>NC_059109.1:59411375-59742209 GCF_020740685.1 Jaculus jaculus
ATTTTAATGGGGATTGAAAAAAATGTGTAGATTGTTTTTGGTAAGATTGACAATTTCACAATATTGATATTTCCAATCCAAGGAAAAAGGATGTCTTTCCATTTCCTTGTGTCTTTGGCAATTTCTCACTTGAGTATCTTAAAGTTCTCATTGTAGAGATCCTTCACTTCCTTGGTTAAGTTTATTTCAAGGTACCTTATTTGTTTTTTATTTTTGAGGCAACTGTGAATGGGAGAGATTCCCTGACTTAATCCTCTGCATGTTTGTTCTTATTATATAGAAGGCTACTGATTTATGTGTATTTAATTTGTATCATGCTACATTGCTAAAAGTGTATATCAGCTCTAACAGTTTGGTGGTAGAGTCTTTGTGGTCCTTTATGTATAGAATCATATTATCTGTAAATAATGACAATTTGATCTCTTCCTTTCCAATTTGTATCCATGTTATGAGTGTCTCTTTCCTTATTGCTCTAGCTAAGGTTTTCAGTTCTATATTAAATAAAAGTTTGGACAGTGGACACCCTTGTTCTGAATTTAGTGGAAAGGCTTCAAGTTTTTCCCCCATTTAGTATTAGGTTGGCTGTAGGTTTGTCATAAATAGCTTTTATTATATTGTGTTCCTTCTATCCCCAGTTTCTGTAGGACTTTTTTTTTTTTTTTTGGTTTTTCGAGGTAGGGTCTCTGGCTCAGCCTGACCTGGAATTCACTATGTCATCTCAGGGTGTCCTCAAACTCATGGCAAAATTCCTGCCTCTGCCTCCTGAGTGCTGGTATTAAAGGCATTCACCACCACACCCAGCTAAGACTTTTACCATGAAGGGGTGTTGGTTATTATCAAATGCCTTTTCTGCATTGATTGAGATGATCATGTGATTTTTGTCCTTCAGTCAATTTATATAATGTATTACATTTATTGATTTGCAGATGTTGAATTTTCCCTGCATCTCTGGGATAAAGCCTACTTGGTTGGGATGAATAATCTTTCTGATATATTCTTATATTCTGCTTGCCAATATTTTGTTCAGAATTTTTGCATCTATGTTCATGAGGGAGATTTGTCTGTAATTTTCTCTTTTTGGTTCTGTCTTTGTCTGGTATTGGTATAAGGGTGATTCTGGCTTCATAGAAGGAGTTTGGTAGAATTCCTTCCTTGTCTATTTTATGGAAAAGTTTGAGCAGCAGTGGTGTTAGTTCTTCCATGCAGGTCTGGTAAAATTCACCAGTGAATCCAACTGGGCCTGGACATTTTTTAGTTGGGAGACTTTTTATAACTTCTTGGATCTCCATACTTATTATAGGTCTATTTAATTAGTTTATCTCATCTTGATTTAATTTTTGTAGGTCATATGAATCAAGGAAATCATCCATTTCTTTCTTTGTTTCTTTGAAATTCTTTTAGATTTTCAGACTTATAGGCATATATATTCCTAAAGCCTGTCCTTATGATTTTCTGAATTTCTTTGGTATCTGTTGTAATGCTTCCATTTTCATCTCTAATTTTATTAATTTTTGTCTCTTCTTTCTTCTGGTCAGATTTGCTAAAGGTTTATCAATCTTGTTTATACTTTCAAGAAACCAACTCTGTTTCATTGGTTCTTTGGATTGTTTTTGGTTTCTATTTCATTAATTTCTTCCCCAATATTTATTATTTTTTTCTCATCTACTGATTTTTGGTTTGCCTTGTTCTTCTTTTTCCAAAGCCTTAAGGTGAATCATTAAATTGTTTACTTGTGAACTCTAATTTCTTAACATGGGCAGTTAGAGCTATAAACTTCCCTCTTAGGACTGCTTTCATTGTGTCCCAAAGGTTTTGGTATGTTGTATGTTCATCATCATTTGTTTCTATGAATTTACTGATTTCCTTTTTGATTTTTTCAATGACCCATTCATCATTTAATAATATGCTATTTAGTCTATATGAATTTCTGCATGCTCTGTAGTTTTTCTTGTTGCTGACTTGTAGTTTATCCCTATTATGTTCAGATAGTGTACAAGAGATAATTACAATTTTCCTGTATTTGTTAAGATTTTCTTTGTTTCCTACTATGTGGTCTATTTTGGAGAATGTTCCATGTGCTGCTGAGAAAAATGCATATTCTGCAATATTTAGATGGAATGTTCTGTAGATATCTGTCAGGTCTATTTGTTCCATGACATCATTTGATTCAGATGCCTCTCTGTTTGTCTCTGTTTGTTTAAGAGGAATGACCTGTCAATTGATGAGAGGGGAGTATTGAAGTCACCCATTACAATTGTGTTTGGTGTTGTCTGTGACCTTAAGTCTAATAGTGTTTGTTTGATGAAATTGGGAGCCCCCATGTTAGGTGCATATAAATTTAGGATTGTAATGTTGGAGTGTTCCTTTAATCAGTAAAAGGTGACCTTCCTTATCTTTCCTCACTAATGATGGTCTGAAGTCTATCCTGTAAGATATTAGGAGAGCAACATCTGCTTGTTTCCTAGGTGCCCTTGCTTGAAATACTGTTTTCCAAATTTTCACCTTAAGAACCTATCTTTTTATTGAGAGACAAGTTTCCTGGAGGGAACAGATGGTAGGATCCTGCCTTTTAATCCAGTCTGAAAGCCTATGCCTTTTGGTTGGGTCATTGAGGTCACTGATATTAAGAGTTATTACTGAAAGGTATGTATTTATTCTCTCCATTCTTCTTGTTTTGTAGTGCTTCCTGGTTTCCCTTTACTTGCTTGTTTGAACTGTTATATAAGTATGGGTTAGTTTTTTGTTTTGTTTTGTTTTATTTTTTATTTTTTCCCCTATTTACTTATGTGTGTGTTTTCCTTTCTCTTCAGCATGAAGGATCCCTTCAAGTATTTTCTGTAGAACTGGCTTAATTTTCATAAATTCCTTTATACTGTGGTGTGTGTGTGTGTGTGTGTGTGTGTGTGTGTGTGTGTGTGTGTGTCATGTCCTTATTTTTTTTCATCAATTTGAATAGATATCTTTGCAGGATAAAGTAATCTTGGTTGGCAGTTGTTATCTTTCAGAACTTGGAATACATCATTCCAGGCCTTTCTGGATTTTGAAGTTTGTGTTGAGTAATCTGCTTTTATTTTGATGGGCTTGCTTTGTAGGTGTCTTGTTTTTTCTCCCTAACTGCTTTCAATATATTTTCTTTGGTTTGTGTGTTTAATAGTTTCATTATAACATGGTAAGGAGAGGTTCTTTCCAGGTTTTGTCTGTTTGGTGTTCTAAAAGCTTCCTGTAACTCTATTGGCATTTCTTTCCCAATTTGGGGAAATTTTTCTTCTATGATTTTATTGAAAATGACTACTAAACCTCTGGACTGAAGTCTTCTCCTTTTATTGTACCCTGAATTCTTATATTTGATCTTTTCAAAGTGTCCTGGATATCTTAAAATTACTATTCATACCTTGCTATTAGCTTGTCTTTCTCTGTGTTGGACTGTATTAGGTCTGCCACCAGGTCTTCTAGCTTAGATATTCTGTTCTCTCCTTCATCCATTGTATTGGTGAGATGTTCTACAGTTATTTATTTGATTGTCTGTGTTTTTAAGAGCTAGAATTTCTGCCTAATTTTTCTTCAGTATTTGTATTTCCTTACTCATGTCTTATAATGATCTCCTTATTTCATTAAGCTGGTTTCTTGTGTTCTCTTGGAATTCCTTCAGGAGTTGTTTTTCTTCTTTAATTCATTTGTTTTCTTCTTTTATTCCTTTGATTTCTTCTTTGATTTCTTTTAGTATAGATAGAGTCATTTTCTTTGAAATCTTGTCAGGCATTTCATCTAAAACAGTGTCATTGGGGGACATATATAATGTTTTTCAAAGTAGAGTCTCACTCTAGCCCAGGCTGACCCAGAATTCACTATGTAGTCTCAGGGTGGCCTCCAACTCATGGTGATCCTCTGCCTCTTGAATGCTAGGATTAAAGGTGTGCACCACCATGCCCAGCTAAGATTTGTAATTATTCTTGGGATTGTATTGTCTTGATTCTTTTTGTTTCTTGTATAATGTTCTTATAATGTTGCAAATTTTTATCCTGTGTTCATTTGATGCTTGGGTTTTCTAATAATCTGCAGTGGTTTTATATTTGGAAATCCAAGTTTATCTATCTTGAGAGTAAGAGTTGAAGGTACCAAATGTAGCTCTTATACTCCAATCCAACTGTAGAAATAATCCTAGGTATTGAATTTGCCTGCTATTCAAGTATTCTAGCAGACTAGATGGAGTAATTTACTGGAAAATTCTAAAATTTGTCTCAGCAACATACACATCCAAGAAAAACCAGCACAGAGTATGCACGTGTGGAGATTGAAACAAACAGATAACCTTACAAAGCCACAATCCTTAAGGGTGTGTGTTTCTCTACACCCTTAATCCTGTTATTTGGAGGTTGAGATTTCTGTTCCAAATTGGGTTCCAGGTCACCCTGTATCTGAATTATACCCTGGCCCTAATAATGGAAGAAGCATAAGACAGAGGCCCTATAAATCTTAAAGCATCAGAGGCAACAACAGTCAACCCCAAATACAGCTTAATTGATAATGGTAAAGCCAACCAAGTATATGTAACCCATAACTTCCCCTGACGTGGAACAAAAAATTAACACTTCCAGTACAGGCCTATGTACCTGCTTTTTTTTTTTTTTTTTCTTGTCTGTCAGCCTTGTTATCTTTTGGGGTAGCTTCCAATCTCACAGATGCTGGGTGCCCACCTCAATCCCTTTGTGTTGTGCTGTGGAGCTGGTGTTCTGATCAGCTGTGCTGAATTCCCTGCCACTGGGAGCTGAATGTGTTCTACAGAGGCTCGTGGTTCTGATGGTTGGGGGATGGGAGAGTGCAGGAAGCCTGGAGTTATACTGGAACTGCTCAGCAGGTCCCACCTGTATCCCTTTCAGCAGCACCTTAGCTGATCTCTGCTGTCCACTCTTCAGGATTTTTTACTTTTCAAGGAGGCTGATGAGGTTGGAAAATCCCCTTGTTTAGTCTCTGCTTCTGCAGCTCAGTGCTGGACAGGTGTGTCGATCACATGCATCCGGTCTGCAAGAGCCTCAGTGGGAGTTATGGGACAGGGGACCAAAGGTGATAATGGGATGGGAAAATGATCAAATTACTATATGTCCATATATGAAATTCTATATAGAATTTTTAAATTAAAATTTCTTTTACGCTAGTTGTCTTTTCAATGTGGGAATCATTTTCTTTGCTATGCATAAGTGTTTTTGTTTTAATATTTATTGGCAGGGATTTGGAAAAGGAGGAACCCTTCTACACTGTTGGTGGGAATGCAGTCTGGTCCAGCCCTTGTGGAAATTAATGTGAAGGTTCATAAAACAGCTAAAGATTGATTTCCCATGTGACCCAGCTATAGGACTCCTAGGCATATGTCCTAAGGATTCATCTCATTTCCTTAGAAGTATGTGCTCAACCATGTTTATTGCTGCTCAATCCATAATAGCTGGGAAATGGAACCAGCCTAGATGTCCCTCAACTGATGAGTGGATAATGAAGATGTGGCATTGGAGTTCTACTTGGGTGTAAAGAAAAATGATGTTGGGCTGGAGAGGTGGCATAGCGGTTAAGCGCTTGCCTGTGAAGCCTAAGGACCCCGGTTCGAGGCTCGGTTCCCCAGGTCCCACGTTAGCCAGATGCACAAAGGGGCGCACATGTCTGGAGTTCGTTTGCAGAGGCTGGAAGTCCTGGCGCGCCCATTCTCTCTCTCTCTCCTCTGTCTTTCTCTCTGGGTCTGTCGCTCTCAAATAAATAAATAAATAAATAAATAAATAAATAAATAAATAAGTAAATCAAAAGAAAAATGATGTTATGAAATTTGCAGAGAAATGGATGGATCTGGAAAGGATTGTACAAAGTTGGTAACCCAGGCCCAGAAACCCAAGCACTGCATGTTCTCCCTCATATGTGGATCCTAGCTACAGATGATTGGGCTTCTGTGTAAGAAGGAATAAATCTCAGAAGCAGAGGCCAGTAATCTCAAAAGGAGATATAAAGGGAAGAGAAAGTAAGGGCGGAGGGTACTTAATAGGTTGGTATTGTATATATGTTAGTAGAATGATTGAGATGGGGGGATATGATGGAGAATGGAATCAAAGGGGAAAGTGGGGGGAGAGAGGTTATTACCATGGGATGTTTTTTATAATCATGGAAATTGTTAATAAAAATTGAGAAATAAATAAATAAATAAATAAAAAAGAAATCATATACCCTATATGGAAGCTTCCACTGTTCTTTGGCTAAGTGGAGAATTTATGGGGTCATTTATGAGTTCCTGATGGAGGCTAAGCTCACCATCCCTGATGCCAAGTTTTGAGGCTCAGCTATCCATCTACAATGCTAGGTTTGGGTTTAATTTTTCTCGGAACTCTGGTTATTTATGGAATAACAGATTTAGGGTATTCATTTAGGGAAGCAATAAAAAGAAGATATATTCTTCTCTGACCTGCAGCACAATAAAGATTGCAAGGGCAGGCTGAAGGACATTCCCTGCTTTTATCATCAGGGGTGCAGTAATCCTAAACTGCCTCAATCCCTCAGAGAGAAACCCACCTCTTCTGTGAACTATATGGTTAACTTTAAATGAATATAATTGGCTGCTGACAGGGCAGTTGGTGCTGTGGAAGTCCAGGGCTCTGGGAGTTCAACTAGAAATAGAGTGGTTGGAAATCATTAATGACTGTTTCTGATATCAGTCTGGCACATTGCATGTTCCCTTCTAAGCACAAAGGATTTTTGGTTACTATTGCTTTCTCAATTAAACAAACAATTATCCTAGGACACCTTCAATTATAGGTAAAGACAGCTCCAACATACTTAATTCCTGAATGTCAGCCTTCAGATGAATCCTCACTCTGACCTCTGACCCTCTTCAGATATAGTACTATTTTTGTTTGTGATTAAGTCTGCCCGCTGGAGGAGCTGGTGGACCCATTCTCTCTCTCTATCTCTCTGCCTCTTTCTCTCCCTCAAATAAATAAATAAAAATAAAATATTTTTTTAATTCAAAAGTCTGAGAATTGCATCACAACAATGCTTTAGTAATCTTTTTTTTTAATTTAATTTATTAGTTTTCTTTTCATCAAATACAGGCAGTTTGGTACCATTGTTTAGGCTCATCCATGATCTACTCCCTCCCATTGGACCCTCCTTGTTGATGTAAATGGGTCATGCATTGTCGAGTTAGCCCACAGTTATTGGTATGATAAATGTCTGTGCATATCATGACCCAATGTGTGACTCTGACATTCTTTCTACCCCCTCTTCCGCAAAATTTCCCTGAGCCATGTTGGGTTCATATTTGGTCTGCTTCAGTGCTGAGGTGTTGGAGGCCTCTGAGGCTCTGGATCTCTGATTTGGTAGGAGTTGATTTTTCTGTGTTGGTCTCCTTCCCCTTTGTGCTGGTATCCTGTTCATCAGGAAAACATCACCCTTCCTTGTTTCGCCAATTGTCCTTAGCCTCAGCCGGGCCCCTTGTGAGGTATGTTGGGGCAGCTCTCTCCTTCGGATCTGCATCTATCTGAAAAAGAGAAGCAGAAGCAGATTCTCCAACAGAGAGTAAGTTAGATAGAGATAACAATTATTTTTGATAGAGAGTTTGATAGGTGTAGGCCCTCTTATAGCCCATTATTGATGGTAGCTTGATATTGGAGAGTGGGCTTATGTTTGGGTATGGTTCTGAATTGTTTCCCAGCTCCAGCTATGGGTCTCCTACCACTGAGGGGATCAGTTAGCCAAATCAAGAGCAGTTGGTTCCCCACCATGGCTGTGTGCCACTATTGTACTTGTGTGGGCATCACATCAGGTTATTAGTTTCTACTTAGGTTAGACCATGAGTTGCTTGGACACATATTGGTCATTTCCCCCAGTCGCCCATGTAGCACCTTCTGGCACTAGATACGCGGACTGTCTGGGGACTGACTCTCTCCTGGCTTCCAGCCATGCCATTCCATTTTATGTGTCAGCTGCATATGGAGTCTTCAGCAATAAGGTCTTACCACTGGATTTTGGTGGGTCATCAAGTATTCTGACAGAAGTCTATCATTGTTTTGGGAAACCTTGTAGGTTTCTCTGATCAAAAGCTCATTGTGGATGGTAGCCCCAAGCTGGAAGTGGGGGTTACAGGTCAGTGCCCACTAAGAAATTGAGGAAAAACATAACTAATATACAAGAGTTAGAGAGGAGAGAGATAGAGGGAAGAAGGGGAGAGGGAGGGAGGGAAGATGTAGAAGATTTAGGTTAGTCTTGATCCTACCCTCTCCAGTGTCTTGTGGTTCAGGTGTTTCGTGTAAGGGTCTAGTGAAGGTTTAGCCATTTGGTCTGTCTATTAGGAAGTAGAATTTTATGGTACCATTGCTGTTTGGGTCCAGATTACTGTTTTTCACCCTTTGATGCCCTCCCTGCCCTCCCCATCCATCCTATTGTCTAGTCCATGAGGTGCTTGCTGGGTATGTAAGGTATCTTGGGTAGATTCAGGTTAGGTGTTGTAGATGAGTGAAACTATGTGTCGACTTTTTTTCTGTGATTGGGTAAGTTCACTGAGAATGATCTGTTCCAGGTTCAACCATTTTTCCTCAAATTTCTTTGTGTCGTTTTTTCTTACTGCTGTATAGAATTCCATTGTGTAGATATATCACATCTTTGTTATCCATTCTTCTAATGATGGACATCTGGGTTGATTCCAGCTTTTAGCTATTACGAATTGAGCCGAAACAAACATGGCTGAGCAAATCTCTCTGGCCTGTGGTTTAAAGGTTTTAGGGTAGATGCCCAGTAAGGGTATAACTGGGTCTGTTGGTATTTGTATAGTCACCCTTTCAGGAGTCTCCATATTGCTTTCCAATGTGGCTGTACCATCCTGCAATCCCACCAACAGTGAATGAGTGTTCCTGCTTCTCCACATCCCTGCCAGCATTTATTTTCATTTGATTTTTTGGTGTTGGCTATCCTTATTGAGGTAAGGTGGAATCTCATAGTTGTTTTAATTTGCATTTCTCTGATGATTAGGGATGGTGAACATTTTCTTAAGTGTATGTTTTCCATTTGTATATCTTCCTCTGTGAAGTGCCTGTTCAACTCTGTGCCCCAATTTTGTGAGTGGGGTATTTGTCTTCTTATTGTTTAGACTTTTGAGTTCTTTGTAGATTCTAGGGATTAGGCCTCTATCAGTTGGATAACCTGCAAACATTTTCTCCCATTCTGTGGGTATTCTATTGGCTTTGCTTATTATATGCTTGTCTGTAAAGAAACTCTTCAGCTTCATATGATCCCATTGGTTGAGTGACTATTTAAGAACTTGAGCCACTGGGGTTTTGTTCAGGAAGTCTTTTTCCATTCCTATATCATGGAAAGTACTTCCTAAATTTTCTTCCAGTAGTATTTGAGTTTCTAGTCTTATGTTGAGGTCTTTGATCCATTTGGATTTCAGTGTAGTGCATGGTGAAATGTGTGGTTCAAGTTTTAGTTTCCTGCATGTGGTTACCCAGTTTGTCCAGCACCATTTGTTAAAGATGCTATCTTTTTTCCAGTCTATATTGTATGGGCCTTTGTCGAATATCAAGTAGCTATAGTTGCTTGACCCAAAATCCGGGTCCTCAAGTCTATTCCATTGGTCTATACTCCTGTTTTTATGCCAGTACCATGCTGTTTTTATTACTATGGCTTTGTAGTATAGCTTTAGATCAGGTATGGTGATGCCACCAGAGGTATTTCTTTTGCTGAGGATATGTTTGAATATGCGAGGTGTTCTGTATTTCCATATGAAATTGAGATCATTTTTTCTATCTCTGTGAAGAACACTGTAGGGATTTTAAGTGGAATTTTGTTAAATATATATATTGCCTTTGGTAGGATTGTCATCTTCACAATGTTAATTCTGCCTATCCAGGAGCATGGGAGGTCTTTCCATTTTCTCAAGTCCTCCTCAATTACTTTTATGAGAATTTTTATATTTTCGTTATATAGATCTTTATTTCCTTGGTTAATGTTATTCCAAGGTATTTGATTTTTTTTTTCTGGCTATGGAAAATGGGACTATGTCCTTTACTACTTTTTCTGTATCTTTGTCATTTGCATGCAGAAATGATACCGATTTTTTGCATTGATTTTGTATCCTGCTACTTTGCTATAGGAGTTAATCACCTTCAGGAGTTTTGGTATGGAGTCTCTCGGGTCTTTTACATATACTATCATGTCTTTAGCGAACAGAGCTAACTTAACTTCTTCCTTTCCAAATTGTATCCCTTTTATTTCCTTCTCCTGTCTTATTGCTTGAGCTAGGACTTCCAAAACTATGTTGCAAAGCAGAGGTGAGAGAGGACATCCCTGTATTGTTCCTGATCTCAATGGGAATTCCTCCAGTCTCTCTCCATTAAGTATTATTTGGGCCTTCGGAGCTTTGTATATTGCCTTTATTATGTTAAGATGTGAACTGGCCATGCCGTTTCTCTCCAATGTTTTGATTATGAAGTGATGTTGTATCTTGTCAAAGGCCTTTTTTCGGCATCTATTGAAATGATCATGTGGTTTTTATGTTTAAGCTTATTTATTTGGTGTATTACATTGACAGATTTTCGTATGTTGAACCACCCTTGTGTTCCTGGGATAAATCCCACTTGGTCAAGGTGGATAATGCTTTTGATGTATTGCTGGATTCGGTTTGTGAGTATTTTGTTCAGGATCTTTGCATCTATGTTCATTAGGGAAATAGGCAGGTAGTTTTCTTTTCTTGTGGCATCTCTGCCTGGTTTTGGGATTAGGGTGATACTAGCTTCATAGAAGGAGTTGGGTAGCTTTCCCTGTTCTTCAATTGTGTGACACAGTTTTAGAAAGATTGATTTGAGTTCTTCCATGAAGGTTTGATAAAATTCGGCTGGGAATCCATCTGATCCTTGACTCTTCTTTTTTGGGAGGTTTTTTTTATTACATTTTCGATCTCCAAGAGTGTGATGGGTTCATTGAGGTGATTAATCTGCTCTGAGTTTAGCTTTAGTAGATGATATACGTCCAGGAATTTATCCATCTCCTCCACGTTTTCCAGTTTTGTGGAGTATAGGTTTTTGAAATAAATCCTCATGATTCTGCCAATTTCACTTATGTCTGCTGTGATCTCTCCTTTTTCATTTTGAATTTTGTTAATTTGGAGTCTCTCCTTATTTTGCTTGATCAAATTGGCCCGAGGTTTGTCAATCTTGTTTATTTTTTCAAAGAACCAGCTCTTTGTTTTGTCAACTGCCTAAAATGTTTCTTGGTTTCCAAATCATTAATTTCTGCTCTGATTTTAGTTATTTCTTTCCTTCTGGAGCTCTTTGGGTTGGATTTTTCTTGTTTTTCCAATGCCTTTAGGTGGATGGATAGGCTATTGATTTGGGATCTTTCTGTCTTTTTTATGAAGGCATTGAGTGCTATGAATTTTCCCCTGTGAACTGCCTTCATTGTGTCCCATAAGTTTTGGTATGATGTGTTTTCATTGTCATTCAATTCCAGAAATATTGCAATATAATTTTTGTTTCATCCACTATCCATTTATTGTTTAAGAGTGTGCTATTCAGTTTTCAGTTGCCGATGGGATTCTTGGTGGTTTTTTTGTTGTTGATTTCTAGGAGTATAGCATTATGATCTGATATCATGCAGGGAATTATGTCGATTTTCCTAAATATGTGGAGGCAGTCTTTGTGACCCAGTATATGGTCTTTTTTTAGAGAATGTTCCATGGGCTGCTGAGAAGAATGTTTAGTCTGTGGATTTGGGATGGAAAGTTCTGTAGATGTCCATTAGGTCTAAGTGATCTATGGTTTTGTTGAGCTCTATTACTTCCCTGTTGGGTTTCTGTTTGGATGATCTATCTATTACTGATACTGGTGTGTTGAAGTCCCCAGCTATGATGGTGTTGTTGGTTATTTCTGTTTTATTGTCAAGTAGGTTTTGGTTTATGAACTGTGGTGCCCCTGTGTTTGGTGCATACAGATTTATGATTGTAATATCCTCTTGATGGATTATTCCCTTTATAAGTAAGAAGTAGCCTTCTTTGTCTTTTTTGATTGTTTTTGGATTGAAGTCAATTTTATCTGATATTAATATAGCTACACCTGCTTGTTTCTTATTCCCATTTGCTTGGAATATTGTTTGCTACCCTTTCACCCTGAGGAGGTTTCTGTCTTTAGTGGTAAGGTGGGTTTCTTGAAGGCAGCAGATTGAAGGGTCTAATATTTTGATCCACCCTGTTAGCTTGTGTCTCTTGATGGGTGAATTAAGGCCATTAATATTTAGGGTGATGACTGTGAGATTTGATTTGATCCCTGTCATGTTGTGGTGGTAGAGGTGTGTTGGTGTTTTCATTATATTTGAAATTTTTTGTGTCTACTCTGTGTTTGGTTGTTGTGATCTGCTTCTTGTAGGCATTTGTGTTTGGTTATTTGTTTCTTCTCTGTGGAGAATTTCCTGTAATATTTTCTGTAGGTTTGGTTTTGTGTTTATATAATTGTAAAGCTGAGTTTTGTCACAGAAAGTTTTCCTTTCACCATCTATTATAAGGGAGACTTTTGCCAGGTAGAGTAGTTTGGGTTGGAAGCCATAGTTTCTCCGAGTTTGGAAAGCTTCATTCCAGGCCCTTCTAGCTTTCAGGGTTTCCATTGAGAAGTCTGAAGTAATTCTGATGGGGTTTCCTTTGAAAGTGGTGTGCTGCTTTTCCCTAGATGCTTTTAGGATTTTCTCTTTGGTGTCAATGTTTGGAATCTTAATGATAATATGTCTTGGGGAGTTTCTCCTTTGGTCTAGTCGGTTAGGAGTTCTGTTGGCTTCTTGTATCTTGATTGGCCTTTCTTTTAAGAGTCGGGGGATGTTTTCTTCAATTATTGTGTTAAATAATTTCTCCATGCCTTTGGTCTGAAATTCTTCTTCTTCTGGTATTCCAATGATTCTGATATTAGGATGCTTGAGTGTATCCCACAATTCCTTCATGTTCTGTTCACAGGAACTTTTGAACTTACTGAAATTTTTGCACTCTCAAACTGTTTCTTCCATCCTGTCTTCCAGATCAGAGTTTCTATCTTCCACTGCGCTGACTCTATTCTTGAGAACCTCAGTGAGTTTTGGACTTGTTCAATTAAGTTTGCATTTTCTACTACTTTCCTATGCATCACTTCCCGTGCTCTGTCTAGCTCCCTTTTCACCTCATTTTCTGATTTTCTTGATGATTCTTGGAAATCATCCTTGCATTTCTTTGTTTTCATTTAGTATGGCCAGCTGATTTTTAAGGTCCTCTTTTTTTTCACTCTCCCTCAACTGTCTTAGCTCTCTTTGAATTCCTTCCAGTGTCTTATCATATTGCTCTAGCTTAGTGATGGTAGCATCCACACGATTATCTGTCCTTTTTAGCTTTCCTGCAAGTTCTAGCAGTAGGTTGGTCAGGGTTGCATTGTTCATAGCTTCCACTTGATGTTCTGATCCTAAACACTGTTCTATGTTTTGGTTATATGTAATCCTTGTTAGACTTGGTGATCTGTCTGGATTTTCTTGCATTTTATTTTTCATGTTATTTCTTTTGCGCTGTGGTCTACCCATGTCAGTATATGGGCAGGTAGGTGGGTGGAGCAGCCTGGGCTCTAGCTCAATGAGAATCCAAGGCAGCCTGGGGTAGTTGTAAGCAGCCTGGGTTTTTGCTCTCTCTTGCCAAGGCTGCCTATCTACTGCCTGACAGGGGCACCAAAGTTGCCTGAATTCTCATCCAGTAATGCACCAAAGCTGCCTGCCTTCGAGCTTGAAAGGGTACTGAGGTAGCAAGCCCTGAAGCTGTCCAAACTCTGGCTGGGAACACTGGAACCTGCAGACAGTCTGCACTCTCCAGCCTCACGGGAGTGGGGGATGGGTGGCGATGGACAGGTTGGGGATGGCACCTGAGCTGGCACTTGTGACTCAGTGTGGGCTTGTGTAGCCCTTGCTGTGTGACTGGGCCCACTGCACTTGCAATTGTAGTGCAGAGGCAGCTGATGCGGGCACAGGATCAGGCACAGCAGAGGCTGGCCGGCGGACAAGTGATCGGAGCACAGCAGCAGGGGTCTGGCAGTTACCTAATCACAGCAGAGGTGGCCCCCACTGGTGTGCAAACCGAGCACAGTGTGGCGGGCCAGCACGCGTGATCAGAATACAACAGCGGAGGTCCCTGCATCAGCGCAGCAGGCTGGCAGGGACTTGATTTGTTGGCGGGCGTGCGATTGGAGCACAGAGCTTGGGGCGCAGGGTGCTGCGGCTGTATGGGGGGGTAGACTACCCACCCAAGGGGGGATCCGTGTTTTCCTGTTTTTCTCCACTCTGTTCCCTCCCACTGGCAAGAAGACCCTGATAACCCTTAATTTCTTGCCTTTCTTTCCCTGGTATCTGCAGCGTAGCTAGGCAGTCGCCATCTTGGCTGGAAGTCACTTTAGTAATCTTACACAGCAGAGAAAATATAGGGGAAAATCCAAAACTATATGCTGGTTTTTATTCTTCTTTTTCTCATCACTGAATCAAGTGGCCTTTTGCTTCATATCAAGGTCTGGAGGATACATAGTATAAATGTATTTGAGGGTCTGAAACAAGGCGTGGGCATTTGGCTCTTCCAAAGAAACCTGCTCACCATATTTTTATTTTTTTTCTTTTCTTACTTTATTATAGTTATTTTTTATTAGTTATGGACATGCTTAGTATGGAAACATCACATGTTTGTACCATCCTTTTGCTCAACCCTGCCCTTTTTCAGAAGGGGCCCTCCTCATTGGGGTCACAGGTTATCCCTGTGGGGATTGTGGGTTGAATTGTGGGAATAGTAGTCAGTAATTAGGGAAGAGGCACGATCTTTGGGCATATTGTCCCAACTTATGACTTTAACAATATTTCCACTCCCTTTCTGGAAAATTCCCTGAGCCATGTTTGGTGTGTTCTAAGTCTACTTCAGTGATGGGCTCTTGGGAGCCTCTGGATCTCTAATTTGGTAGGTGTTGAGTGTCCTCACTGTCTATCTCTTTCCCCCTGGCCCTGATTTTCAGGTTAAGTGAGAAAGCAGCACTCTTACTCATCACCCCAATTCCTCTGTGGTTTCTTCTGGGGCCAGACTGAAGTGTGACTGATAGTTTATTTCCTTGGGTCCTGGTCCCATCTGAAAAAGAGAAGCAGATTCTTCAATGGAGAATGAAGACAGCACAGGTTAAATGAGATAAGAGTTATTAATTTAGAGAGAATTTAATGAGCGTAGTCCTATTTTAGCCCAAGATTAGTGGGAGCTTGTTATTGGAGAGCAAAATCATTTCTGAATATGATTCTGACTTGTTTTCTAGTTCCAGATATGGGTTCCTTTCCACTGAGCAGATCTGTTAGCCAATCATAAAGCAACTGGTTACCCACCAAGGCTGTGTGTCACCATTGCACTTGTGTGTTCATCACATCAGGTTTTTTGCTTCTGAGTTGCTTAGACCTGGGTTGCTTAGACAGATGTTGGTCACTTTCCACCAGTAGGTCATGTAGCACCTTCCAGCACTCGATGGCCTAACTATCTGGGGTCTGTCTCTCTGCTGGGTTCCAGCCAGGTCTCTCCATGTTCTGTGTTGACAGCATGTGGTGTTTTCAGCAGTACGGTCTTACCATTAACCTCAGGTGGGTAATCAAGTGCTTTGACATAAGTGTTCTTGTTTCGAGGGATGTTAGACTTCTCTCCTATCAATAGCTCATTGTGGGTGGTAAATACATCTTGGTACTGGAAGTTACAGGTCAGAGCCAAGGGAAAAGGTAAGAAAAAATATATATAAAATAAAGCAAGAACAAATGAAAGAAAAAGAAAGGAAGGAAGGAAGGAAGATTAAGGTTAGACTTCATCCTATCCTCTCCAGAGTCCTTCTTTTCAAGTGCTCCCCCCATGCTCCTGTTAAGGGCTCAACCTTTTATTCTGTCTTCAAGGATAAGTGTTTCTATGGTACCAGTTCATTTTGTGATTTTTCTCCCCTGTGCTTCCCCTCCCCCCAAGCCTACCCTCCCTATTGTCCAGGCCATGAGTTGACTATCAGGTATGTCAGCAACTCAGGCTGATCCAGGTTAGGAACCACAGATGAGTAAGACAATGTGACAGTTGTCTTTCTGTGATTGTATGAGTTTACTCAGTATCATCTGCTCCAAGTTTGACCATTTATTGTTTACAAATTTCACTGTGTCATTTTTACATACTGCTGAGTAGAATTCCATCATGTAGATTTACCATAATATCAATTCATTCAATTATGGGCACTTGGGTTGATTCCATTTCTTAGCTATTATGAATTGAGCAGCTTATAAGCATGGTTGAGCAAATGTCTCTGAACTGAGGAGTGGAGCTTTTAGGGTAAATGTCCAGTAAGGGAATAACTAGGTCTGTTGGTAGAGTCAACCTGTTTAGGAGTCCCCATATTGCTTTCCATAGTGGTTGTACCAGCTTATACTTCCACCAACAGTAAATGAGGTTTCCTATTTTTCCACAACCTTGCCAACATTTTGATTTTTCTAATGTTTACTATCCTTACTGGTGTATGGTAGAATTTCTCAGTTGTTTCAATTTGCATTTCCCTGATGGTTAGGGATGTTGCACATTTTCTTAAGTGTGTGCTTGCTATTTGTATTTCTTCCCCTAAGAACTCCGTATTCAGTTCTAGGGCCCATTTTGTGAGTGGGTTGTTTGATATTTTTAGTGTTTAGATTTTTGAGTTCTTTGTAGATTCTAGATATTAGGCATCTGTCAGTACAGCTGGCAGAAGTTTTTCTCCCATTCTGTGGGTAATCTTTTGGCTCTGTTTATGATATGTTTTCCTGTGCAAAAAGCTTTTCAGTTTCATGAGATCCTATTGGTTGATTGATTGTTTAAGTTCATGGACTACTGAGGTTTTGTTCAGGATGACTTTCCCCAGTCCTGTGTAATGGAGCATTCCTCCTACTTTTTCTTCCAGTATAGAAGAATTTTAGGTCTTATATTAAGGTCTTTAATCCAGGTGGACTTGACTTTCGGGTATGGTCAGATGTTTGGGTCTAGTTTCATTTTTCTGCATATAGTTAATTTGTCCAGCACCATTTGTTGAAGATGCTGTCTTTTCTCCAGTCTACATTATTGTAGCCTTTGTCAAAGATAAGGTAGCTGTTGTTACTTGACTTAATGTTCTGGTCTTCACTTCATTTCCATTCTTCTATATTCCTGTTTTTATGCAATACCATGCTGTTTTTGTTCCTATGACTTTGTAATATAGCTTTAGATCAGGTATGGTGATGCCTGCATAGGTGTTTCTTTGCTTGGATATCCAAAGTCTGCTGCCATTCCATGTGAATTTTGCCCATAGTAAGTAGTCGTTTATAATCTTTGCATTCATGCTACTATACTGTAATGTGATAATTTATAATATTATTTTGCCAAATCTGCTTTCTTGATGAGTCTAAAGAAAGTTTTCTAAGCCGAGCATGGTGGCACATGTCTTTAATCCCAGCACTCGGGAGGCAGAGTGTAAAAACTTGGTACGAACTTCATAGAACTTATAGAAGAACAAAAATGCTTGCTTTATCAATAAAATTATGCAGACCCTTTGATAACATTACAAGCTCATCAGATAGGCGACTGTATGACTCTGTAAACCCCAGTCCTGTGAGACAACTCTGGTATCCTATTAAAAGTGGATAACCCTAGCCGGGCGCGGTGGCGCACGCCTTTAATCCCAGCACTTGGGAGGCAGAGGTAGGAGGATCGCCATGAGTTTGAGGCCACCCTGAGACTACAGAGTTAATTCCAGGTCAGCCTGGACCAGAGTGAGACCCTACCTCGAAAAACCAAAAAAAAAAAAAAAAAAAAAAAAAAAGAAGCAGATAACCAGTACATGACACCTTTTATGGTGATTACATTTCAGGTGTCAGGGGGTGGAATGTTATGAGCATGTAAGGACCAGGATATGGTCCAGGGCCAGTTTAGATAAATAAGTTTTTTTTTTTTTTTTTGTGAGAGTAAAAATACAAAGTCAAACCTTGTAAGCAAAAATTAAGACTAAGCTGTGTGTGGTGACATAGTGGAGATTAGCAGGTGTGTGTGTGGAACTTTAGATAAGTAGTGGAAAATATAAAAACCCCAGCTGCTCAGCAACCATTGTCTCAGTCTTCCCGACACTATGACTGACTGAAAGGTTGCTCAGCAGTCCGGACCGAGACCTCCGCGAGACGCATCACCGATCCGAATTCATCTGCCCGACACGCTGTCCGAACGATCAAGACTCGGCTTGAAACACCGCGAACCGAGAGAAAAGTCGCAGCCGGACTCCGTGTTGCCAGGTCGTAAAGCGTCCGAGATGTCGCAGCCCAAGTCTCGTGTTACTGCAGCCCAAGTCTCGTGTTATCAGGTTGTATACATGTTAGACTCATTAGAAATATTCTTGTGTTAGTAGTGATGAATATAATTTGGTTATATATTATATTAGCTATAATATTAGTTGTGATAGTTTGGACTTGCTTGTGTGTGACTTTCATCCCAGTAAACTCCTTTGCAAGTATACCAGTGGCTCCTTATCATTGACCTTCGTGGGCGGAATCCTCTCAACCAATCATCTTTGAGAGTGCTCACGACAGCAGAGGTAGGAGGATCACCGTGAGTTCAAGGCCACCCTGAGATGGCATAGTGAATTCCAGGTCAGCCTGGGCTAGAGTGAGACCCTACTTCGAAAAACCAAAAACATAAATAAAATAAAATAAAATAAAGTTTTCCTTGCCTTTTGAAAAGACTACTAGTTTAAAGACTATTTTCCTTTGTGTTTCATCTTACAAAACTTGTTTTCCTAGAGAGATGTGAACACATGTCTATATACCAAGATAGGGCTTGGAAAAACAGATCACAGTAAGGTTGCACTAATATCACTTTTGTGAACCAATGAGGTTACTGAGTATACTTAAAGGGCAGGACAGAGGTTGTTTATAGGAGCAATGGATGACTCAAACGCAGATGCGTCACTAAGAACATAAATTGGCTACTCACAAAAGCTATCTCTCTGGAGCTCACTGTAAGATCTGTAGGCAGCTTGGCTGGCTTAAAATACTATACATACTGTACAATTGACAGCTTAGCTGGTTTAGACTCTCTGCCAACTCATTAACATTTACATAACCTTAGGGAGGTATCTTGAAGCATTTTCCCCAGACTTGACCTCCTGAGTCTCCTAAGACCTCCTCTTCCCCACCTTCCCCATAAGGGAATGTTTCAACTCAAAGGATATGTGTGTTATACAATGCTGGCCAGAGTCTGTCCCTCAGTAGTTGTTTAGTGCTCCTACAATCTTGGCAAGTGATGATGTGCCCTGTTAAGTTTCAGTTTTCCCAGACTTAATTCACCTTTTGGTTCCCTCCTCTCTTCAGGAGGAAATATTTAGATTCAGAGTTATTCATTGTACACTACTTCACCCCTTCTCCTGACTCTTACACACTTTCTGACACTGATCCATGGTGCTCCCTGAGCCTTTGAGAGAGAGAGAGGATCATCTGTGGCTACTATGCCACAGTAAAAATTACTTAGTCTCAGGAACTTGACCAGCTCAGTCTCTGTAGTTGTAAAATGTTCTCCACAACTACGACAGACAACATCAATAATAGCAATAGTACTCTATGGATACAAGCATAAATGTTTGGACAGCAATTTAACAGGCACACCACATCCATTCAACAAAAAAATAGCTGTTGCTTCTCCACTGGGGCCTATGAGCTTTCCAACTACAGGTTTCTGAGAAGGGTTACAGTTCCAGACATGAACTCTCTTCACAGAAGTGGGCCTTGAATCCAGTTGGAAAGCTGATGGCTTTACAAGCAGCAGGCCCAACCTGCCTTACAGGTTGATAATGAATATGTGGAGTCCACAGCTTAACAGGACTGTTGGTGCAAAATCTCCCCCAAGTAGCCTGCATAGAACCCTCAAGCACCCTGAATATGATCAAGTAAGCAAGGAGTTTCCAGCTCAATTACAACCTAATTTCTCTGTATACTGTACCAAATACTTTGTTTTTAAGTATCTTCATTTTAAGTAGTTTGCTGGAAAAATTATTGTCTGTCCTCTTCTCCAAACTTACTGGATCATATTTTATCTACTGCTTTTCACATTTCTAACCCATATAGTCCCCACCTAATCCTCACTATATCCTCTACTTCCTAATACATCTATACTTTACTATATAAATTCACTATTATTTTGCCCAGATAGGGGGCATAGACATGCAATTATAGAAACTCATACTTGGAGTTAGCCAAGAATGTGCTAATTGCTTCTGGATTCAGAGCCTGAAGGATAAGAGCCTAACCCTTGGTGCTGTTTACCCAAGAGTGGGCTACCTGCTGATTATAGTAGTGTCTGGGAGAAGAGAACTAACCATTGGTGTTTTTTATCTAAGAGTAGGTTGGCTGCCCCAGAAATCCTGGTAAAGAAAAGAAACTTACCCTTAGAATAAACCAATGGTGAGCCCACTGCATCTGCTCTTGCTGCTGCTCAGATAGCACTGCATCTGTAGCTTCAACACACAGGCATTTATAGAACGTTTATTGAACTTCCAAGTGACAGTAATACATGAGCAATTAGAACATGGCATAAGCAATGGTTAAGGGACTTCTGACTTTGGACAATCCTTAAACATTTGCTAAAGGAAGGGATTTAGGGATATGATTTCTTGAACTCTGCTAATCTAAAACAACAGGCTCCATTTACTAATCTATTCGCACTAAGCCTACCTGTTGTCTTCAGTCTATCTGTGGCAATTCTGTGGGCATTTTCCTGTTGGGCACATTGTCTTCAATGCTATTGTCAACATGTTTTATGCCCCCATGTATGTTTGTTCTGGGTCAAGACTCCAAAATCCAAATACAGGAGTAAGGCATTTACTTTGGATAAGGAGCCCTCATCGTACTCTGTAATGTACAAATGGATACCCCAAGTACATCTAGCTGCCCACCTCCAGTGGATAAATTGATTTTGATGACCATGGGTCTATGAGAGCCCTACAACCCGTGGTGGGGGGAGGGGCTTCCAGACTATGAGATCATGTGTCTAATTTGAGCTGCCCATGTATGAGGCTATGGTGGCACACTTGCCATCAGGACAAAAGAACTGGTCTGGTTGTTACAATATCTGTCTTAGGGGTCCCCTGGGCACATGTAGAAGTTGTCTTTAGGATCTTGGAGTCATCACCTCCTCCTTCCCTGGTCTTGTACAAAGACCCCAGCTGTCTGGCAGGGAGAGAGATGATGAAACAGGTCAAATAAATCTATTTGGAAAGTAATCCTTTTATCATGTCTGGAGCTATGGTAAGCAATCCCATCATGGGGAGAATAGCACAGCGTAGGTTTCCATTGAGAAGAAGGGGTCACAGAGCATCCCTCGGGGAGAAAGAGACAGAAATAAAGGACTATGTTAAAGAGCTGTATCTGTGATATCAGCACAAGGATGAAGGAGATGGACACTGAGACACTGAACTCCTACCAAACCAGAGGTACAGAGGCTCCTAAGACCCCATCACTGAAGGAGGTCTAAAATGCATCCAATATGGCTCCAGGAATTTTGCAAAAGAAGGGGTGAAAAGATCATTCGATCCACAAGTTGGAACATTATATATAGAGACATTGCCTCTTCCCCATAACTGATGGTTACACCCACAATGAATGACCCATAATCCCCATGGGGATAACTGGCATCCTCAATGAGGAGGAACACTTTTGGCAGGGGCAGGGATGAGGGTAAGGATGGTACCAACATGTGCTGTTTACATACTGAGTATCCCCATAACTAAAAAAATAAATAAATAAGAAATAAAAAAAGAACTGTATCATTCCTACTGTAGAGTCCCCAAGTTTATCAAATGTGGATATCAGTTGGTGCATCAGCCATAGGTCCTGCTGTGTGTGAGTCAGGAATCAGCTGAAATTGTGGGACAGTGAAGGACATCTGACAAATCTTTATCAGGGTCCTGTTTAGGAACAGAGGAAAGTTTGGCTATCCTGAAGGAGGTGGGGCCTGTGGGTATCACCCAGAAAGAAGATGAAGGAGCCCTTTTTTCGTGAGGTAGGTTTTTGATCTTTTAGGTGTGCTAACTCAAAGAGAGAAACTGTTTTTCTTTTTCCCCACCCAGGTGAAGAAGGGCTTAGGAATGACCATACACAAAAAGAGAAAACAGGGGGTGGGCTACCAAGAAGCCTCAGAACACTGCAGACCCCTCAGATGGAGCTGGTCTGGGAAAGCTTTAGGGCTTGTATCTTGTCAGGATAAATAAATCTGCTTCTGGAAACCTAGGAGGCTAGAGAGGTAATGAGTACAGAATGGTTATCAAGGAGGTGATAACTGAACCTGTTGGACTAGAGGCAAAGAAAGGCTGAACTGTGGGTGTGGAGGAGCCTTACCATATAGGGGAATATATGTTAGAGACAGGTATAGGTTTAGTTGAAGGGAACAGAGCTGAGCTGTGATATTTTTTAACTTACAACAACAAACATCTTAGTCACAGAAAGATGTCAGGTCATATACAGAGAAAGTAGTAAGTTAGCTATTGAAAAGGCTAATATAGCCCAAAATATATTAGTTCTGAACTGGTGACACTCTTCCACAATTGTTGTCCATTGTTTGAGTTTGACAGGTGTGACTTCTGGGAGCATTAGGTCCTTCATTTGCCATATATCACCTTGTACTTTGTATGTGTGACAGAATGTTTTCCCACATGGCTAAGAGACTTTCCCTTAGACTCTGTTATTGACTATTTTGTGCAGGCAAGGAGACAGGCAGCTCTTCAGGAGAGTGATACTTATCAGAACATTTGAAAGAAACTCCTAAATCATGTGAAATGAATTAGTCATTATGATCCAATCATTATATATTTATTTATGAATTTTTGTATGTGACATGACATTTACAGATGACACATGAGTATTATATCTGATATTGAAAATAACAGACAATAAGTAAGGAGGCAAGGAGTGTTATCTGTATAAGTAATAAAGAAGAATTAATTGAAATTTGTAGAAAGAAGATTTGATTTAGGTAAGATGGAGGTGGGAAATATAAGGAACTAGTTTAAGTAATATAACCATTCATGAATCAAAACAGAACTATGTTTATAGCCAAAGAGATCAACCAAAGATACTTCTTCCATATTTTTCCCAGTAGGAAAATTTCTATGCATCATGGTCAATTAGGGAAACAATAATGAAATTAACTATAACTAATACTTTACTATAGTAATTTTTAATGTGGTGCTAAAAGCTTATAGACTTAATTCCAGGGTTCCTAAATCATACTTCTAATTTACTATCATAATCAGCCTTAATATGAAGGCTCAACACTTAATTATAACTATCCTATTTATTAAGAAGTGTCTTGTGTGATCATAGATGCATACTGATGAACATGAGGTAATTTAGCAGCAGGCCTTCTATTGTCACATTATAGCCCCACATACCCCACTCAGCTCACTGTTCCTGCTTCCTCCTTGCTGATATGGAGATCTTACTACCAGCTGTCTGCTCCTGTCATGATGAAATTTCCATTTAAGATTTTAAGCCAGAAACCATTTTATCCCATAAGTTGCTTCTTATCCCATAAGCTGTTTTGTATTAGCCACAAGAAGGTAACCACTACCAAAAATTGATACCAAAAACTGAGGTTGTTGCCAAAATAAACCTGACCATGTAGTTCTTAGTATTTTGAGACTGCTTTACAAGATGAACATGGAAGGATTTGGAACTATGGACTACAGAAGCCTTACAATTCTGTAACCAAAGCTTACTGGGCCACTTGTGTGGGAATCTGAAAGATCAGATGTCTGAGAGAATTGTGGACTGTAGAGATTCCATAGGGGAGAATAGATTCTACTGGGAACTGGGATAGGGATAATTTATGTGTTATTCTGCCAAAGAAACTGGCTGCATTCTGATAATGTGCTAAGAAGTTGAGCACAGTTGAGTATAAAAGTCATGGACTGGGGCTAGAGAGATAGCTTAGTGGTTAATGTGCTTGCCTGCAAAAGCCATGTTCAGATCCAACTTAAGCCAGATACACAAGGTAATGCACGTGCACAAGGTCACACATGAGTACAAAGTGGCACACATGTCTGGAATTCAAATACAGTGCCCTGGAATGCTAATTCCCTATCTTTCTCTCTGGCTTTCTGTCATAAAAGAAAGTAATAGACTAATGTTTGTGAAGGGAATTTCAAGACCAAACACTGATTCAGATCTACCATGAAAAGAGAAAAATATAGAGCAAAAAGATATGAGAAATGTGAAGTTTGATAGAGAAAGACATATGAGGAAGTTTAAAATCCCAAGCCCAAAGACTATAGTTGAGTTAGCTATAGTTGAAGAAATTACCACAATTACTACAATTAAGGCAACATGCTGGGCATGGTGGTGCACACCTTTAATCGCATCACTTAAGAGGCAGAGGCAAAAGGATCACAATGAGTTTGAGGCCACCCTAAGACTACATAGTGAATTTCAGGAAAGCCTGGGCTAGAGTGAGACCCTACCTCAAAAAACAAAACAAAAAAAAAAAAACAATAAATAAATAAATAACTGAAGAAAAAGACAAGTAAGGCAACAGCTCTGCATTGTGATAATGGAAAATGTGTCCTGCAGGCAAGAATCAACCAATTGAAGTCTCAAGATAGGATGATGTGAAGTATTTAAAAAAAATAAAATAAAAAGGCCTGAGAGAAGAATTCTGAAGGAAGTCACTGCTTCCAAAGGTCAAACTACAGACTCTGGTATAGCTATGTTCCATGAAGACAGGCTGTAGCCTGATCTGACAGCACAGCCCATATGATATTAGTTTGGGAAGAATGAAGGATAGAAAACTGGGGAGGTCATAGAATATTGTACCATGGTTTCAGAGAGACTCCAACGCTAAATAATGTGAGGCAAGCAAAGTTTTGAGTCTTTATGAGATGTCCCTGAGAAGCCTCTGTGTGAAGCCTTAAGGTGCATTGTCAGATGCAATGAAGATCCAAGAATGTAGAGCTGTTATGACCATGGGACATTGGCCAAGAAAAACTATGGGCTTAGGGAAGATATGACTCATACAGCACAGCAGGAGAAGCAAAGCTATACAAGCCTTTTGGAGTCTAGAGGATTTTATCAGTAGTCACAGATACCAGATGTTGAGCTGAAAGATTTGGAGTTTGCCTTGCTTGGTTTATCTTGATTTAGACTGATCATTCCTTGCTATGAGTTTATTGTACCCTTTTGGATTGGAAATTTCTAATTTGTGCCAATGAGTGCTGAAAGTGTGAAACCCATTTTTGGTGTTATAGGAGCTCATGGTCAGGAGTTTTCCTGCATCTCAAAGGAGAATCTGTACTTACACTTTTAAACAGTATTGGAACTGTGAAAAACTATGAGAACTTTTGAAGATGTATAGAATGTATTTTTGCATTATGATATGGCCATAAACTTATGTAGACAAGAATTTGAAGGTTTTGACTTAAACATATGTTTGGGTATTCAGTTCACAAGGGGTGGACTTGTTATAGTTTAGATTGTCAATTTAACAGGACCCAAAACCACCTGTGAGGTATGATGTAGATTAGAGTATCCTCTGTGCACATCACAAAGGTAATCTTGATTAGAGCATAATCAGGTAGGGTTTCCAACTTAACTATGGGCAGCACCGTTCCATGGGCTGGGGTCATGCTCTGTGCTTTCTCACTAGGCCAAATTTTTCCACCTGCCCAAAGATCCTGCTCCTGTACTATTTCCTACCTTGAGAGACTCTAATATTAAACCCTTCTTCCCTTAAAATGTTTTTTGTCAGGTTTTGGCCAAAAAGCAAGATGTTGACTAAAACAGCATAGTAAGAAATTGGAATTTTTATGACTTGACATTTAAATGCCAAATTATATAAATTTTCTCTCAGATTTCTATGTAAAACTTTTCAATATCAGAAAAGAAGCCAGAGAAATGGCCCAACAGGTAAGAGCATGTGCCTGCACAAACATGAGGAACTGAACTTAATCCCAGCACCACACAGAGATACAGGCATGACCACAAACACCAGTCATCCCAGTGCTGAAGGGTTGCAGGGATAGAAGTATCACTGGGTCTCACAAGCTCCATATTCAGTAAGAAACTCATGCCTAAGGACCTAAGGAAACAGACAGCAGTGTGATAAAGGAGGACAGTTGTCATCCTCCTCTGGCCTCTGCATGTGTGTACTTAGTCTATACACATATGCATACACCACACATATCACACATACAACTCGAACATATCAACAAAGGAAGTATATGCTTCATTCAGGACTACAGAAATGGTTCAGTGAATAAAACACTTGTCACACAAGCATGAAGACCAGAGGGCAGATGCTCAGCACTCATGTAAATGCCAGGAAGGCACAGCAGCTAACCTGTAATCCCAGCACTCAGAAGGCAGAGACAGAGGATCTCCTAGGTGAGAGGGATGCCTAAACTGATGAATCAGTAAGCTCTGGATTCAGTGGAAGAAAAAGACAGTCTAAAAATAAGGTGGCAAATGATTGAGGAGATACTCAATGTCAATCTATGGCTTCCTATGGTGGTTTGATTCAGGTGTCCCTCATAAACTTAGGGGTTTATGGATTCTGGGTCTTCAGCTGGTAGAAATTTGGAAGTTGAATCCTCCTGGAGGCAGTGTATTGTTGAGTGCAGGGTTATGGGTGTTATAGCCAGCTTCTTCTGATATTGGTGAGGAGGTGATATCCACCCTCTGCTCATGTCAACATTTCCCCCTGCCATCATTGAGCTTCCCCTGGAGTCTGTAAGCCAAAATAAACTTTTTTCTCACAAGCTGCTCTTGGTCAGCTGTTTTCTGCCAGCAATGCAAACTTAACTGTAACAGTAAAGTTGGTACTGAGAAATGGTATCATTACTGCTAGAATCTGGACTGTGTAGCTTTGGCCTTTTAGAACTGCTTTGCAGGAGGAATGTGGAAGGATTTGAAATCTTTGCTTAAGAGAAGGCTTGCAGTGCTGTAAGTACAGCTTGATGGACTATTCTGGTCAGAGTTGGAAGACCTAAATGCAGTAAGAACTATGGACTATAAGGTTATACCTTATGAGGGAGAGAAAGAGCTTTACCCATACTGAGCTAGAATCAGTTGGTGTGAGATGCTTGCTGTTATGTCCCTGTCCTGAAAACTTATGTGTGGTTGTATTGCATAGAAATGAACTGGTGTGAGCAGAGAGATATGGCACATAAAGAAATCTTGGGCCAAAACTGCTGTCTGTTCAGCTGTATTTGTATGCGAGATTACAACATAGGGCCAACAGATTTGCATTGGGATAACAGAAAGAATGCAGATTTTTTGAAGGGGCCTGAATACAGAAAGAGTGTCCTGTTCTTCAAAGTCTGCTTTATACCCCATCCCCACCAGATTAAAAAATTTGCAACCCACCTGGTATTAAGGAGAATAACAAATTCAGGAAAGAGAGGGTCAATGAATTTACAATATAGTCTTGTATTTTGGAAATGGCCATGGGCAGTATGAGGCAGACTTGTTGGATTAGCTGCATTGAGACTCAGTGGAGCCATGATGATGAACTGTGGGTTGCAGTGGAGATCCAATAGAGATGTCAGGACTATGGGATAGCTGCCAAGGAGAGTATCTGGCACCAGATGAACTTTTTCAGGACAGGCCTAGCTAGAGGAGCAGAACTGGAACTCCAGAGAGTATTTGCTGGTTAGAATTATCAGACTTGAAGATTTGTCACTGGCTAGAGTTATTGAACTTGGATCTACAGAATTTGATGTTTGTCCTATTTAAATTTTATATTGGTTGAATATTTCTTTGGCATACCCAATGCCATCTTTTACAGTGTGAATGTTTATTCTGTGCCAACATATTTTGTTTGTTTGTTTTTGTTTTGGGTATTTTTGATCGCAGAGCTTACTTAAAAGATCTTCAACTATGGGGATGTATGAACATCATTAGGATTAATAAAATTATGGGGACTTTAAGGTTGGACTGAATGTATTAGATTTTGTAACATGTATGGTTATCAGTTCATAGGCCAGGGACAGAATGTGGTGGTTTGATTCAGGTGTCCCCATAAACATAGGCATTTTGAATTCTGGGTCCTCAGCTGGTGGCAATTTGGGAATTGAAGCCACCTGGAGGCTGTGTATTGTTGAGGGTGGTCATATGGATGTTATAGCCAGCTGCTTCTTCTAATGTTTGGCACACTCTCCTGTTACTGTTGTCTACCTGATGTTGGCCAGGAGGTGATGCCCACCCTTTGCTCATGTCATCATTTTCCCCTGCCATCATGGGGCTTTCCCTCAAGTCTATAATCCAAGCTGCTCTTGGTCAGGTATTTTCTGCCAGAAATGTGAACCTGACTGCAACACCTTTATGTACAGGCACTCATATATACACATGCCTGCTACACATACATGTGCTCCCCCATGTATATTAGCATACATACATACACATACACAGCAAACTAAATTTAAAAGTCAAACAACCTAACAAATAAATAGGATAATGCTATGAACACACAATACTCAAAATATATAACACAAATGGTCAACAAATTTATTTTAAAAATCAATATCATGAGTCTTCAAGAAAATTCAATATACATTAATCAATATACAAAGAAAATACAAATCAATATGGATTAATCAATATACATCAATCAATATACAAAGAAAATACAAATCAATGTACAAGAAAATTCAAAATACAACACTAAAATTCCATCTTACCCTGGTGACAATGGGACTCTTTAAAAAAACAAATGCCAAACAATTGCAAGGATGCAGACAAAAGGGAATGCTTACACAGTGATAGTGGAAATATAAACTATTCCATCCACTACGGAAATAATATGGTTTTTAAAAAATGAAATATTTCTGCCATATGATCAAGATATATAAACCCTAGCTAATTAGCCAAAGGACTACAAGTCCATATATCCGATATAGATACACATTAATGCTTATTGAAGCACTACTCACAATAACTAAGTGATAGAACCAAAATAAATGCACACAAAGGGATGGTTTAAAAATGTGATATATATCTGATATTTTTCATCCTTAGAGAAGGATAATATGTCATGTCATTTGCAGGAAAATGGATCCAACTGGAAACTGGAGATAATTGTATGAACCAATTAAGCCAGTCTCAGAATGACAAACACAGTATATTTTCTCTCATTTGGAGATCATGTATTTTTATATGAAATTAAAATAGAAGTGAAATTAAGTATACAAATAAAGCTAAAGTGAGAGAGCAAAGTGAGAAAAGGAAGAGCAAGAGGGTATGGAAGGATACCCCATCTCACTTCAATGATAATAGCTGTCATCAAAAATGTCAAATGAAAAAAAATGTCAAATGACAACACATGATGGAGAGGGGTTGGGGAAGGAGGAACTCTTATTCACTGTTGGTGGGAGTGTAAAAGGAAAGGACAAGGGAGAGGGGAAGGAGAGGAATGTACAAAATTAAGGATGGTATTAATAATAATATAGAAAACTACTTCCTCATTAGATAATTAACAAGAGAGAACAAGAGAGAGATAGTAATATGAGAAATTTTGGGCAGATGTATCCAGCTGAGATGGAGAAAGTTTTACCCTAAAATCATAGGTAGTTGCAGATAAATCTCAGTGCTGAAGATGTGTCATTAGTAATGACCCTCTACACACAGAGCTGTTGGTCAGAGAGGCCTACAAGGCCACACAAACATTTCAGGCCATTGTCAAAGTACTTGTTCACCCAACAGAACTAGATGGCTAGTCCCCATTGCTGAAGACACCACAGGCTGTAGTCACAGCACATTGAGGAATCAAGCTGAGCATGGTCTCACTTATCTGCAGTGCCTAACCTGGACCTGCTCGAGGTGCTGACATACCTGATGGGCAACTCAAGTCCCAGACCATACAGATGGAAGGGTTTGGGGGAGGGGGATGGGAGTGGGAAAAACAAGCGCAAAACTAAATCCAAAATGAACTGGTATCATAGAAACCTTAATCCTTGGAGATAGAATAAAATATATAACCCTAAAAAGTAGTAAGGCACAGGGGGTGGGGATCATCTGAAAAGAAAAGCCCTGGAGAGGGTGGGACAAAGCCTATGCTTAAAAGAAAACTGTTTTTTTATCTATGGATGGTAACTTCCAGTACCATTGATTGCTACCCACATTGAGCTGTGGATTGGAGAGTCCTCCAAGGTCTCCCAAATCAAGACAGGTTTCTTGCCTCCAAAGCCTAAGGATCCATGTTCGACTCTCCAGATGCCAGGTAAGTCAGACACACAAAGGTGAAGGAAGATCAAGGTTTCACTTTTTCAGATATTTATTACCCACATGTATTTCTTCTTTTGTAATTTTCTATATGTTCCATAGCCTGCATATATATTTACATAGGCTGTAGTCTTGTATCCCCTAAACCTAGGTCTCCACTTCCATGAGAGCCTTTTTAGTATAACTCTAGGTCTCCACTTCCATGAGAGCCTTTTCAGTAGGGTCCTTGGTGTTCACTGTGGGGCAATTAGGGCCTCTGTCAGTCTGAAGTGGGTGTATGCCCCCACCCTCTGCACCAGTCCTGAGCCTCAGCAGGAGGGTTAGCAATTTATTTTTGTGCTGAGTTCTATGTAGACTCTGTATTTCTTATTATGATGTGTTTCAATTCACCACTGTGTTGGTTGCTGTGTTCCTGGAGGTGGTTGTCTGTCAGGCATTACTTCTGTTACTGCTTCCTCAGCAGTTGCTTCTGGACCCTGGTAAACGTGGTAGAGGTGGCACATTTCATGGTGGGCAGTTGGCTATCTCTTCTTGTCAAAATTTATAGATCTTGGATATCCCCATCTGCATAACAGAAGCTTTGATTAAGAGGAATATGCACAGAATTTTGAGAGACATTTTGTTTTGTTTTGGTTTGGTTTTTGATTTTTCAAAGCAGGGACTCACTCTAGCCCAGGCTGACCTGGAATTCACCATGTAGTCTCTGGGTCGCCTCAAACTCATGATGATCCTCCTACCTCTGCTTCCTAAGTGCTGGCATTAAAGGCATGCACCACCACACCATACCCATCTTATTTGAAAGACATTTTAAAAATATTTTATTTTTATTTATTTGAGAGAAAGAGACACATATACCTTGTGCATCTGCCTTATATGGGTCCTGGGGATTCAACTGAGGTCCTTTGGCTTTTCAGGAAAATGCCTTAACTGATAAAGCCATCTCTCCTGCCCTTGAGGGACATTTTGATGAGGCTATCAACTTACTTTGTCCAGAGAACAATGGGGAGGGGAGGCTTCTCTCTGGCCATTGTGAGCTTTCTGCCTGTAGGGTGCTGATTTGGTTCCCAGTACTAGCTATGAGTTCTCTCCCACTGAGTGGGCCTATTGTCCAATTGGAGGGCAGTTGATGACCCACACAGGCTATGTGCCATTATTTCACAAATGTGTAATTTTTGTACAGGTGGTGGATTGGGTAGCTTTCAGACTCTCCTGCTCTCCTCCCTCTCAGTGTTCACTTTTTCCTAGTTGCATTCTAGTTATACACCCACAGTCCTAATGCATACTGCCTTTTGCCTTCCTTTTCAGATGGCCCATTTTAGGAGCCATATATGAGAAAAAAAAACATGCAAAATTTGTCTTAGTCTGTGTACCTTAACTTATGATGAAATTTATCAAGCCCATCCATTTCCTGAAATTATTATTATTTCATTCTTACTTAATACTGAGTAGAATTCCATTGTGTATATGTCCTACATCTTCATTATCTATTAATCAGTCATGGGCATCTGTGTTGATTCTAATTCCTAGACATTGTGAACACAGTAATGGTAAACATGCTTGAGCAAATATCTCTGGAGTAAAGAGTAGATTATTTAGGGTAAATGCTCAGGAGAGGAATAGCTGGGTCAGATGGTAGATCTATTTTGCATCATTTTCAAGAATCTCCATACTGATTTCAAAGTGGTTACACAATTTCATATTATAAACAACAGTGAATGAGGGTCCGTATTTCTCCAACATTTATTGTTGTTTGATTATTTTAATGTATGCTATCCTGAAATGGAATATCATAATTATTTTAATTAGCATTTTCCTGATGGCTAAGGATGTTGAACATTTCTTTGAGTGCTGGCCATTTGTATTTCTTCCTTTGATAATTCATTATTCAGTTCTCCTGTTCTTAACTGGATTGTTTGATTTTTTTATTGCTTAATTTTTTTAGTTCTTTGTAGATTCTAGATATTAGGCCTCTGTTCGAGGTTTCAGCTGGCAAAGAATTCCTCCTATTCTGTGGGTTGTCTGTTGGCTCTGTTTATGGCAAGCATTTATGTACAATAGCTTTTAAGTTTCATAAGATCCCACTGGTTGAGTGATTAGTTAATTTCCTGGGCTCTGGGGTCTTATTCAGGAAGTATTTCCCCACCCCTATATTGTGGAGAGTTTTCCCTATTCTTTTCTTTCATTTAAGTATTCCAGGTCCTGTAACAAGGTTCTTAATCCATCTGGAGGTGATTTTTGTGCATGGTGAGAGGGGTGGGTCTAGTTTCATATTTGTACATGTGATTTTCCAATTTCCCTGGCACCATTTGTTTACATGCTATCCTTCCTCCAGTGTGCAATGCTGGCTCCTTTGTTAAAGATTAAGTAGCTGTAGTTGCATGAGCCAAGGCCTGGGTTCATATCCCTGATGAGCCTAGATGCAAAAATTCTGAATAAAATCCTCACAAATAGAATTCAACAATACATCAAAAGCACTATCCACCTTGAGCAAGCAGGCTTCATCCCATGGTTTCATGGATGATTCAACAGATGAAAAATCTATAAACATAATATACCAAATAAGTAGAATTAAGCATAAGAACCACATGATCATTTCAAAGATACAAAGAAGGCCTTTGACAAAATATAGCATCATTTTATGATCAAAAACCTGGAGAGACTAGATATGGAGGGAACATATCTCAGCATCATAAATGCTATACATAATGTACATAATGCCCAAATTATACTAAATGGGGAAAGACTCAAAGAGTTCCCTTTAAGACCAGGAACAAGATGGGGTGCCCATTCTCACCTTTGCTCTTTAACATGATACTGGAATTCCTAGACCAAACAAAAAGATAGAAGAAAGATATAAAAGAAATACAAATTGGAAAGGAAGAAGTCAAAATAGCCCTATTTGCAGACAACATGACTCTATAAAGAAGTGACCCAAAAGACTCTACCAAAAAACATATAAAGGCAATAAATTGCTTTAGCAACATGGCAGGATTCAAAATCATATGCACAAAATTAATACCCTTCCTATATGCCAAAGACAAATATGTAAAGAAGGAAATCAGTGAGGCTTTCCTGTTTTCATAGCCACAGAAAAAATAAATATCTTGGAATATCATTAACCAAGGAGGTGAAAGGCTTATACAACAAAAGCACAAAACACTGAAGAAATGAGTTGAGGATATGAGAAGATGTAAATGTTTGCCATGTCCATGGACAGGTAGAATTAATATGGTGAAAATGGCCATTCTACCAAAAGCAATATGCAGATTCAGTGCAATACCAATAAAAATTATAGCATCATTCTTCACAGAGATAGAAAAAAATAATCTCAAAATTTCCATTCCATGGGAAGAAATTTATACCTGGTACTAAAAAACAAGTCAAAAGCCTAGGGCTTAGAAGACTATAGGCCACAGAGTAGGAAGCTGCCACTGTACTTTGGCTAAATGAATATTTTGTGCCCCTAAAATTATCTTCTAAATGTTTGCTTATGTCCACAGATTAGTAGTGTACTCACTTTTGGTTAGAGAAGCTTCTTTTTGCAGATGGTGGCAAATGCTGAGGATATGACATTGAGTCTTCATCTATTTTTTTATTGATTTTTGTGCAAGGTGAGGGATAAGGTTTGAGGTCTATTCTTATACATATAGATATCCAGTTTCCTGGTACCAATTGTTGAAGATACTGTCTTTTCTTCAATATGTGTTGTCAAATCTTTCTCAAAAGTCATGTGGGGGGTGGAACTCAAAAAAGCCTCTTAACTGTGATTCTATTAAGATCAAAAGAGAAGTCACATACTTCTAATACATAACAGAATATAATTATTTTTTACAGAAAAGGTAGGAAACAAGCAGAGTGAACATCACATCTTGCAGCTCCACATCTGGCATCTGAAACTCTTGGCTTCAAATGGTTTCAGCAACTTTCCTCCCCTTTTTTGTGACTTACTTTCTGGGCAGATACTTTTAAGCCAGACCTAGCTGTTTTCATTATGTGGCTATACCACAATCCTGGAACCTTCAGAATTCTTGGCTCTTCGCTTGAACTGACAGTTCGTCTCCTCAGCTCCATGCAGTGACCTCACAAGACCTCATGCAGAAGCTACGGCCCTGCTTTATACCACCATAGCTCAGTGGCCTACACTGATTATACTTCCTGACTCTACTGCCTACATTTCTTATGTTCCCCAAACAAGGGCGATATTACTATCAACTTGTAATCCAGGGAATACGAGCTTGACCTTGCAGAACAGGAAAATCACAGAGCATTTTTCCTTCAGACCTCCACCTTTCCAGAGAATTTGCATTCTTAATAACTTGAGCCTTCAATGGGTTAGGTTCACCTGCAGGACATCTTTCCCATTATCCCAGTGGAGAATAGTTAGCTCATCTTCAAGGATGGTAATATCTTAATCTACAAATTAATTTGTCTAAAATGTGTCTTTGCCTAGCACTTTAAGCTTTCTTATATATTTTCATCCCAAGCTTTACATCTTTCATATGTTTTTGCTCTGTCATTCTTTTGCCAAATATACCAATCTATTACTTGTACATTCAACTTTGCTCAAATTTTTAGGACATGGAAAGAATGCACCCAGTCTTTCTGCCAGTAGCTCAATCCAATAAAGGCCCTTGTTTCCCCTGTGAAACATCATAAGCCAATTATTCAAGGTCTGTACTCCTCTCTTCATTTAAGTCTTTCTAACTTTCATAAGAATTTCCCATCAAGCACTCTCTATAGAACTTCAAGGCTTATCTAGCTCAAAGTTCCAAATCCTTCCCTATCCCTCCTAAAAAAAAACAGTTACAAAAGACAAAGAACCACATTGTTGGTTCATTGCAACAATGATTCATGTCTTGGTATCAATTTTCTGTAGTAGTTGCTTTCATATTGCTGGGACAAAAATCTTGACCAAAAGTATCTTATGGGAAGAAAAGGTTTATTTCCAACTTACAGTTTAGAGGGAAGTTTCATCAGAGTGGGTAAAACATGGCATGAGGCTTACATATTCATATATCAATAGGGGAATGCAGTCTAAGTGAGCTATCCCTGAACATCCAGTGAGCTGAAATAATAGACCTCAAGGCCTGGCACCACACCTCTTCTGACAAGGCTCCACCTCTCAAAAGGCTCTACCACATGAAAATTAAATAGGAAGATTAATGCCAAATACTTGAGGCTATGGAGATTTTATATGAAAACCACCACACTAGGAGTTTTCTGGTAGCATTCTTAGGATCTCTTGTATATAAAATCTGCAAATAAGGATACTGTGACATCATCCTTTCCTATTTATATACGTTTTGTTTTCCTTTATTATTCTTTAGTTAAATTCTAATAGGAGTGCAGAGAATGCACATCCTTTTCTTGTTCCTGATCTTAGTGGGAATGCGTCAAGATTTTGCCCATGTAACATGATCTTAGATGTAACTGTCACATATGGCTTTTATTATAAAAGATATGGTTAATCTCTCCCTGGGATCTCCAGAGATGTTTTTTCTGATAAAGGATTGTTGGATTTTTGTCTAAGACCTTTTTAGGAGGTATTGAGATCATGTGATTTCTGTCCTTGAGCCAGTTATGTAATATAGTATATTTATTGGTTTGCATGTGTTCAACTACCCCAGCATCTCTGGAATGAGGGTCACCAATCATGGTGAATGATGATGATGATTATTATTATTATTATTATTATTATTATTATTATCATCATTTTGGTTTTTCAAGGTAGGGTCTCACTCTAGTCCAAGCTGACCTGGAATTCACTATGGAGTTTCAGGGTGGCCTCAAATTCATGGCAATCCTCCTACCTCTGCCTCCCGAATGCTGGGATTAAAGGCATGCACCACAAGGCTTGGCTGCCATGACTTTTTAAAGTGTTCTTGAATTCGGTTCACAAACTTGTTATTGAGATTTTTATTTTATGGAGATGGGTCTATAACTTTTTGTTATATATTGATCTGGTTTTGCTAACAGTATAATACTGGCATTGTGAAATGAGTTTGAAAGTATTCCTTCCTTTTCTACTTTGTGAAATAATTTACAAAAAGTTTATTTTAGTTCTTTAAAGGTATAGTAGAATTTTGTAGTGAGCCTATCCAAACCTGGACATTTTTTAGTCAAGAGGCTTTTTAAATTACTGCTTGTATTACTTTCTTGTTGCTGTGACCAAATACCTGACCAGAAGCAACTTAATGAAGGAAAGTGTCTGTTTCAGTTCAGAGGGCTGATATTCCATCATGAGAGGGATGGTGTCATTGCAGGCGCAGTAGGGCATCTGGTCGCAATGTAGCCGAAGTCAGGAGGCAGAGGATGAACAGGAAGTGGGGGGCTGGGTTATGAAATCTCAAGACCTGGCTCTACTTCCTCCAGCAAAACTCCACCTCCTAAGGGTTCCACAGTCTTCCCAAACAGCACCACTAAGTGGAGACCAAGTACTCAAATACATGAAACTGTGGGGAAATTTTACTTGCACACTGTAACATTCTGTCTCTTCACCCCACAAGCTTATGGTAATTTCATGATGCAAAATGCTGTCAAACTTTAAAACTCTCCATAATCTATAACAGTTCCAACACTGTTTGAAAGTCCAAAGTCTGGCTGGAGATATGGCTAAGTGGTTAAAGGCAGTTGCTTGCAAAGCCTGTTGGTCTGGATTTAGTTCCCCAGTACCCATATAAAGCTATGTGCACAAATTGGCACATACATCTGGAGTTCATCTACAGTTCTCTCTCTGTGTGTCACCCCCTCCTTCCAAATAAATAAATAGATATGCTTACAACAAATTCCTAAGTTTAATGTTTCTTCTGATACTTAAGGGACCCTCTATAAAAGTCAAGCTAGACCAAAAAAAAAAAAAAAAACAGGCTGGAAAGATGGCTCACCATGTAAGAGCATTTAGCCTGCAAGCATGGGGGCCAAACAAAGTCTGATTTGCCCTGAGTTCAATTTCCCAGTACACATATAAATAGTAACCTCCGTCCTATGGGGAACAGAGACCAGACCATCACTTGGGCTTGATGGAAAACCAGTTTTACCAAAACAAACAAACAAATAAACAAACAAAAACCACAGGTAGCTCCAGATTCAGTGAGAGGGTCCATCTTAAGGAAATACACAGATGAACAATAGAGGGCATCCAGCCTTCACTCTGGCCTCCAAATGAACATGCAAGAGTCACTGCATCAACAAACATATGTGCATACATTATACACACACATCACATCATACATACCATATCACACAACACATGTACCAAAAAATTAAAAAATCAAATGGCATACTTCCAACCTATAATGGCACAGAGTAAACATTCCCATTCCAAAAGTGAGGGATAGGGGCATAACAAGGAATGACTGAGTCAAAATATGGCCAATCCCCCCAAAGGGAAAACATTAAATCTTCCATGCCCAGCACCTTGGGATCATGCTAGAATCTGGCCTCCAAAGTGCTTCCTCCTGTTCTGTTGACTACAGCACACATATACTTGCTTCATCTCTGCATTCTGAGCCTACAACTTCATTTCATTCAAGGTCATTCCACTGTCCCAGATCCCTAACATCTTGTGATCTCCACTGTAACTTTGTAATCTTCACCACCTAAGACAATGGCTTCTAAAGAACTCCTTTCAGGGAATCCGACCCTACCACACATTGCATGGTCTTGGGAAATCTCTGAAATTATGGGAGAAATACATCCTGTCCCTGTCAATATTACATAATTCATGCCTACAAAACCAGTACTATGTGAATGGTGCTAACAATTTCTTTTGTAAACACAGGATGGATCTTGATCACCTTGACCAAAGCTGTAGTGACAACTATAAGCCTTCTTTGCTAAAACTATGGAAACACTTTCCTAGGTGTTGTTCTTTAGCATTGAATTCCTGCAGTATTCTTTATGTAGGCTTTCTCCTTTCAAAAGAATTCTCATTCCCACAAGTTACAGTTTCAATGGATAGGGTCTTGCTCTCAGAACAACTTTTACATTGGCCAAATGAAGAGAGAGACTTCATTTTAATGGAGTTATTCATTTTAACAATTATAGATGCTTTGCTGACAATAGTCTCCATGTCTTGAACTTAAAACTTGCTCCCAAATTTTTCCTCTGTAAATTTTACTTTTATTCATCCTTTTGCTCTCTTTTATTACAGATCTGAATAAGAGCAATGAATAGTAACCATGAAACTACTTCAATACTATACTATCTTGAAATTTCCTCCACCAAATACATACCAGTCATTACCTTTAAATTCAGTTTTATCCAGGTATGGTGGCTCATGCTGTTAATCCCAGCACTAGGAAGGCAGAGGTAGGAGGATCACTGTGAGTTCAAGGCCACCCTGAGACTACATAGTGAATTCCAGGTTGGCTTTGGCTAGAGTGAAACCCTACCTTGAAAAAACCAGAAAATAAAAATAATTTAAGTTTTATTCAATTTCCCAGGACATGGGAAGAATATAGCCATATTCTTCCCCAGAATAACATGAACTGCCTCTAGCCTAGATCCCAGTAGAGTCCTTGTTCTCCTCATGAGCCAGACCTCCATAGTTCATGTTTCTCTTGGAAATATGGTCTTTCAGCCTCCTAGCAGAACATTTCTTTAATCTCTCTCTGTTTATGCTATTAACCTAACTCAAAAGAAATTTCACTGATTATTTTAATAGAATCCAACATAAGCTTCAGAAGATTGCATATTACTGGAGAGAAAGGTCATCTCATGTTCAAGGATCAAATAATTAGAATAATGAATTTAGCAAGTCCCTCATTACAGATCTTTAAATATATATGAATAAAGTCATAGAAATACAAAAATGAAGAGGCACACATAGGAAAACTAAAATGAGGGCTAGAGAGATTTTTCAGCAGTTAGGGCACTTGCATTCAAAGCCTAGAAATCTAGGTTTGATCCCTCAGCATCCACATGAAACCAGATGCAAAGAGAGGCACATGCATCTGGAGTTCATTTGCAGTGGCTAGAGGCCCTGGCAGACCTATTCTCTGTCTGTATCTCTTTGTTATCTCTCTGGGCTTGCAAATTAATTAATTATTAATTGATTATTTTTAAAAAGGTATAAGGAAATAATCTAATCCTACTCTAACTGATAAAAATAGACAAAATTCATGATGATTAATATTATATGATAAATTAGTAGTTACATAACCTTATACCAAAATGTTATACTATTCCTTTTTTTGAATTCTATATATATTTTCCAAGCTACATAGTATTATGAGTCCTGAAACAATTGAGGATTAAATTTAAAAGTATTCAGAGTTGCACAATGAAAGCATGCTGGGCTCATAAAAGTATTGAACTCACACAAATTTGTAAATAAATGTGTCTTGTAACTTTATTCTGTTAGTAATTGCACAAAACTTGCAATAATTTAAGTGTCCCTCAGCAGATGAGTGAATAGAATTTTGTAGTATATAACTGGCTACTTACTATTCAGCAATATAAAGGAACATTGTATTAATAAAAACTAGATAACAAAATAATTATGGGTAAAAATCTCACATTTTTTTCAGATTAGAGCATACTAGACTATGCTAACAAAACACAGGTCAGTCATTGACTTTAGAGGAAGGATGTGGGCTGGAGAGATGGCTTGGCGGTTAAGCACTTGCCTGTGAAGCCTAAGGACCCTGGTTCGAGGCTCGGTTCCCCAGGTCCTACGTTAGCCAGATGCACAAGGGGGCACACGCGTCTGGAGTTCGTTTGCAGAGGCTGGAAGCCCTGGCGCGCCCATTCTCTCTCTCTACCTCTAGCTGTCTTTCTCTCTGTGTCTGTCGCTCTCAAATAAATAAATAAATAAATAAATTAGAGGAAGGATGTGTGGAAGGACTGACAGGATCCTGTAAGGTTAGGGATTTTGTAGACTAAGGCAACTGTCTAAACTCATAGTTGAATGTTTCAATATTTACTCTATTTTATTTATTAAATATGAGTTGTTTGTTGCATAATAACAAAGTTGTCTAAATCTTTGAGGTCAAAATAAATGTATTTTAAACTCATATTATTGTTGTCTTTTAAAAACCTAATGGAATTATGAGGATATGGTTCAGTGGGTAAAACAATAGCCACCTATGTGTGGAGACCAGCATTTAGATTACCAGAACCTATGATAAGCCAGAAATAGTTGCATGTGTGTTTAATCCTAGTATTCCTATGGTAAAATGGGAGTGGAATGCACAACATCCACAGGAGCTCATGGGACACCTAGTCTGGTTTACAAGCAGCAAACAGGACACACAACGTCACACAAGGTGGAGGGTCAGGACTGATGCCAGAAGTTGTCCTCTGACCTCCATGCATGCACCTGCATTCAGAGAGAGATGAAAAAGTATTTAAGAGGTCTCAATAATTTGATACCTGGTTCACACCTGTCAGCATCAAATGCTATGATAGACTACACTGAAATAATTCAGTCCTTTGATCCTGATTGCATGCCCATTTGAGAAAATCTTGTCATGCACTAGGGCACTGAATTCATAGCATGGTATTTTTCTGGTTGTATGACACACTGCTCAACACATAGCCTTTCTTACAATTGAAAATAAAATTTCAATTTACTTTGATTAGAGAGAGTTACAGGTCAAGTTTGCAGAAGCAATCTCTGTAGTTCTTATTGGTCAAGTGAATGATAAAGCTTCACTAATATTTTCAATGTAGGGTTGACATAGGAGGTTTGACTTGTCCCTCTGTTCTAATTGCACAAAGATACAATAATTAGTATCATTATTTTTAAAATATTGTCTTTATTTATTTGAGAGAAAGAGAGTGAGAAACAGAAGGGGGCACATAGAGAGTAAGAAAGAAAATGGATGTGCCAAGGCCTTTAGCCACTACAAACTAACTTCAGACACATGTGCCACTTTGCACACCTGGCTTTATGTGAGTACTGGGAAATTGAGCCCAGGTTGTTAGGCTTTGCAGGCAAGTGCCTTAACCACTAAGCCATCTCTCCAGCCCAGCATAGTATCATTCTTAGCACAGAAATTCCCAAGAGCTGTCCAAGGTAATCATTTTCAAGGTTCTTATTCTGTTCAAAACATGGAATAGGAAAGGTTGACCCATGGGACAACTTAAGGTGGTGACTATATGTCGGGCTGAAGGAAAGCACTTCCACAGATACTGTCTCTACCCAACATGGCTTCTTCACGAGCACAGAGCAGAAAGGAGGAAAATCTAATTGAATAAAGAAAAATAAGGTTAGTAAGGCATCTCATCCCCTTGATTCTTTTCTCTAATACATTAGTTAAAATCTTCCCCTGTATCTCTTTTAGTGACACCCAATACATGTGGAGTTGAGAATAGTTGCATTGTCTTCTGACATTTTTTAACGATACTTCAGTTTTTCTCCACTTTTTTACTACACAGAATTTCTGTTTTTAGCCATAGTGTGCCCACCACGAAAGGGTACAGCTTCAGACATGTGCTTACATCTGCATCAGATGATCAGAGTTCTTTGCCTATTAATGCACATTAAGTAGCACTCAGCTTTGTCAAAAATTCCTCAGCATATAAGATGATAACATTTACCTTAATCAGAGAGTTTATGTAAGGTAATATAACTTTCTGTAAGTTGTAGAAGAAAGTCAAGGGGACTTAACTGAAGTAAAGAGGATTATAGTCTAGAGAGAAGTGACATATAACTTGGTCATTGCAGAAAACAGATGAAATTTCACAATCTAAGAACAAAGAAAAAAATCACAGGATACATGGATAACCCTGTTACCTCATCATTCTACATTACAGAAAATCTACTAAATTGCCTAAATCCTACTGTGCTCTTAAAGGGTTACAAAAAATATAAATACAGAGAATATTACAGCTTTTACTACTTTTTATAAAAAAAATCTTCATGGAAGGAAATTATATCTAAATAAATAAATATCTTAATACTACCAAAATAATTCAGTTTATTGTCCCTCTCTTATTTTTAAATTTTATCAATCCCAAAGATGAGATTTGTACTTTCTATGAAAATTGGTATAAAGTTAAACACAAGAATTTCAAACATGGTTTAACAGAAAATTTTATTGCCTCTAAGTTTTCTAAAATAGTAATAGAAAGAAATAGTTGTTACATTCCTTGAAAGCAGTCAGCATTTCTAATACATTCTTTCATCTATACACTCATATTCCCTGAGTGAATGAAACTTGAATGAAATATAAATTGAAGATATTTTAAACAATAGTTATAGATACATATATATCTTACTTTGTGTGCTTCAAGATACACAAGCAAAATAGGAAAGGAAATATTAATATTAACAGACTCTTAATACTAGTAATGCTTAATATGTCTTGTGTGTATATTTGGCTTTATATCTTCACACATATCTTTAAATTGAGTTTGTTACATTAACAGGTAAAGAAATGGAAATATGCTGGGGACTAGTATTAAAGGGTCATAGAGGAAATACCATGCCTAACTTATTTAAGAATTTATGCTTAATCTTTGATTTATGCTAAATATGAACTAATATTTGTATAGTAGCATAACTATTTCACCAAGATTGAATAATAACAATTTTTTTTTGTTTTTTTCAAGGTAAGGTTTCACTCTGGTCCATGCAGACCTGGAACTCACTATATAGTCTCAGGGAGGCCTCAAACTCAGTGATCCTCCTCCCTCTGCCTTCCGAGTGCTGGGATTAAAGGCATGCACCACCCAGCTGAATAATAACAATTATAAAACCTATTTTACATCTGCATGGCTGTTTTGAGCCAATTTTTCCTATGAGTGTGCATAGTACACTTTAAAGGATTCCTTTCTTAAACATACAAAATTCTGATTCTGTAACTATCATCTATGTAAGTTATTTTATAAGATTCAAAACAACTTTTTGAAAATTTATTATTGAAATTCTAATGAAAACAAGAAACTAATTTTGGAGTGGGAAATCAGATTATATCAAATTTTCAAGGATTATTAGTCTCTTTCATGTTGAAGTGAACAACTGATGTTCATTCAAGGTTTTTAAAATTTGTTTATAAGGAGAAAGAGGGTGAGTGAGAGGGAGAGAGTGGAAGAGGAAATGGGCACCTCAAGGCCTCTTTCCACTGCAAGCAAATTCTGTTTTGTACATCTGGCTTTCTGTGGGTACTGAGGATTTGAACCCAGGCTGCCAGGTTGCAAACAAACACCTTTAAATGCTGAATCCTTTCTCTAGCCCCACATCAAAAGTTTTAACATCATAATCACCCAAGGCTAGCAATCAAAGAACATTTTACTTATACCTAGATGTAAGTTATTCTTATCTTTTATGTAACATAGGTGATCAATAAATCAATGGGATAGAGAATAATAGATGATAGATTGATAGAGCCAATAAATTATAATACTTCAAAAGTATTTCTTAACATGTGTTAATGAAATTCAAAATACATTTTCTAATAAGCTTAAGCCAATGTACTTTCAGACATCTAGTTTGAATCTAAATATGAGTTGCCTTCCTCTATTATTAATTCATTGCTATATAAATATGCAGTGATGAGAAATGAATTTAACTGACTAAACAAATTCTACTATTGATATTAGTTAAGAATAAAATATGTTCCTAGAGGTTATTTCATTTTTTAAAAAGCCTTTTTCTTTTTTAAAGAATTTTATTTATTTATTTGAGAGAGAAAGAGATTGAGGGAGAGAATGGGTATGCCAGGGCATCTAGCTACTGCAAAAAACCTCCAGATGCATGTGCCATCTTGTGTACATGGCTTATGTGGCAACTGGGGAATTGAACCTGGGTCTTTAAGCTTTATAGACAAGTGCCTTAATCAATGAGAAATCTTTCCAGCTTCTGAAGCTTACTTCTAACCATGTAAAGATGATTCTTACTCAATTTTCTATATACCTTCCCTTACAAAGGTTGTATCCTAATTTATCTTAGAGGGTAAAGCTAAAATTTAAATTTTATTGCATCATAAAAGTAGTTTTACCAAGTACCAAAGGAATCATTATAGACAGTACAAAGAAATGGTAAGATCATATCACAATATTTGCATTCAAATTCAGTGTAATCCATAATCATTTTCCCAATATTATCACTTAATTTTTTATGCAACATAACAATTGTTGGTACTATATTTGGATTTTAAATGGGGTTCATCATACTTTCCAAATGAGATCACAATTACTTTTTAGCTCATGCTGTCATACTTTTCAACTATCCTATTTTGTGACTACTTTGCTAATAGATCATTTGAATAATAGTTATACTTTATCCTCTGCTTCTTAGAAAACTAATGCTGGATCAAATAGCATTAACTTTGGGGGTATACTACTATTAATATTTGGCTAAAATTTCTTTTTGTGTTTGTATTTTAAATTTATGATATGGATGTTACATTTCAATGTGAATGTCAAATTCTACAAGTTATGTAGTCTCTCTCATCACACTAATTTATAAACTATATTTAAGGTCACTTCAATGACACACTGAATAAAATGGATAGAGGAAATCAGTCCAACTTGTCAGAATTTGTGCTTCTGGGACTTGCCCACTTGCAGGATATTCAGATTATACTCTTCATGGTATTTCTGATGCTTTACCTGCTCATTGTATCTGGAAATATTGTCATCATGATAGTAATCACCACTGACCACCATCTCCATTCTCCTATGTACTTCTTGTTGGCCAACTTGTCCTTTGTTGACATGTGGCTTTCCTCAGTCACTACTCCCAAAATGATCACAGACTTTCTCAGAGAAAACAAGACCATTTCCTTTGTAGGCTGCATGTCTCAGATCTTCTTTACCCACTTCATTGCAGGGATTGACATGGTGATCCTCGTGGTAATGGCCTATGACCGCTATGTGGCAATTTGCAAGCCACTCCACTACTTTACCATTATGAGTCTGAAAAGATGCACTGGGCTTGTGTTGACTTCCTGGACCATTGGCTTTGTGCATGCCATGAGTCACCTGGTTGTGATTGTGCAGCTGCCTTTCTGTGGCCCCAGGGAGATAGACAGCTTCTTCTGTGACCTGCCACTGGTATTTAAGTTGGCCTGCATAGATTCCTATGAACTGGACATTTTTATGAATGCTGATTGTGGGCTTGTGGGTGTACCATGCTTTATTCTGTTACTGATATCATACACATATATTCTACTCACAGTTTGCCAGAGCTCCAAAGCTGGTGCATCTAAGGCACTGTCCACCTGCAGTGCCCACATCACAGTGGTGATGACCTTCTTTGTGCCCTGCATCTTCATCTATGTGTGGCCACTTAACATCACCTGGGTGGACAAATTTCTTGCTGTGTTTTATGCTGTTTTTACACCTCTCCTAAATCCAGCCATTTATACACTGAGAAATAAAGAGATGAAAAATGCTGTGAAAAGATTCATAACATATGAATTGAGTTCCAAGAGAGGTATCTAGTGCATATCTCAGATATGTCAGATAAATTTCAAAATGAGTAGTTTAAGAAATAATATGCCTCTATAAAACAGGTTTGAAATCAAATATTTTGGTATATATTTCCAATTTGCCCAGTCTTTATATACAGGTATGGACTTGATATAATTCAAAGAATATAATATTTACTGATCAACCAGCTTAACTTCATGATTTATTTCCCCAAATTCAAACAACTAATTCTACCTTATGCAAAAGTAACCACTTTTTCTATGTCTTTTTTTTTTTTAATTTTTATTTATTTATTTATTTATTTGAGAGCGACAGACACAGAGAAAGACAGATAGAGGGAGAGAGAGAGAATGGGCGCGCCAGGGCTTCCAGCCTCTGCAAACGAACTCCAGACACATGCGCCCCCTTGTGCATCTGGCTAACGTGGGACCTGGGGAACCGAGCCTCGAACCAGGGTCCTTAGGCTTCACAGGCAAGCGCTTAACCGCTACGCCATCTCTCCAGCCCTTCTATGTCTTTAATAATGTAAATATTTGATAATAATTATTAGGGAACCTAGAATTTGTTCACAGAATCCATATGTTTATCTCTATGGAGAACATTGTTGTAAGCTTCACTTGACTATTATTCAACATATTTCTACATGCCCCCAATCTCTTACTTTGTCAAATGGCAACATCATCACTTTTGCCTAGTCACTTCTACCATCAGTGCAAAACACTAACCGCTAACTGCAGAAGACTGAAAAAAATAAGAAAAGATGAAAACAAACTGATTAACTCCACATAAAATATAGTGAACCTTCCTTTTGTTAGATTTTATTAGACAATTAATGTATCATCATAAATTAAACTACTAAAACCTAATGATATTGCATAGTTATCTCCATCTAAATGACTAAAATTTGTCTTTTAAATTATTTAACATTTATTTAAACCTCTAAAATATAATTTCCATGGGAACTATGTCCATGACTTGACTTGTTGATTCTTGAAATTACAGTATTTAATATCTTGGGTAAAAACATACCAGACATCATGACAAATATATTTTACTTGTTAAATATATGATGGTCATTTATTTCTTCCAAATGCTTACAATATTTGTCTTAAAATACTTAAATATACATTTTGACATTCAAATTATTCTTATTCTTAAAATTATCAAATATGTAACAATTACTTCACTTCTCCAGTATTGCACATTAAGTAGATGAAAATTTAGTTATGACAGAAAGTCTCAAAACAGAAAGATGTAACATCATATGTCCTTTATTTCTATTAAAATGTAAACAAAATATAATTAAGTAGTAGAATAAAAATAATTTATTCACTATTGTCTGGCCTGTTATTTTATCAAGTATATTACTCTAAGTATTTTTCATTATTATCCCCTAAGTTCTGAGTAAGTAAAGAAGACTCTAAAGATATATCCCAATTTTATTTTTTTACAAATCACACATGATTATGTTATCTGTGATTAAAGATTTAGAAAACATTTAGATTCCCATACTGTTTATAGGTTAAATGTCATTGCACAATGCAATAAAACACTTTCTAGAAAGGATATTAAAGTTTTATCATGTCAAACAAAATACTAGACCACTCTTAACTTCAGCAAAATTTATAATATAAATGTTACAATCACAATCTTCGTTGATTATGAGGTATACATTTTAAACAATTTTTAACATGCAATTTGAATTGTAAACCTAAGCTCATGCCAGCATGCATATATCAGTAAAGACTACTAGAAAAGTTTTTCACTGTCTCAGTCTTACCTGCAACCTCAAGTCTTCCTCATGGGTAGCCCATTCAAACATATTGTTTTCTCTGTATCTTTTAAGTACCTCACCTCCTTTCCAGTATGCCAAATGTGTTTAGATCTCTGCATTTTCTTAGAACATAATCCAAGTCTGTGAATTTCCTTAATGTTCAGAAAGATAGGTATAAGAATAAAAAAGTGACAGTTAATGGTTACAGAAGAGGGAAATTCATAGCAATTTTCTTTATTGTTTTAACCGGTGGTAAGTTGATAGTTTTCCAGTAACAAGCTCCTCCTGTGCTCATGCAAGCAGCCCTAATTAAATCCAGTTGTTAGCAAAAATATCAGGAACAAAAAACACATAAAAGTAGGATGTGGACTAGGTGGGAAGAAGGGATTCAACAGGATTGGTAGAGAGATAAGAGAGGTTCATGTGGATAAATATGATCAAAGTATATTGTAGACATGTATAAAATTGTCAAAAAATAATACCAAGAAAAAGAATGGAAAACACAGCTTCCATGTTTCTATAATCTCAAAACATGCAAATATTCTATACTAAAATATTTATAGTCACTTTCTAATATGCTAAGCAACCTTACTATTTATAAATTAATGAGAAACATAGATTCGTTTTAATTCCTCTTAATTTTGTTAGAATAATCTTAGTATTTACCAATAAAGAAGATTATTACATGTGTAGATTCACTATAGAAAAAATCAGGGCCGGGCATGGTGGTGCACACCTTTAATCCCAGCACTTAGGAGGCAGAGGTAGGAGGATTGCTATGAGTTCAAGGCCACCCTGAGAATACATAGTGAATTTCATTCAGGTAAGCCTGGGCTAGAGCAAGACTGAAAAACAAAAATAAAATAAAATAAAATACATAATAGTGAGTCTCAATTTGTGTGATGCATAATCTTCATTATTAACTAGACTGGATTAGAATCACTATGGAAATAAACTTCTGACTGTGTCTGTGTACAGTGGTATATCACATTTTTACCATCATCTATTCTATCATGAGAGATCTATCACCAGTGTTCTTTCTATACTTCTTTGGCATTCATCTTCCAATTCTATTCATTCTAAACCTTAATGATCTAAACAAACCACTAGAAACTACTCACATATCAAAATAGGTCTATGCTTGCTTGAACAAATATACTGCCTCCATTTCTTTTGGGTAGGAGAACTCCTACATATCACTTTCATTCAGATATAAAATTATATAAACTATAATATATTTAAAAATATTTCTCCAGCACTCAGGAGGCAGAGGTAGGAGGATTGCCATGAGTTCAAGGCCACCCTGAGATGACAGAGTTAATTCCAGGTCAGCCTGGACCAGACTGAGACCCTACCTCGAAAAACCAAAAAAGAAAAAAAAAATTTCTCTGAGATGGCAGGGTAAAATAGATTTTACTTCTAGTTACATCTGATTCCTATATAGGGTGGGAATATCCAGAGGCATTGCACTCCACCACCACAGTGGCTGATGGCTGCTCTCACAACTCATAACCCACAACCCCATGGTGAATACCAGCAATCCCAGTCAGAAGAGCCCTCACTGGAGTTGGAGCAGAGAGGAAGGAAATGATGATCCCAACAAATGATGTATCCATACAAATTTCGTATATATGTGCTACATCATATGTAATACAATATATTATATTGCATTATATGATATATTCTACTATATACATATTAATATTTATTTATTTTTCATTAGTTTTCTATTCTGCAAGTACAGGCAGTTTGGTACCATTATTAGGCTCATCTGTGACCTAACCCCTCCCCAGTGGCCCCTCCTTATTGAGGTATATGGGTCCTGCATTGCAGAGTAAGCCCACTGTTATTGGTATGATAAATGTCTCTGCATACCAAGACCCAACATGTGGCTCTGACATTCTTTCTGCCCCATCTCCTGAAAAATTTCCCTGAGCCATGTTGGGTTCATTTTTGGTCTGCTTCAGTGATGAGGTGTTGGGGGCCTCTTGGGCTCTGGCTCTCTGATTTGGTAGGTGTTGATTTTTCTCTGTGTTGGTCTCCTTCCCCCTTGTGCTGGTATCCAGTTCATCAGGAAAACAGCACCCTTGCTTGTTTCGCCAATTTTCCTTAGTTACAGCCAGGGCTCTTTTGAGGTATGATGGGGTGGCTCTCTCCTTAGGATCTGCATCTATCTAAAAAGAGAAGCAGATTCTCCAATGGAGAGTAAGTTAGCACCAGGACAAATGAGATAGCCCTTACTTTTTTATAGAGAGTTTAATAGGTGTAGGCCCTCTTGTAGCCCATGATTGATGGTAGCTTGATATTGGAGAGTGGTCTTATGTTTCGATATGGTCCTGACTTGTTTCCCAGCTCCAGCTATGGGTCTTTGTATTAGTCAGGGTTATCTAGAGGAACAGAATTGCTAGAATGAATTATTTTAGAAAGGGAATTTATTGGATTAGAATACAGTAGTCCAATAGCAGTTGCAGGCCCGAGAATCACCGAACCTGGTAGCTGCTCAGTCCACGTGGCCAGATGCCTCAGCAGTCCCCACCCGGCACTGCAGATGGTGCCAGAAAGCCTGGAGGCTTCCTGAGGAGCCACTGGGATTCGATCCACGTGGGTCTTTAGTTGACGCTGGTCTTTAGTCTGCACTGATCTTCAATCCACGCCAGAAGGTAGGGAGCAGCTCCGGCAGCCAAGTGGAAGGAAGGAAGGACAAAGGGAACTCTTTCACCCAAAGCTTCCTTATATCAAGTCCCCCTCTGAGTGGGGCCACCCACTCTGGAGGAAGGGCTCACCCTGGGGGCAAGACCTCCTCCTTTAGTTGATCCTTCCTAGAAGCAGCCTGTGGATTACTAAACAGATCAAGTTGACAACACATTAACTATCACAGTCTTGTACCACTGAGGGGATCAGTTAGCCAAATCAAGAGCAGTTGATTCCCCACTATAGCTGTGTGCCACTATTTCACTTGTGTGGGCATCACACCAGGTTATTTGCTGCTAAGTAGGTTGGACCATGAGTTGCTTGGACAGATATTGGTCATTTCCCCCAGTCACCCATGTAGCACATTCTGGCACTAGATGCGCTGACTGTCTGGGGACTGACTCTCTCCTGGCTTCCAGCTATGCCGTTCCATTTTACATGTCAGCTGCATATGGTGTCTTCAGCAATAGGGTCTTACCACTAACCTTTGGTGGGTCATCAAGTACTCTGACAGAAATCTGTCATTCTTTTAGAAAATCTTGTAGGTCTCTCTGATGAAAAGCTCATTTTGTGTGATAGCCCCATGCTGGTACTGGGAGTTACATGTTAGTGTCCCCTAAGAAAATGAGGAGAAAAGGACTAATACATAGGAGTTAGAAAGGAGAGAGGGGAGGAGAGAGGGAGGGAGGAAAGAGGTAGAGGATTTAGGTTAGACTTGATTTTACCCTCGCCAGTGTCTTGTGGTTCAGGTGTTTCCTGTAAGGGCCTGGTGAAGGTTCAGCCATTTGGTCGGTCTTTCAGGAAGTAAAATTTTATGGTACCATTGCAGTTTGGGTCTAGATTAGTGTTTACCACCACTTCAATGCCCTCCACTCCCTCCCATCCCTCCTAGTGTCTAGTCCATGAGATGCTTGCTGGGTGTGTAAGGTATCTTGGGTAGATTCAGGTTAGGTGCTGTAGATCAGTGAGATTATGTGACGATTTTTTTTCTGTGATTGGGTAAGTTCACTGAGAATGATCTGTTCCAGGACCACCCATTTTTCCTCAAATTTCTTTGTGTCATTTTTCTTACTGCTGTATAGAATTCCATTGTGTAGATATACCACACCTTAATTATCCATTCTTCTAGTGATTGACATCCAGGTTGATTCCAGCTCTTAGCTATTACGAATTGAGCCGCTACAAACATGGGTGAGCAAATCTCTCTGGCCTGTGGTTTGAAGGTTTTAGGGTAGATGCCCAGTAAGGGAATAACTGGGTCTGTTAGTATCTCTATAGTCAGATTTTTCAGGAGTCTCCATATTGCTTTCCAAAGTGGTTATAAGATCCTACATTCCCACCAACAGTGGATGAGTATTCCTGCTTCTCCACATCCTTGCCAGCATTTATTTTCATTTGAGTTTTTGATGCTTGATATCCTTAGTGGGGTAAGGTGGAATCTCATAGTTATTTTAATTTGCATTTCCCTGATGATTATGGATGATGAACATTTTCTTAAGTGTTTGTTTGCCCTTTGTATTTCTTCTTATGTGAACTGCCTGTTCAGCTCTTTGCCCCATTTTGTGAGTGGGGTGTTTGACTTCTTACTGTTTAGATTTTTGAGTTCTTTATAGATTCTAGAGATTAGGCCTCTATCCGATGGATAACTGGCAATTATTTTCTCCCATTCTGTGGGTAATTTATTGGCTTTGCTTATTGTATGCTTGTCTGTAAAGAAACTCTTCAGCTTCATATGATCCCATTGGTTGAGTGAGTGTTTAAGATCGTGAGCTATTGGGGTTTTGTTCAGGAAGTCTTTTTCCATTCCTATATCATGGAAAGTACTTCCTAAATTTTCTTCCAGTACTATTGGAGTTTCTGGTCTTATACTGAGGTCTTTCATCCATTTGGATTTGAGTGTAGTGCATGGTGAAATGTGTGAATCAAGTTTCAGTTTCCTGCATGTGGTTATCCAGTTTGTCCAGCACCATTTGTTGAAGATGCTGTCTTTTTTCCAGCCTATATTGTTTGGGCCTTGGTCGAATATCAAATAGCTATAGATGCTTGAGCCAAAGTCCGGGTCCTCAAGTCTATTACATTGGTCTATACTCCTGTTTTTATTCCAGTACCATGCTGTTTTTATTACTATGGCTTTGTAATATAGCTTTTGATCAGGTATGGTGATCCCTCCAAAGGTATTTCTTTTGCTGAGGATATGTTTGGATATGCAAGGCCTTCTGCCTTTCCATATGAAATTTGAGATCATTTTTTCTATCTCTGTGAAAAACACTGTAAGGATTTTAATTGGAATTGCATTAAATCTACATATTGCCTATGGTAGGATTGTCATCTTCACAATGTTAATTCTGCCTATCCAGGAGCATGGGAGCTTTTTCCATTTTCTCAAGTCCTCCTCAATTTCTTTTTTGAGTGTTTTCATTGCTTAGATCTTTCACTTCCTTGGTTAATGTTATTCCAAGGTATTTTTTGTTGTTGTTGCTATTGAAACTGGGACTATGTCCCTTATTTCTTTCTCTGTATCTTTGTCATTTGCATATAGAAAGGCTACTGACTTTTGTGCATTGATTTTTGTGTTCTGCTACTTTACTATAGTAGTTAATATATTGGCTTTTTTTTTTTTCAGGAGTATGGGGATGGAGTCTCTCAGGTCTATTTCATATACAATCATGTCATCAGCAAATAGAGCTAACTTAACTTCTTCCTTTCCAAATTGTATCCCTTTTGTTTCCGTCTGCTGTCTTATGCTTGAGCTAGGACTTCCAGTACTATATTGAAAAGCAGAGGTGAGAGAGGACAACCCTGTCTTCTTCCTGATCTTAATGGAAATTCCTCCAGTCTCTCTCCATTAAGTATTATTTGTCCCTTTGGAGCTTTGCATATTTTGCCTTTATTATGTTAAGATATGTACCAACAATGCCAATCTCTCCAGTGTTTTGATCATGAAGTGATGTTGTATCCTGTCAAAGGCCTTTTTTCTGCATCTATTGAAATGATCATGTGGTCTTGATGTTTAAGCTTGTTTATGTGGTGTTTTACATTGACAAATTTCCGTATGTTGAACCACCCTTGTGTTCCTGGGATGAATCCCACTTGGTCAAGGTGGATGATGCTTTTGATGTGTTGTTGGATTCAGTTTGTGAGTATTTTGTTCAGGATCTTTGCATCTAACTTCATTAGGGAAATAGGCCAGTAGTTTTCTTTTCTTGTGGCATCTCTGCCTGGTTTTGGAATTACAGTGATAACAACTTCATAAAAGGAATTGGGTAACTTTCCTTGTTCTTCAATTGTTGGCACAGTTTAAGGAAGATTGGTTTGAGTTCTTCCATGAAGGTTTGATAGAATTCAGCTTAGAAGCCATCTGGTCCTGGACTCTTCTTTTTGGGGAGGTTTTTTATTACTTTTTTCCATCTCCATGAGTGTGATGGGTTCATTGAGGTGATTAATCTGCTCTGAGTTTAGCTTTGATAGATACTATGCATCCAGGAATTTATACATCTCCTCCACATTATCCAGTTTTGTGGAGTAGAGGTTTTTGAAATAAGTCCTGATGATTCTCCCGATTACACTTATGTCTGTTGTGATCTCTCCTTTTTCATTTTGAATTTTGTTAATTTGAAGCCTCTCCTTTTTTTTACTTGATCAAATTGGCCATGGATATGTCAATCTTGTTTATTTTTTTCAAAGAACCAGCTCTTTGTTTTGTCAATTGTCTTAATTGTTTCCTTGGTTTCCAATTCAATAATTTCTCCTCTGATTTTAATTATTTCTCTCCTTCTGGAGCTCTTTGGGTTGGATTTTTCTTGTTTTTCCAGTGCCTTTAGGTGAATGGTTAAGTTATTGAGTTGGTATCTTTCTGTCTTTTTTATGAAGGCATTGAGTGCTATGAATTTTCCCCTGAGGACCGCCTTCATTTTGTCCCATAAGTTTTGATATGATGTGTTTTCATTGTCATTCAATTCCAGGAATTTTGCCATTTCCTTTTTTATTTCATCCACTATCCATTCATTGCTTAAAAGTGTGCTCTTTAGTTTCCAGGTGACTTTGGGATTCTTGGGGGGTCTTTTGTGGTTGATTTCTGGCAACATAGCATTGTGATCTGATGTCATGCAGGGAATTATGTCAGTTTTCCTAAATATGTGGAGGCAATCTTTGTGACCCAGTATAGGGTCTATTTTAGAGAATGTTCCATGGGCTGCTGAGAAGAATGTGTAGTCTGTGGATTTGGGATGGAAAGCTCTGTAGATGTCCATTAGGTCTAATTGTGCTATGGTTTTGTTGAACTCTTTTATTTCCCTGTTGATTTTCTGTTTGGATGATCTGTCTATTACTGTTAATGGTGTATTGAAGTCCCCAGCTATGATTGTGTTGGTGGTTATTTCTGTTTTATTGTCATGTAGGTTTTGTTTTATGAACTGTGGTGCCCCTCTTTTTGGTGCATACAAGTTTATGATTGTAATATCCTCTTGATGGATTGTTCTCTTGATGAGTAGGAAATAGCCTTCTTTGTCTTTTTTAATTATATTTGATTTGAAGTCTATTTTATCCAATATTAATATAGCCATACCTGTTTGTTTCTTATTCCCATTTGCTTGGAATATTGTCTTCTACCCCTTTACCCTGAGGAGGTGTCTGTCTTTAGTGGTGAGGTGGGTTTCTTGAAGGCAACAGATTGAGGGGTCTAATTTCTTGATCCATCCTGTTAGCTTGTGTCTCTTGATGGGTGAATTAAGGCCATTAATAGTTAGGGTAATGACTGTGAGATTTAATTTGATCCCTGCCATATTGTGTTGGTATATGTGGTTTGGTGTTTTCATGGACTTTGAAGTTTTTTGTGCCTATTGTGGGTTTGCTTGTTGTGATCTGCTTCTTGTAGCTATTTGAGTTTGGTTCTTTGTTTCTTCTTTGCGGAGAATTTCCTGAAATACTCTGTAGGTTTCATTTTGTGTTCATATATTTGTAAAGCTGAATTTTGTCTTGGAAAGTTTTTCTTTCACCATCTATTATGAGGGATACTTTTGCCGGGTATAGTAGTTAGGGTTGGATTCCATAGGTTCTTAGACTTTGGAAAGTCTCACTCCAGGCCCTTCTAGCTTTCAGGGTTTCCATTGAGAAGTCTGAAGTAATTCTGATGGGGTTTCCTTTGAAAGTGGTGTGCTGTTTTTCCCTAGCTGCTTTTAGGATTTTCTCTTTGGTGTCAACGTTTAGAGTCTTAATGATAATATGTCTTGGAGGGCTTCTCCTTTGGTCTAATCTGTTTGGAGTTCTGTTGGTTTCTTGTATCTTGATGGGCCTTTCTTTTAAGAGACTGGGGAAGTTTTCTTCAATTATTTTGTTAAATAAGTTCTCCATGCCTTTGATCTGAAATTCTTCTCCTTCTGGTATTCCAATGATTCTGATATTAGGATGTTTGAGTGTATCCCACAATTCCCTCATGTTCTGTTCAGAGGAACTTTTGAACTTACTGAAGAGTTTGAACTCTTGAACTGTTTCTTCCATCTTGTCTTCCAGATCAGAGTTTCTATCCTCCATTGCGCTGACTCTGTTCTTGAGGGCCTCTAGAGAGCTTTGGGCTTGTTCAATTAAATTTGCATTTTCTACTACTTTTCTATGTGTCATTTCCATTGCTCTGTCAAGCTCTCTTTTCACATCATTTTCTGATTTTCTTGATGATTCTTGGAATTCATCCTTGCATTTCTTTATGTCTTCATTTAGTATGGCCAACTGATTTTTAAGGTCCTCTTCTTTTTCACTCTCCCTCAAATCTATTACCTCTCTTTGAACTCCTTCCAATCTTTGTCAATTTGTTTTAGCTTAGTGATGGTAGCATCCACATGATTATCAGTCCTTTGTTGCATTCCTTCAAGTTCTGTCAGTAGGTTGGTCAGGGTTGCATTGCTTATAACTTCAATTTGATGTTCTGATCCTAATAACTCCTCTATGTTTTGGTTAGATGCATTCATTTTAGGGCTGGGTGGTCTAACTGGGTTTTCTTGCATTTGATTTTTCATGTTATTTCTTTTGCACTGTGGTCTGCCCATGATAGTGTATGGACAGGTAGGTGGGTGGATCAGCCTAGGCTCTAGCACAATGGGAATCTGAGGCAGCCTGGGGCAGTTGTCAGGCAGCCTGGGCATTGGCTCCCACTTGCTAAAGCTGCCTATCTACTGCCTGATAGGGGCGCCAAAGTTGCCTGAATTCTGGACTGGTAATGCGCCAAAGCTGTCTGCCTTCGAGCTTGGAGAGGGACTGAGTTACAAAGTCCTGAAGCAGCCCAAACTCTGGCTTGGAACCCTGGGTCCCAGAAACAGTCTGTGCTCCCCTGCCACAGGAGAATGTAGGATGGTGGGCACACCCAGACAGGTAGGAGAGGGCACCTGAGCTGGTGCAAGCAAGAGACACTCTGGGCTTGTGTGGCAATTTCTTTGGGACTGGGCCTGCTGAACAGTAGTGTGGTCAAGTGTGCAGAGCGGTTTAAACTTCCAAACACAGGGATCGATCTGGGTGCAGCAGTGGCTGCAGGGTTTGGGACTGCGAAGGAGGGTCCCGGAGGTGGTTGAGGGTCCCCAGCCACAGGCGTGGAGCTGCGGAGGGGCTTCTGGGGCCACAGCGGTGAGTCTCAGGGCCACGGCAGTGGGGCATGAAGGCTATTTTGTGTTGGGGTGGTCTACCTGCCCATGAGGGGATCCAGGATTCACTGTTCCCCCCTCTGTGCCCTCCCACTGATAAGAAGTCCCAGAAAACCCTTAATGTCTTGCCTTTCTTTCCTCGGGATTTGCAGGGAATCTAGGCAGCCACCATCTTGGCCAGAAGTCTCCCAAGATATTTATTATTTTTTCTTTTTTCCAAGGTAGGGTTTCACTCTAGCACAGGCTGACCAGGAATGCACTATGTAGTCTCAGGCATGTCTCAAACTCATGGCGATCCTCCTACCTCTGCCTCCCACGTGCTGGGATTAAAGGTGTGCACCACCACGCCTGGCCATCCTGATATTTATAACTCTTCAATAAAAACAATCTTCCTAGTAAAGACATAGATATACAGATGATTTATGAGACCATGGCAAGGTATTTTCCTAATTCTATTGTTTATCATAAAAACTCTGAGTATAAAACAAAAAATAATATTTTGCAAAATTAATATATTCTGGTTCCTTATACCTGATTCCTCACAAGAAAAGCAGAAAATAGCTTGTATGGTTATTTTTTAAATTATGAATGCCATGATAAGGTAACAGTAATATTCCCACACTGGTTCCTTTTAGTACTTTACTTTCTTTGGCTTCCTTAAATGTCTATCACAGTCCTTGCTTTTCACATAACATGTTGGTAAACAAGCAATGAGCACTGAAAAGTAAGAATGACTATTAGGAAACAAATCTGAATAAAAAAAAAAATGGATCCATGACTGTAAGATAACGTTTGGTGCAGAGAAGAAAGACAGACAAGGAAGTAGAGGCTGCTGCTGCTGCTATTTCTCCCATTATGAAGAAGGAAGTGGAGATGCTTTTAGAGAGAAAAACTACATATGCTAGTTCTGGGGATATTTCCATTGCAAGATGGAGACTCCTTGAGATAACATTCCTGACTTTTGATCTTATTAGTTGTCCATTTTAAGTAGCAGGAGAAGATCATCTTCAGGTCCTGTTGGTACTTTAGTTGGGAAAAAAATACAATATTGTTTACTTGTGGGTTAGTAGAGGTTTGGATTAGGTAATTAATTTTTTGAGAGATCAACAGATATAAGTTTTAATTAGACAGGTCCTATAGTAAGAAGTAGGCAAATTGTAATAAATGAGGCAAAAGAGAGGAGCTGCCAAAGACAAACCAGTATTGTCACCATGCACCTGTTGGTCATTGTTGGAGGTCAGAGGTTCTGTCTCCCAGCTTCTTTGAGGCATCTTGTAGCATTCGTCATGTAGGAATAGACAGAATCCTCCTGTTTCAATCATGGGGAGTTTGAGGATTTAATGGTTATCCAATTCATGTGACATGCTGGAGGGTGGTATGAATGAATCAATTTAACAGAAGGCTAGAGGGAATCCTTGGACACAAGATTCAAAATGGCTATTGAGGAAGTAGTGGGTATTTTTGAAACCATGTAGAACTAGATCTGCTGAAATTAATTGTATAAGTTAAGTAGACAAATTAAAGACTGAATGGCATGGTTAGAAAAATGTTAATACTCATGACATTGGAAGGCAGAAAATCTCAGTAAAGGCTATCCTTGTCTTATGAGAGAATGATTTTATCCCATAGAAAGTAAGTAAGATTTTAAGTATAGTTCATACCTAAAAGCAATATGTACTGAATAACTATAATACAGAATAGGTAGTGTTTCAGCTGATCACAGAGATGTCAAGTCAAATGCAGAGAAAGATAGTAAATTGACTATTTTTTAAAAGCTAATATAGTTCAAGATAATTTTGGCTCTGGACCTGTAATACTTAACTCTACACAATTGCTGGAATTGGTCAATGATGTTCTAATAGTGCAGGTGTGACTTTTGGAAGCCTTTTGCATCTGGTTCCCTTTTGGCTAAGTGTTATGCTTTGTGCCTTTGGCAAATATTATCATTGTCCCATTTTACTAAGAGGCTTAATCCTAGGATCTGTTATAGATAAAGCTAAATAGGTAGCAAGGCATCAAGAGATAATGACAATAAACAAAGCCATTAGGAAAGAAACTGCTGCATCACATTAATCTATTAGCCATTAAGATCAAGGTTTTTTATAAGCACATGAAAAACTTTCCCTGTATTTGAGATGACAGTTACACGACATTTATCAGGAGTATTATATCTAAGGTTGAAAACAGTAACTAACAGGTGGCAGGTGAAGAAATAAGGAGTCTTCCTAAGGAAAACAGGCATTCATAATTTGGATAATAGTTAATTGAAATGCCTGTAAATGTGAGGACTTGGCTTATGTAAGGTGTGAAGTATGATAAATGATGTACTTTTATTTGCAGCATAATTAGAATTAAGTTTCTATCAAGTAACATTTGTAAAACCTTGAAAATTTTAAATTATTTCAATATGAACTTGTTTAAGAAATCAATTCTGAACCATTCCTACTAAAGCAAAGGGGTCTGTTCAGATCACAAATGTGGCAAGATTTGTACCAGGCTGGAGTTCCTGAAAACAAAATTGACATAAAGCCAAATGCACTGCTAGTACATTTTGGGAAGGCTTTGAAACCAGAACAACAGTTCTCAGAAGGCATAAAGAATAAACCAGCGCAGGTGAAAACTAAGCTTGACCCACAAGTGGGCAATTATGCACCCAGAGTGGTTCATGTAAAGTTCTTTCCTGAAAAGGGGGATGCCAAGGGTGGAAACTGCTTGCCTAACCTAAAGCTACTCCAGCCACCGGGAAATGCAGAGGAAGAATCAATAACATAGGCTAAAACCTCAGTGCCAGCACCCCAGATCCTGCCAAACCAAGTAGATGGGGAAAACCAATCACAAGGGCAGGCACCACAGTGGGAGGAAGAGAAACCACATTCCCTCTTGGCCCTGGGTCAAGCCTAACAGCTACAGTGGTCCCACTGAGTCCACTGGAGAAGGGAAAATACAAGGAGCCTCTATGCAAGCATTTAGGGTGAGAAGGAAGAAAGCTGATGGGAAATATCTATAGATTATAGATGGCAAATGGGATAGTACCTCCCTTCCGTGGTGCCATCCCCAACTTTGTTCTTATGAGAAGATGGTTGTTTAAAACAATGGAATCTGGGGCTGGAGAGATGGCTTAGCAGTTAAGCGCTTCCCTGTGAAGCCTAAGGACCCGGCTTCAAGGCTCCATTCCCAGGACCCACGTTAGCCAGGTGCACAAGGAAGCACACACGTCTGGAGTTGGTTTGCAGCAGCTGGAGGCCCTGGCATGCCCATTCTCTCTCTCACTCTCAAATCAATAAATTAAAATAAACAGAAATTTAAAAATAAACTAATGTAATCTTTTACTCGTGTGTTGGAAGTTAGGCGGGAACAAAGCCCACGCCTGCCGACAGCCCCATTCCCCACGTTCCCGAGTACGACCTGGGCCCGCAGTCTCAAGACTCCCCTGCCTCTGCTCCCTCCCTTCCTGAAGCACTTAGTTCCTCAGCTTGCTCCCTTGCGCTAGTTACGGCCATATGGGGAAACAGACCGGCTCCAGCTACACATCATCTTCCTCTGCCAAGGCCCTTCAAAAGGCCTCCATCTTAGGTCCCGGGCTTGACTTCCCTGGCCTCATGTGTCCAAACTGGTGAACCTCACCCGAGAGCTGTGCCAGTAAACCTGAACTAGCTTTGTCGATCTGGTCTGATTTGGTTCTTGGTCTGTCAAGCCTTTCACCTGGTGCCAAAACCCGGAGGAGCTGAGCTCCCAGACCCAAGGGGCCGAACCCCTGTCACCTGGGTGCCTTTCTTCTCCAAGCTGTGGACCTGAAACTACCGGTTGCCTTCTGATTCAGGGCAAGTTGCCTGCTTTTTAGCCTCCACCTTCCGGGCCCCTGTCCAAAGTTGCGGCAGTGCCAGGACAAGCCCTTCCATTTTTCTTGCTGCCAGGCAGCCTGGTATCCTATGGTGTTGGAGATGTCACCCCTTAGGATTATCCACCCTTTCATTGTTTGGGCCCAGACCTTTTTGGCGACTTCTCACTCTGGTCTCTGACCCCCAGCTCAGAGCCTATAGCCCCTGCTTTAAAATGGGTAACTCCCAACCAAAACTCAACCCTCAACAACCTCTGGGCTGTCTGTTAAAAAGCTTACCCAAATTGGAGCTTTCTCAAAGCATTAAGCCTACATACTTGATTTTTTTTTTTTTTCTCTCACAAAAAGTTGGCCTTTTTACAAGCTTGACAACCCGTTGCATTGACCGTTGGGGGGTTCTCTAGATCTTAATGTCCTCCGTGATTTAGAAAACTTTTGTCGCCACACAGGCAGATGGTCTGAGCTTGCTTCTGTTCAGGCTTTTTGGGAACTGCGCTTTCATCCTTCTCTTGGCGGTCAGTGTTCCATGGCGCAGGTTCTCCCAGCCAGAATGGACAAGCCAATAGACCAACCAAAACCAGAGGAGTCAATCTCACCCCAAGTCTTCAGCACTAACTGAACTCACTGAACACTTGCCCCCACACCACCATGCAGCCCTCCCCAGCCTTCTCCTTGCTCCCCCTCTCCTGCTACCAAGCCGCCCCTGCTTCCCTTCCTCCCCTCACCTGCTCCAGTTCCTCCTTCCCTATCTCCTACTTCTCCCTCAATCACATCCTCCCTTCCATGCCGCACGGCCTTTACCACCCTTCTTCCCCTTCCCCCTATCCGTTCCCCTCGCCCCCTTCTATGGCCCCCAGTCCCTCCTCCGCCCTATCTGCCAAGCTCTGCCTCCTCCTCCACTCCCTTGCTCCACCCCATGACTCTCTCCTTTCCTCCCTCCCCTCTTCCAGTTCCAGCCTTTCCCACAAAGCCTCAGCTGACAACGCACCAGGACTCCTCCCTTACACACTCAATCCCCCTTCCCTCGACCATATCTCCCCTTACATAACCCACCCGACTCATCCCGTTCTCTAACCCACACTCCCCAAACCCCACCCTCCCATTTAGTCAGTTCCTGAGACTCCTAACCCATCTGACCCTTCAACAATCACCTCCCATACCCTGTCCCAACAGCTACTTACTGCCAGCATCTTCCCCTTCTGGGAAGTGGAAAGGGTTGAAGGCATTGCCCAGGTACATGCTCCATTTTCTCTCCGGGACCTATCCCAAATCAAAACCTCCTTGGCTCTTTCTCAGCCAACCTAACTTCCTATATTAAAGAATTCTTATACCACGCTCAGGCCTGTAGCCTAACCTCACATGACTTACATGTTATTCTTGTTTCCACCCTTACCCCCAGAAGAACTAGAATGGTTACAGATGGCAGCTAAACAATAAGCGATTCTGGACACAGACCCATGATGGAATTATCAGGAGGCATGAGGAGGTGAAGTACAAAGAGACATAATGATTACTTGTCTTGTTAGGGGTATGGAAACAATATCTAACAAGGTGGTTAATTTTAATAAACTCAGAGAGATCCCTCAAGGCTTAAATGAAAATCCAGCAATTTTTCTAAACAGGTTAGAAGAGGCTATGATCCAATACACTCACTTAGATACAGCTTCAGAGGCACCAGCCATGGTGCTGGCTACTCATTTTATTTCTCAGTCCTTCTACAACATTAGAAAAAATCTAAAGAGGGCAAAAGAAGGGCCTCAGACTCTCACTAAGGATCTGATGAAGATGTATTTTAAGGTCTTTAACACTCAAGAAGAGGCAGATAAGTCCCCCCTACAGGCGGAGATGCAACAGAAAGTGACCCTACAAGCCCAAACCTTGATAGCTGCCCTGAGGCCATCGGTCTTCCCACGGGGTTGGGGAGGGAAGACAAGGAAGTGCTCCTAAAACCCATCTTGCCAGGGCACAATCACAGTCCACCCCACCAGGGGCCTTCTTCAAATGTGGCCAAAAAGGCCATTGGGCCCAGAAGTGCCCTAATCCACTTCCACCCACCAAGCCATGCCCTATATGTTAACAACCAGGTCACTGGAAGTCATACTGCACACATGTGGGCTTATCTTTCATGCAAGGCCATGGAGGTCCAGCCTCACAAAGTGAGGCTTTCCAAACTCTCCGAAAATTAGAGCTTCTTGGGTTGGCAGAGGATTGACAATGCCCAGAGTCAGAGACTCCCATGCTGAACCCAGGGTAAAGCTCCAGGTAGCAGATAAGTCCATCACCTTTCTGGTAGACATGGGGGCTACCTTTTTTGTTTTGAATGCCCTCTCAGGCCCTTCACCCATCTATGTTACAGGCGTTAATGGGGTTTCCTCCTTCCAGCCAAAGAACCTACCTCTTCCCTGCTCATTGGCTGGATGCTTTTTTTTTCATATTTTTCATATTCATTTTTAGTCATACCTGATTGCCCAGTAACCCTATTAGGCCAAGAAATTCTCAGCCTCTTTGGGGCCACACTCTCACTACCCCCTTCTGCCTCCCCAGAAACACATCTCCTTCATCCTTAATCACTTCTCAAATGTCCACTCCCCACTGTCCTATTACTTTCCTCCCAGACCCAGATGATCCCCAGATATGGGACATCACCGTTCCCATAATTGCCACACATCATCCACCTGTTCTTATCCATCTCAAGGACCTTTCCTCTTTCCCTTTGCAACCTCAGTTTCCTATTTCTGAAACACACCACCAAGGGCTCAAACCTATCATCACCCATCTCATGTTACAAGGCCTCCTTATACCTACTAACTCACCATGTAACACTCCCATCACCCCAATATGCAAACCCTCTTGCATTTATCGCTTGGTACAAGATGTCTGATTAATCAATGAGGCAGTTGTTTCCACTCACCCAGTAGTAACTAACCCTTATACACTCCTGTCTCATATCCCACCCACCACCACCCACTTTACAGTCTTAGACCTCAAAGATGTATTCTTTACAGTCCCACTCCACCCTGACTCATACTTCCTTTTCACTTTCACTTGGGAAGATCCTGACACCATTCCTCCAGGCAGCTTACCTGGATGGTCCTCCCCCAAGCCTTCTGGAATTGTGCCCACTTTTTTGGCCAAGGCTTGGCCAGGGACCTCTCTACATGCAGACTTGAACCTAGCACTGTCCTGCAGTATGTATATGTATACATGTATATGTATATATATGTATATGTACTCTGCAGCCCATCCTTCCATCTGTCCCATCAAGCCTCGGCCTCCCTCTTAAATTTCCCTGGTTCTTAGGGCTATAGGGTGTCTGCCTCCAAAGATCAACTTTGTTCTCCTACTGTAACCTACCTGGGAGTCCAGCTCAGTCCCGGCTCAAAGGCCTTAACAGTTGATAGAATTCGAGCTCTCCGTGACCTCCAGCCTCCAGAGAACACAAATCAATTCCTCTCTTTCTTGGGTCTCATGGGATTTTTTTCAACATTGGGTTTCTAACTCTGCTGTCACAGCTAAACTGCTATATTGAGCAGCAAAAGAGAACCCTCCAGGGCCACTTTCCCACCCTACTGCAGTCATCCCCAGGGAATGGCAACATGTGTCCTTGCCCAGCTTATTGGAACCACACACTGGATGGTGGCCTTCTTGTCTAAACAATTATATTCCACAGTGTGCAGATGGCAGCCCTGTCTATGGGCCCTGGTGGCTGTGACAGAGCTGACCCAAGAGGCCCTCAAGATCACATTGCTTGAACCTGTCACTATCTTCTCCTGTCATCATCTGATATATCTCTTGAGCCACTCCTCTCTTTCCCTGCTTGGGCCCTCATGGGTGCAGACCTTCCACCTGCTCTTCTTGGACAACACTCATATCTCTCTAGAAACCTGTTCCACCCTCAAACCAGCAATGGTCCTCCCTTTTTCCCCCTCCCCAGGGTCACTCTCATCCATGCCCTGAAATAGTAGAAGCCTTTCATTCCCCTTGTCTGGATCTCCATGACATGCTCCTCACATCACTTCAACTTGTCCTCTTTGTAGATGGAAGCTCCTCAGTTGATAGTTCAGGAAATCAATAAGCAGCCTATGCTGTGGTCATGCCTACTGATGCCTAGAGGCTGCTAGCCTGCCAATGGGCACCACCTCCCAAACAAATTGCACTAACTAGGGTCCTACATGTCTCAAAAGGCTAATATCTATACAGATTCTAAATATGCTTTCTCTTTCTATTCAGACCTCTGAGAGGAGAGAGGATTCTTCACTTCTAAAGGTAATTTAGTCTTAAATGTACCCCTCACAACAAAGCTTCTGAAGGCTCTCCAGCTCCTGGCAGCGGTGGCCTTTATCCACTGCTGAAGACACCAGACCTCTAGAGATCCAGCAACTCAAGGCAATACCAATGCTGACTCTGTAGCATGAAAACTAACCCTGTCACCTGCCCACAGCACAGAAAACAAATATGTCTCCTGTCCCTATCATACCAACCCAATTATTTGCAAGAAGAGGAAAATTAACTCAAAAAGGGGGCCACACAAGATAGGGATGGCTGGATTTTTAAACACAATTGGCTAATTCTCCCCCAGAAACAGGCCACTACAATTATCTCTGATATTCACCAAACTTTACACATTGGACCCAAAGCCCTTAACAGGTCCCTGGAATCCCTGCTGGACACATACGGCCTCTGAACACACATCTCACAGGTCTAGTCCACCTGTCAGATATGTGCTCAAGCCAGTCAACAAGGGGGCCTACACCTCCACGAGCCCTGCACCAATTACAGGGACATCAGCCAGAAAAAGATTGGTATATAGACTTTACCCACATTCCATCCATCCCATAAAAAAAAAAAAACTCTGGTACCTCCTTACTCTAGTTGATACTTTTGCAGGCTGGTTTGAAGCTTTTCCAACTTCCAAGAAGACTGCCAATACCATGGCCTGGATACTTTTAGAACACATCATACCAAAATTTATGGTCCTGTTGTCCATCCAGACAGACAACGCCCTGGCCTTCATTTCTAAGATTGTCTTATAATTATCAGAGGCACTCAATATATCTTGAAAATTACACATCCCTTATCGCCCTCAGTCACTGGGTAAAGTAGAATGGGCCAATGGTCTTATTAAACAGCAGCTCACCAAACTCTCTATTGAGCTTAAGCTGTCCTGGCCTTCCCTTCTCCCTGTTTCTCCAACCCACTTAAGAGCTGTCCCTGGCTCCCCGACCAGGCTTAGCCCTTTTCAGTTACTGCGTGGGAGACCATTTCTACTCTCTAATCCCTCTCATGCCAAAGCCCCCCGCCCTGGTTAACTGCCTCCCCTACTGCTCCATTCTGAGCACCCTCCTCTGCTCACATGCAGATAGATCCTTGCCTACCCCAGTAACCATCGATACAACAGGAACGACCCCTACTACTTCAGATCTTATCTCACCTGGGGATGAAGTCTTTCTCAAGCAGTTCAGCTCCAGACCCCTCAAACCCAGGTGGGACAGGCCCACACTGTGATCCTCACCACCCCCTCAGCAGCTAAACTCCTGGGACATTACTGCTGGTACCATATCTCCAGGCTCAAATGAGCTCCAGGACAAAATGACTGGTCTGTACAACAGGTTCTACCGCCCTTAGATTCTCCAGCCATCCTGCTCTTACTTAACCTAGCCCCACCCTCGGAGCTTCTGACTGCACTTCACCTCCCTGTGAGTTTCAGTTTCAGGCTTGGGCCTTATATGATACCGGACAACAGATCGCCCTACACAACTACACTTCATGTTCTTCTGGCTCCTGCAATGAAGTCCACTTAACCTTTGATGCTGTCTCTACATGCTGCCACCAATGTTCTGGTGAAGGGACCCAAAAAGTGAGCCCCATATACCTTTGTTTTCAACAGGATCAAGTCTCCTCGAATTGTCAAGCCCCCAGGGGATGGGAAGGCTGCCCCTCATGGTGATGCAATTACCACTCTGTCAAGGGGAGTTTGCTGTGATTTTATGGGGGTAATTGGAAACCTATCACACCTGTGTCAATATTCTGAGGTAACATTGCATACACTATGCCTGCATTAGAACAACCAAAAAGCCTAACCCAGCATCAGTGGGAAGATCAATGAAGAAATGTCACCTTGATCATATGAAACCCCAGTGCCTGGCAGAGCCGCATAGCAGCAGTCAAATTCTACTACTCTTCTGGGTCAGATGGTAGGGGTAATATCAAAATAATCAAAACCCTTCAACAGTCCAGGGCTCAAAATGCTTTGGCAGTCCTCAATCAAACTGGCCATGGAACTTCCCTATCCTTACAGAGTCTCTGCTCTTCCCTTCACTATTCTTGGGAAATTATCCTCTCCATGTACCTGGGACTCTTACAAAGCTACACGTCTCTAAACTCCTCATTATATTTTCTTTGTTAGGCACTCCAAAGGCCTGCCTTTGTTCCTCTTCGGGTAATGACAAATATCACCCCCATAGATAGTTGCCCATGACATCCCCCTTTCTTCCTCACTATTCATGCCCCAATATCTCTGAATGCTGGGCTCCAGTAGGGATACAATGCCTCCTTGCCATGTGAATCCATAGCCTTGTCTTGGACTTGTCCCTGCCCCTGAGGACATTGTTTCACTGCAACTTGTCACTCTACCACTGCACTTTCCCTCACTGGAAAGCCCCATGAATCCCAGTCACCCTGATTCCCAGTATATACTAAGGGAGAATTAGAGTCATATTATCAACAATGTTCAATTACCCTGGGATTGCTACAAAGATGAAGATGAGAAGTGAAGCGCTGGGTGAGTCAGCCGCGTGGCCGGGCGCTCCCTGCAGCACGGCACCGTGAGTCCCCTCCACAGCGGACGGTGGGCGACGCCTCCCGGGAGGATTGGGTCCAAACAGGGCGACTAGCCATGGCCTACTAGAGTACGTGGATAGGACGCAAACCTAACACCTAGCATCACTCCTGCCCATACTCTGAGAGTAATATAAGAGCCACACCTGGCACCCTAAGCTCTTGCCCTGAAGATATATAAAGTCAGATTTACATGTCTAAGAGTACTGCAGATAATTAGAAAAACCAAGCATCAAAACTATCCAGGATGCAAAAGTCTCTACATTATAATACAAGAAACACAAAAAATCAAGACAATATGATTTCACCCAAAATTATAAAGCCATCAGAAATGAACTCCAATAAGACTGATTTAGATGAAATACTTGACAAAGTTTTCAAAAGAATGTTAATAACTATGCTCATAGAAATCAAAGAAGAACTCAAAGGAATCAGAGAAGGGCTCAGAGAGGAAAACAAGCTCTTGGAGGAGAACACAGGAAACCAACTTGATGAAGTGAAGAGGCCAGTACAAGACATGAGTAAAGACATAGGAATAGTGAAGAAAAACTAAGCAGATGTACTAGCAATGAAAAACACAGGCTTCTCTCTGATCACCAGGCGGTGGAGGAGGAGCCAGGGCCCCAGGATGAATGCCCACCGTGACAGTGACAGGTTCTTGCGGCCAGAGGGCAGCTGCCTGGTGGGTGAGTCCTTAGTGGCCACCCAAGAGGAAGAAGCCTTCATCATGGCCCCTATGCTCTGCACAGCCTTCCTTACCCCCTTGGCCTCAGGACTGAAGATCTTCCACTGGACTACACTCCTCAGCTGCCAAGTCTGCAGTTTGCTCACATGATGGCACTCCCTGAAGACTTCAAAGCCTCCTGCTTCCAGAGTGCCAGTAAACGAACCCATGAGCCCTTCACTGTTGCAAACAGGTTTGGAAACAGTGGCATGGGCTTTGGAAGTAAATCTCATGCTCAAGCACCCGAGAAAGTGACTCTTCTTGTAGATGGCACACGTTTTGTTCTGAATCCACAGATTTTTCACTGCTCACCTGGATACCATGTTGGGAAGGATGTTTGGACCCGGAAGAGAGTACAGTTTCTCGAGGCCCAACGAGAAGGGAGAGTATGAGATTGCAGAGGGAATCAGCGCCACGGTGTTTCACACTGTGCTGGATTATTACAAAACTGGTATCATCAATTGTCCTGACGGCATCTCCATCCCAGACCTGAGAGACACCTGTGACTACCTCTGCATTAACTTTGACTTCAACACTATCCGATGTCAAGATCTGAGTGCGTTGCTGCACGAGCTGTCAAACGATGGTGCTCCCAAGCAGTTTGATCACTACCTCGAGGAACTCAGTCTGCCTGTCATGGTGGGCTGTGCCAAGAAAGGGGAGCAAGAGTGCCACTTTGTTGTGTTGACTGATGAGGATTCGGTAGACTGGGATGAATACCATCCCCCCCCCCATGGGGGAAGAATATTCTCAAATTCTTTACAGCTCCAAGCTGTACAGATTCTTCAAATGTATTGAAAACCGAGATGTTGCTAAAACAGTATTGATGGAGCGGGGCTTGAAAAACATTTCAATTGGGATTGAAGGCTACCCTACCTGTAAAGAAAAAATTAAATGAAGACCTGGTGGCCGGTCTGAGGTTATCTACAATTATGTCCACCGCCCCTTTATCCAGATGTCTTGGGAGAAGGAAGACGGAAAGAGTCGCCACGTGGATTTCCAGTGCATCCACAGCAAATCCCTCACTAACCTGGTAGCTGCTGGAGAGAATGTGTTGGAAGACCAAGAGATACTGATGCACCACCCACCACAGGTGAATGAGCTGGACTGGCTCAATGCTCCGCTCTCTCAGATGGCTTCCAACGACTTCCAGGATTAGGGCAGCTGGGGTTGCTTCTTGCTGGAGCTCCACTCTGTGGAGTGCCCCAGCCAACCAGGTGTCCTGTCCTCTGTGGTCTCTTGCCCTGAGGAGATGCCTCTCCTATCTATTCCTTCCCCGCATACTTATGAACATACCAATAAGTGTTCCTTGGGCAGGGTGGAGAGGCCAGTGTTGCAGCAGCCTGGAAACTTGAAACTTTGGGTCTGGTGCTGTTCACTGAGTCTTTGCCTGACTGCAGCGACAGGGAAGGAAGTCAAGACTGTTGCCTCATACATAGCCCAGCACAGCAGTCCACATCCTCCTTTCTGTGTGAGGCTCTTGGGTTTGTATCAGGCAAGTTGCTTTGTAGCAAAGGGACCAAACTTAAAGGAGACAATCTGTCTGCTAAAACAGGCCCTGTGAGATGTGTATGAAGCGCCATTCCCGGCATCTCTGCACCCAGATGGCTCCCTTGAAGAATGAGGCTCATGTTCAGAATGCCCAAAGGAAATTGTTATGAATGCAAGGAACAATCCAAAACTACACGGAACGGGTTCTTGGCAGGCAGAGTGGTAACACTCCCAGTATTGTAAAACCCTTTAGTTTCAAGGTTTAGGAAACTAAACAAACTGGTGTGTGTGGTGTAACCCTCGCAGTACAAATAGAGGAATGTCCGCGTCCCCAGGCTTGGGCTCTGTGTGTGGCAGGAGAGCTGAGCTGGGGTTTTCAGTTTGCAGAAAGATAGTTCTCAGAAGTGCTCAGCATCTTGAGATACAACAGCTCCATGGGGAAGGTGTTTAGGGTGAACTAAGTGGGTGGCAAGCCCACAGAGATTCTGTCCAGTGGAGGATTTCCCCTGTATGTCCTCGGTCCATTCAGGATTTGGAACAGCCTATTAGCTGCTTGCACCTGGTTAACAAACAGTATTAATGTCATCCCCAAAGAAAAGGACAAATTGAAGGGAAGCCATGTTTCCTCATTTTGCTGTTAAAGGTCACCTCACTCCCCAGGTCCCCTTATGCTCTCACAGGCAGAGAGCTACCTTCTATAGAATCCAGAGCTGGATCCCACTTCCTGGTAGAAACCTAGTCAGTGTCCACCCTTGTAAATTACATTCCTCTCCCATAAGATACAACAGAGAAAGCTACTTGTGAGGATAGTGTCAGGTTTCAAACACCTCTGAGATTGAAGAACAAAGGTGTTTTCTGTGCAAGGTCTTCCTCACCTAGAGAAAGTTGTAAGAGCCTAAACTGAGCCACACCTCAAGGTCTGTGGGCCACTGCCTTCTGTTTGCAAGGCTGATGGCCGGTGTTAATGGTAAAGGTTTTCTGTGAAGTTGACTGGCTCATGTCTGAAGTCAGGCGCGGCCTTAACTTTTCTGACACCGCACTACTAAGTTGACCAGCCTGGATACTCAAAGGTGCTTACTTTGCTTTGCTGTGCTGCTGGGTGGTCTTCCATGCCCTAAAGGAGAAGTAGAAGTACGATGTTGGTGTATCTGTCATATGTACAATGTCTGTTAAGAGTGTGCGGGCACTTGTGTGAACACGCCACAGTTAACACTTTAACTTTTGTTTAGGTAAAAAGATGAACACATGGCCTGTATTTGTTACCTTGTTATGTGTTACCAGTTAATTTCTCTTTAACAACCTCCCCCTCAAAAAAAAAAAAAAATGTAAGTTAACTTGTTTGGTCCCAGCCTATGGGGTTTGACAAAATGGGGATCTGGCGGCTCATCTGTTAGTGTCACGAGCAGTGGTGATGGAAGGAAGAGCTGGGAGCACAGGCGTCTTCTAGCGAAGCCCAGGCCACCAGGACCTCAGCATCACTGTAGCGTGGGGCTCCCTCGCTGCTCAGTGGCAGGACGTTTTAGGGACAAGGTGTGTCAGAGTCCTCTTTGTCAGTTGCTGACCATGTGTGTCAGTAAGGAAAAGTAGATCTCAGCTGTGGTATCTCCTGCAAGTGCCTCAGCGTAAGTCCAGAAGATGCTCATGGGAAAGGGAGTTTTTTTTCTCCCCCCAAGGTAGGGTCTTGCACTAGCCCAGGCTGGCCTGAAATTCACTGTGTAGTCTCAGGGTGGCCTTGAACTCACAGTGATCCTCCTACCTCTGCCTCCCGAGTGCTGGGATTAAAGGCGTGCACCACGACGGCAGGCTGGGAAAGGGATTTTACACAGAATTGTAGAGTGGCTTGGCATGCCATGTGAACCTGAGCTTGAGGTTTAGTCTTGAGTTTGTGTCTGTGTCCTGCCTTGTCTAGTTGGTTAGGAAACATTTGAGCTGTGCCGTTAGATAACGGTATGGCTTCTCCACAGTGGGAACGATGCTGAAGGAACAAGGGAGGGGGACTGGGAAGTAGCTGGACTGACTGGAAGAGGCAGTAGCCCGAGGTACTCGGATGTGACTGGAGACTGTGTAGTGTGTGGCGCCTGCAGGTCTAGGAAGATACTGTGGGGCAGCCCAAAGGCTCTGAGGTAGAGATGCCGAGCGCAGCCTTCCCTCGACCTCCGCCACACACTGATGTGGGGTCCTCTTTAGGGGCGTATCTGATGCCACGTCTTGCCATCATTTTGAAACTGAAAATGGGTCTTCTGAGCTCATGCCAAAGCAGCACGTCGGCAGCTGCAGCACATTTGTATCCCGGAATTTCTCCTAACGGCAAACTGTAGGTTTTGCCTCGTTCCTTTGTATTTAAAGTTGCACTTGTTAACCTAACCAGCGCTTACGAAACCCTGTGGTTGGGGTGCTTTTTCTATAATAAAATACAATCATTTGTGTGTGCGTTGTTTTTAGCAGAAAATAAAATCGCCAGACAGCAGACTAAAAAAGAAGAAAAACGCTGAGGACGAGGAGCGACGCTGGCAGTACTGGTGGGGTAAGTTAATTACATCAACCACAGCATTGGGCCTGGCAGCAGGAGGCCTACACGACAGCCTGTGACAGCCCAGTGCTTTTCCAAGAGCGAACTGACCCTGCGGGAAGGCTCACAGATGCAGTGGGCACCACCCCAATTGCCATATGATCCCTATATCTCCAGCTGCCACGGCTCGCACAGGTAACCCTACAAAACAGGAGGGCTCTAGACCTACTAACCACAGAAAAGGGGGAATGTGTCTCTTTCTCAAGGAAGAGTGCTGCTACTCTAAATGAATCAGGCCTGGTGGAGACCCTAGTAAAGACACTCCAGACGTTTCACTAGCATCCTCCCCAAGCTGTTGGAAATCCGTGCCTTTGCCCTGGCTTGCCCCACTTGTGAGCTCAGTAATAATGATTTGTCTTTTTCTTCTAATTGCCCCTTGCCTCCTCCATTTACTACAGGAGCATATCCAAGAAGTTTCCAGGGTGGCTGTCAACCAAATGCTCCCACACTCATATGTTCCCTTGAACATGGACCCATCAACTTCTGACTCCCACATCATCCCCCATCAGCTTTAAGTAGCCAGGACTTGAGTCGGCAACCATGTACACAAAAAGGTTGGAATGTTAGGTGGGACCATGCTCAGAATAAAGACCCAACATGGTGGCCATGCCCTCCAAAAGCCCATTCCCCACATTCCCGAGAATTATCTGAGCCAGCAGTTTCAAGACTCCCCTGCCTCTGCTCCATCCCTTCCTTAAAACAGTTATATTCCTCAACTTGCTCTCCTGTGCTAGTTATGGTCATATAGGGAAACAGACTGTCTCTCAGCTAACATGACGTCTTCCTCCACCTAAGCCCTTTAAAAGGTCTCCATCTTGGGTCCCAGGCGTGACATTTCTGGCCTCGCATCTCAAGACTGACGAGCCTTCCCTAATAACTGTTTCAGTAAACCTGAACTAGCTTTGTTGATCTGGTCTGATTTGTTCTTCACAGCAGTCAAGCCTTTCGCTGGACCTTCTAACCTTCTATAGTACCTCAGCTTCTGAGTCCTGAGACCAATGTGTGCATAGCAGAAATGGTATCTGTGATAAGCTTTAAAATGTATTACATATTTAGAAAAGTAATTGGGAGAATAGTATAGATCGAAATTAAATAATTTAAAAGAAGGTATCTTGGGCTGGAGAGATGGCTTAGCGGTTAAGCGCTTGCCTGTGAAGCCTAAGGACCCTGGTTCGAGGCTCAGTTCCCCAGGTCCCACGTTAGCCAGATGCACAGGGGGGCACACGCGTCTGGAGTTCATTTGCAGAGGCTGGAAGCCCTGGCATGCTCATTCTCTCTCTCTCCCTCTATCTGTCTTTCTCTCTGTGTCTGTCGCTCTCAAATAAATAAATAAATTAATTAATTAAAAAAAGGTATCTTATGTGACTGAGATGAGACATGCCTAGATGCCATAGGTTGCTAAAAAAGAGATCACAGTGCCAGGAAAGGGCTGATTCCCTAAGAGTTGTTGGCCAGGGAGGCCCCCATAATGATAAAGATTATTGCTACTGCTATGGGTTGCATCCCAGATCTAGGTGGTAAGACCTTATTGCTGAAGACTCTATACACTTTGGCTTCCAGACATCGAGAAATCAGGTTGGCACTGAGCTGGAAGCTCCCCACCTATGGGCTAGCTTTCAGAATGCCTGAGGGTGCTACACAGGCTTCTGGGGTAGGATTATCACCAACAGTCCTCCTAAGCTGTGAATTCCGTGTATTGCATTATCTAGGCAAGTTTGCCCCACTGGTGGCATGATTGCTGTGTTGTGGGTACAGTCAACAGCTTTGCCACTGGAGTCAAGGTCCACAGCCCTGGAGAGAGTTCATATCTGGATCTATAAATTTGCTCAGACGCCTGTGGAGAGAAAATCACTATTGTTTTAATGAATAAATATGATGCTTCTATTAACTTGCCTTCTAAACATTTGTTTTCATAGAGTACTACTGCTATTACTGCTACTCTGTGCCATAGTTGTGGATAAATTTTTACTACAGAGTTTCAATTGGCCAAGCTCCTGAGACTAAGTGATTTTTTCTGTGGCATAATGCACACAGATGAACACTTATCTCACTCACTCTAAGGAGTAGGTAAGAGTCATCAGAAAGAATGTAAGAGTCCAAGGAAGGAATGGTGTACAGAAAATTCCTCTAATGGAAACATTCCTTTCCAAAGGGAGGAAGGAGTTAAAAGTTCAAAAAGTCTGGGAGAACTGAACCTTAAAGGCCACATGACCACTCTCAAGATCATAGAGGTAGTGAACAACTATTGAGGGACAGACTCTAATCAGTGTGTAGCTTTAAAAAAAAGCCAGGCATGGTGGCGCACACCTTTAATCCCAGCATTCAAGAGGCAGAAATAGGAGGATCGCCCTGAGACTACATAGTGAATTCCAGGTCAGCCAGGACTAGAGTGAGACCCTACCTTAAAAAAAATAATTCCTTTATAGGGGAAGGAGGAAGGCTCAAGAGACTCAGAAGGCCAACAAGTTTGGTAAAAGGGTTGCAAGACTCCTCCTTAAAATTATATAAATATTAAACAATGCTTGGGAGGACATTCTTGACCTGCTGAGCTGCTTGCCAGTTCTCCAGTGAATTGGAGTGTCTCTGAGCTGCCCAACTTCCTACAAATCAGTGAGCTTAAGAGATTCATTGGGGTCGGGCGTGGTGGTGCATAGGGTGGGCATGGTGGCACATGCCTTTAATCCCAGTGCTTGGGAGGCAGAGGTAGGAGGATCGCCATGAGGACAAGGCCACCCTGAGACTCCATAGTGAATTCCAGGTCAGCCTGGGCTAGAGTGAGACCCTGCCTCAAAAAGAAAAAAAAAAGAGATTCATTGGGGCTGGAGAGATTGCTTAGTGGTTAAGGCACTTGTCTGCAAAGCCAAAGAACCCAGGTTCAGCTCCCCAGAACCCACATAAGCCAAATGCACAAGGGGGCACATGCATCTGGAGTTTGTTTGCAGTGGCTGGATGCTCTGACATGGCCATTCTCTCATTCTTTCTCTCTCTACCTGCCTATTTCTGTCTCTCTCTCTCTCTTTCTCTCTCACAAATGAAATTAAACAAAAAAACATGGAAAATGTTAATAAAAAATTAAAAAAAAAAAAGAGCTGCAATTCCTGTGAGTAGACACTTATGCTGGGGTGGGCTTCTCAATGATGCAGCTGCTTATGATTCATCCTTGCTCCTATAAGCAACTCCTCATTCTGTTCTGTAAATAATCCCAATAAATTCACTGGCTCATCAAAGTGGTGTTGCTGCAATTCTACTTTGGTCTGAGCCCTAGCTTAGTGAATAGAATAGATATGTGTTCCCATCTCCACAGAGAAAAGGTTTCACAGGACAAAACACAATAGAAAGTATTCTTTAAACTAGTAGTCTTTCAAAAAGGTGAGCAAAATTTGCAAAACTTTATTTATACTAGTTAGGAAAGCAGTTTCAGTAAACTCCAATTATAAGCTATATCATACTACAAGTACCACTGAAGGAATACAAAGCTGTAAGACTACTATGAACAACTGTGCATCAGCAAATTAGGTAAGTGATAAAAACAGATTAATTCCTAGAGACATACAACTCATATAAATAGAATGACATGTACAGTTAATACTAAAGTTATTGAATTAGTCTGGCATGAGAGTTTGGGGATCAGGACCTTTGAAACTGACCTTACTGACCTGCTCAAATATGTCACCCTGAGTAGGGGTACCCCAGCCGGTCAATTCCATACACTTGGCACTGACTAGACTTCCCAGAGTCCAGATTATCACTTCCCCAATACCAATCAGTCCAATGGGCATAATCCTGGCCTGGGCATGTTTATATTATGAGTAAAGTTCATTTTGCACTGACCTCACTTCCTAACCTGTATCCTACACCTCCATGAGCAGGTTTGCTTGAGCTAGCTGTAATCTCCTCCAGCCCACATCCAACCAGATTATGGCTTACCAGCCCACACAACACAGACTCCACAAGAACTATAGTCCCTGCATTCTCAACAAGACAAAAGGACTATCTCAGAGGAGTAAACCCCAAATCAAACCAAGTAACACAAGAAATCAGGCACGATGTCCCCCACTAAGATTGCCTAGTCCCATTGTGGAAGCCTCCAATGAAAACTATTTAAAGGAAATTTCAAAGAATTCCAAAATGCAATTATGAAAAGCATATTCCACACATTTAATGAGGCCATAACAATGGCTGAATGAAATGGAAAAGAACAACAGAAATAACTCAATAGATGGCTGAATAAAATGGATGAGAATTATAAAATAAGAACTGGGGGCTAGAGAGATGGCTTAGTGCTTAAAATGCTTGTCTGTGAAGCCTAAGGACCAGGTTTGATTCCTCAGTACCCACATAAACCCAAATACATAAGGTGGTGCATCCATCTGGAGTTATTTGCAATGGCTAGAGGCCCTGGTACATACTTTCTCTCTCTCTCTCTCTCTCTCTCTCTCTCTCTCTCTCTCTCTCTCTCTCCCATCTCTCCATCTCTCAAATAAATAACTTAAAATAAAATATTTTTATAAAAAGAATTAAGGGTATAAAACAGGAGTAAGAGACAACTCCAGGCACCCTGCATAACCTCCAATCTCTGAACTGTCAGGGCTATGAGTCTCCAGAGAACTCATCCATCCCCAGCTGAGCAGCATAAAGAGAAATCTATGTGTCCACTCAGCATGGGTGAGATTGGATGACATCCCCAAAGGTAACAGGGTCTACTTAGCCAGATATAAAGGCCTGAACTGGAAGTGCTAATATCCCTTTCCATGTCAGGAAAGATTATGTATTACATTGGAATGATACACTTTTGGTCAGCTTTACCACTCTCATATAAGCTGTATTTCAGTGTTGACTGCTGTTGCCTTTAATATTTCCTGATTTTTAGGGCCTTTGTCTTTTTCTTCTGTCATTATTGAGGGCTAACTGGCCCCAGATTGACTTGGACCCATTTCATAACAGAAATCTCAACCTCCTAGTTGACAGGTTAAAGGTGTGGGGCAACACACCATAAGGGACTTTGGCTTTATTAGATTATTTAGTTTAATACCCACACCTATATAACTACTTTATGTTGTTTTTTTTTATTGTATTTGTATATCACTTAGTTGAATTTTAGAATTTGCCATTAATTTCCTTCATACAGTCTATTACAATACTTGAATAGCAGGCAAATTCTCTGTTTCTCTTGACGTATAAGAGCTATACCTGGCATGTTAAACCCCTACACTGAAGATATATAAAGTCAGATTTATAAGGTTAAGAACACTGCAGATAATTAGAAAACCCAAGTATGAAGCTAACTCAAGATCCAAAAATCTCTACATTATAATACAAAAATTCAAAACAATACAATCCCACCAATAATTATAAATCCATAAGAAATGACCTCCAGTGAGACTGATATAGATGAAATGCCTGACAAAGATTTCAAAAAAATTATTATATCTATACTCAAAGAAATCAAAGGAATAAAAGAAGAAAACAAACTCCTGAAGTAATCCCAAGAAAATACAGGAAACCAACTTAATGAAATAAGGAGGGCAAAACAAATACGGAAATAGAAATAATGAAAAAGATACCAAGCAGAAATATTAGAAGTGAAAATCAAAGTAAGTCAAGAGAAAGCTCTGTAGAAAGTCCCACAAGTAGAATTGATCAAAGAGAGAACAGAATATCTAAATTAGAAGACCAAGTGGCAGAGACATAATATATGGCCACAAAGTAAAAGATGAAGTAATAGGAAGGCATGAGTGGGAATTTCAAGACATTCAGGATACTATGGAATGCAGTGCATAGTAGAAGGAGAAGAATTTCACTCCAAAAGCATAACAGGTATTTTCAACAAAATCATAAAAGAAAACTTCCCCTAGGCAGGGAAAGTGATGCCAAGACACATACAGAAAGCCTATAGAATGCCAAACAGACAAAAACAGGAAAGAACTTCTCACCATCATATTATAATTAAACTACAAAACACACAAATCAAAGAAAATATATTAAAAGCAGTTAGAAAGAAAAATCAAGTCACATAAAAAGACAAGCCCATCAGGATAATAGCAGATTACACAACACAAACTGTAAAAGCCAGAAGACCTTGGAATGATGTATTCCAAGTTCTGAAGGATAACAACGGTCAACCAAGATTACATTATCCTGCAAAGCTATCCATTCAAATAGATGATGAAATAAGGACATTCCACAACAAAAGCAGGCTAAAGGAATATATGAACACTAAACCAGCTCTACAGAAGATGCTTGAAAGGATTCTCCGTGATGAAAAGAAAGAAAAGCACACACATAAGGAAGCAGGTAAATAAAATCAATCATACTCAAATACCAGTAAATACAAAATAGTAAAGGTAAAACAGAAGAACTACAGAACAAGAGAATGGCAAAAATAAATACACCCCTTTCAATAGTAACTCTTAATATCAATGACATCAATGCCACATCCAAAAGACACAGGTTTGCAGACTGGCACAAAAATCAGGGCACTTCTATTTGTTGCCTCCAAACAGCTCACCTTTCCACAAAACATGGACACTATCTTTTGGTGAAAGGTTGAAAAATGGTGTTTCTAGCAAATGGGCCTAGAAAACAAGCAGGTGTCACTATCATAACATTTTTTAAAATATTTTATTTGTATTTATTTATTTATTTGACAGAGAAAGAGGGAGAGATAGAAAGAGAGAGAGAGAGACAATGGGCACTCCATGCCACTACAAATGAACTCCAGACGCATGCACCCCCTTATGCATCTGACTAATGTGGGTCCTGAGGAATCAAACCTCGGTCCTTTGGCTTTTCAGGCAAACACTTTGCCAGCTAAGACATCCCTACAGCCCACTATCCTAACATTTGACAAGGTAGACTTAAAACCAACATTAGTTAGGAAAGATAAGGAAGATCACTTTGTATTTATCAAAGAAATGCTCCAATAGTAAGACATTACAATCCTAAACACAAACATACCTAACATGGAGGCTCTGAATTTCATTAAAGAAACACTATTAGAATTAAGGTTACAGATGATACCAAACACAGCTGTAATCTGTGACATCAACACCCTACTCTCATCAATTGACAGGTCATCCTAGCAAAAATCAAACAGAGAAGCATCTGGATTAAATAAGGTCATAGCCAGGCACAGTGGCACATGCCTTTAATCCTAGTGCTTTCAGAGGTAGAAGTAAGAGGATCACCATGAGTTCAAGGTGACCCTGAGACTACATAGTGAACTCCAGGGCAGCCTGAGCTAGAGTGAGGCCCTCCCATGAAAAAAAAAAAAAAAAAAACATGAGGTCATAGAACAAATGAACTCACAGATATCTGCAGAACATTTCATCCAAATGCAACAGAATACACATTATTTTCAGCAGCACATGGGACATTCGCTGAAATAGATCATATATTTGGACACAAAACAAATCTTAAAAATAATACAGGAAATGAAATAATTTCTTATACTCTGACAACAATGGGATTAAATTACAAATCAATAGAAAGAAAATATATAGAGCATACACATAATTATGGAAGCTAAACAATACACTATTAAATTAGGAAAGGGTCAATAAAAAAATCAAGAAGCAAATCAAAAAATTCATATAATCAAATGATAATGAGAACACAACATACCAAAACCTTATAGATATAATGAAGGCAATCCTAAGAGGGAAATGCGTAGCTTTAAGTGCCCATATTATGAAATTAGAAAGGTCACAAAAAACATCTTAATGCTTCTCCTTAAGGCTTTAGAAAAAGAAGAACAAGGCAAACCAAAAATCAGTAGATGGGAAGAAATAATAAAGATGAGGGTAGAAATTAATGAAACAGAAGCCAAATAAACACTCTGAAGAATCAATGAAACAAGAGTTGGTTCTTTGAAATGGTAAACAAGACTGATAAACCCTTAACAAATCTGACCAAAAAAAAAAGAGAGAAAAGACAAAAAAAAAGTTAGAGATGAAAAAGGCACCACAATAACAGATACTGAAGAAATTCAGTAAATCATATGAACATACTTAAAGAACATGTATTCAAAAAAGTTTGGAAATCTGAAGAAATGGATGATTCCTCCTTCATTTACGTAACCTATGAAAAGGAAACCAAGATGGGATTAACCACTTAAATACACCTATAAAAAGTACAGAGACCTGGTGGGACTTTTGGTCAAGATGGCATCCACCTAAACTCTCCTCACTCCATGCAGAAGAAAAGGCAAGACCCATCAAGCCTTGTTGACCCCACACACTCAACTGCCATTCCTGCCCAGCCTGCTGACCCCCCACACATGAACACCAGCCCAGTGGCCATTCCCATCCAGCCCCTCTAAGCCAGCACTCAATCACCATCCCACTTGCCTCTGCCCCCTCTCACTCCCCAAAAAAGGAACACAGGCTAGTGTCTACACCCTAGCCTTTCTAAACTCAGTGGGTAATCACCATCCCACTTACCACTGCCCTCCCACCCCTGGCCAGCAGGCTAGCATCCCACACCCTGGGCTTTCTAAAGCCTTGTGATGGGCAGACCATGGCTAAAAAGGAATAGCATGAAAAATCAGATGCAAGTAAATCCAGATTGCCCAGTCCCACAATGGATGTCTCTATTCAAAATATAGTAGAGACAATAGGCTCAGAACCCCAAAATGAAGAGACAAACTATGCAACCCTGGCCAAGCAAAAAGAAGAATTTGCAGAAACTCAACAAAGGGCCAATAATTGTATAAATGATGTACTCACTGGATTATACCTACTAGAAAAGAAGCAGGAAGGGTTCCTAAGACAGTTAAATGATCTGAAGGACAAAAAATTTAAAAAGACAACCTCAATAATCAGCTGGCTAAGCTCAATGAAGACATAAAAAAAATACAAAGATGAACTCCAAGAAGCATTAAGAAAATCAAAAAATGACATGATAAGGGAACTTGGCAGAGTGTTGGAAACTATACATAAAAAGTCAGTAGAAAATACAAGCCAGATTGAACAAGCCCAAAACTCTACAGAAGCTCTCAAGAATAGAATCAGATATGTGGGAGACAGAAACTCAGAACTGGAAGACAAAACAAAAGAAACAGTTTGTGAGTCCAAAAGTTTCAACAAGTTCAAAATTTTCTGTGAACAGGACATGAGGGAACTGAAGGATACCCTACTCAATATTCGAATCATAGGAATACCAGAGGGGAAGAAATACAGACCAAAAGCATGGAAAACTTATTCAACAAAATTACTGAAGGAAACTTTCCCACTCTCTCAAAAGAAAGTCCCATCAAGTTACAAGAAGCTAGCATAACTCCAAACAGTCTGGACCAAAGCAGAAATTCTCCAAGACATATTATCATTAAGACTCCAAATATTGATCACAAAGAGAAAGTTATAAAGGCAGTTAGGGAGAGACAACACATTACATATAAAGGAAACACCATCAGAATTACTTCAGACTTCTCAATGGAAACCCAAAAAGCCAGAAGGGCATGGAATAAAACACTCCAAACTCTAAGAACTTATGCCTTCCAATCCAAACTACTCTACCCAGTAAAAGTATCCCTCATAATAGATGGTGAAAGAAAAACTTCCCATGATGAAACTCAGCTTTACAACTATATGAGCACAAAGCCAAGCTTACAGAGAGTAGGGAATGCATCACACAGAAGATTCAAATAATCAACCTCAACTGTCTACAAGAAGCAGATCACAATAACCAAACTTCATGAAAGCACAAAAACTACAAAGGTCAAGAAAACACCAAACCACCTAAACCACCACAATATGGCAGGTATTAAATCAAACCTCAAAGTTATTACCCTAAATATGAATGGCCTTAATTCAGTCATAAAGAGACATAAGCTAACAGGGTTGATCATAAAATTAGACCCCTCAATCTCCTGTCTTCAAGAAACCCACCTCACCACTAAAGATAGACACATCTTCAGGGTGAAAGGGTGAAAAATGATATTCCAAGCAAACGGAATAAGAAGCACGCACATGTAGCTATACTTATATTGGACTTCAAACCAAAAGTAATCAAAAAAGGCCACTTCTTACTTATCAAGGGAATGATCCAACAAGAGGATATCACAACCATTAATCTTTATGCACCAAATCTAGGTGCATCACAATTCATTAAAAAAACCTACTTGATTCCCCATCCTTGGTTACGCTGTAGTGCAAAAGAATTCCTGGCTCTTCCTGTTGCACAGCTGACTTCTACCATTTTGCTGTTGCTTTAAGGAGTTAAGGAACATGACTTAAGGGAGGGGGTAAAAAAAAAAAACAAAACCTACTTGACAATAAAATAGAAATAACCAGCAACACTATCATAGTTGGGGCCTTCAATACTCCACTATCAGCAAAAGATAGATCATCTAAACAGAAAATAAACAGGGAAGTAAGAGAGGTCAGCAACAACATATATCAACTAGACCTAAAGAACATCTACAGAGCATACTACCCAAAATTCCCAGATTACACATTCTTCTCAGAAGCCCATGGAATCTTCTCTAAAATAGATCACATACTGGGTCATAAAGCCTGTCTCCATATATTTAGGAAGATCAACATAATTTCCTGCATGAGATCAGATCATAATGCTGTATTGTTAGAAATTAACAATGAAAGATGCACCAGGAACCAACCAACTCCTAGAAACCAAACAACACACTCTTAAACAATAAGTGGGTAGTGGGTGAAATGATAAATGAAATTGCAAAATTTATAGAAATGAATGACAATGAAAAAACAAAACAGCAAATCTTATGGGACACAATGAAGACAGTACTCAGGAAAATTCATTGCACAAAATGCCTCATAACAAAGACAGAGAGATCCCAAATCAACCTAAAAGCATCGGAAAAACAAAAAGTATCCAACCCAAGAAACTCCAGATGGAAAGAAATAATTTAGATCAGAGCAGAAATTAATGAATTGGAAGCTAAGAAAACAACTAAGAAAATTGATGAAACAAAGAGCTAGCTGGTTCTTTGAAAAAATAAACAATCAGCAGTCTCCATAGCACCTACTGGTCCTAGGAATGCTCACTGATGGGGAGGTGGTTTCCAGATCAGATCCAGATTTATCATTACATGTTCTCCAACCAGAGGATGGTGTGTTTTCAAAAAGAGGCAATTACCATTTTGTTGTAGTAGGCAACCAATAGTAGTGGCAATAGGCTATATAGTATGAGAGATTAAATGACTAGCCAGAAGCAATTTATGAAAGAAAAGGGATTATTTCTGTCTTAGAGTTTTGAAGGGAAGTGTCATCAGGGTAGGGGGAGCATAGCAGGAACATACAGCCAAGCACATGAGCCTGGGAGATGTAAAATGTGGAGTGTGGTAACTGGGGCTGAGCTGTACCAGCCAAAGTCCACCTCCAGAAACACACCTCCTCCAGTAAGGCTCTACCTCCTAAAGCCTCCACTAGTTGGGGATTACTTAATTAATGAGTCTTAATCACAGACATATGAGGCTGCAGGGACATTATACAATCAAATTATCATATTCAGTCCTTGAATTATGACCATTTAGTGAGACAAAATGCATTCAGAGTAGTTTAAGTTTAAAAGTTCTCATAGTCTTTACCAGACCCACCAATGTTCAAAAGCACAAATTCTAGTGTCTCATTTGAGATAAAAGATAGTCTCTTAACTGTAAGCCCTATAAAATAAAAATGCACATAGCATACTTAAAACACATAACAACACAGATTAAATATTCCCATTCCAAAAAGGAAGAAAAGGTACATAGTAAGGAAAGGCCAAACTAAAAGACTGAAAACTAACATGGCAAACATCAAATAGTGCAACTTCCACGGCCAGAATCCAGGACTCATGATGACATACTCTGGGCTCCAAAAGGCTTTGAGAGTTGCATCCTCAGCTGTGATGCTCTCAGCCCTCTCTTGGACAGGACCGGCCCCAAGCCCATAAATATTACTGGCACCATGGTCCTGGCATCTCTCACAACCCATGGTTCATTTCCATAGCATCATACAGTGGCCTCACAGAACCTCCTTGAAGGAACATCAACTCTGCCAACTTCACACTGCAGGCCTCAGCTGTACTCTGGAACTGCACATGAATCCATAGCTCCTACTTTCACAATGCCTTCATCACCAGCAATATGTGGACAAAGCTACCAAGTTATTCTGCCAGATGGGGATGAAGACTGACCCTGAGGAGCAGAAAACTCTCCTCCTTCAATGGGCTAGGTCATGCCTCCAGGACATCTCTCCTACTGTCCCAAAGCAGAGGATTTTCTCCATCCTCAGGGTGGCAATCTCTCTGACAAAGCTGAGGCAGTTATAGTCTTGGTGCCTGATACCAGTAACCTAATCACACCGGTCCTGTGCCATATTTTACATTTTTCACATCCCTCTGCACTGTGCTTTCTCCCAGCAATCATCCCTCTTCCATTATTTTTAAATTCAACTTTTCTCAAGTTCTCAGAACACAAGGAGAGTGAAATCAGCCTCTTTGCCAGAGTATCACATGAATTGGGACTAGCCCAGTTCCCAATAAAATCCTTTCTTTCCTGACATCTTAGAAGACAAGCCTACACAGTCCAAATTTCTCTCATCCATTTTGGTCTTTCAAACTCTCTCATCAGAAAGGCCCACTAGGCTCTGCTTATAGCACTGTAAAGTTTCTCTAATCTATAGTTCCAAATCTTTCCACATTCCTCCTGGAAACCAGTTCCAAAAGATTGAAAACCATATGGTCAGACCAAAATAAAGAGGTTATGAATAAGTCATAGAATCCACTTCATGGTTAGCTAATTTAAATATAATTAACTATTCAACAAGTGATCCATGAAGGTGGGTTGTCAATAATTTCTTTATCTTCTAAGGCTTTTTTTTTTTTTTTTTGCTAGAAAATTAAGTTGATCTTTAAAATGACTAGACTGAGATATGGAGAAGTCTGTCCCAGTCATTAATCCTCACAACAAGTCTATATGTCTCTCTTCCAGGCAGGGGACTGGTCATGTTCCTCTTTGTCTTGGTGACTTGGTTTGCAATGGAGAAGCAAAACAGAATCAACCAGCCAATGCCTGCTGAGACTGTCTTTGCTGTTTATCCCAGAGCCCTGTCATTTCTTATCTAATCAGCTTGGATCTCACACACAGATGCAAGTGTTTTTGCTCTTTCTCATTATTTTTTTTTTAATTTTCCTTCTTTAATTCTAACATTTACTTTAACTTTACATTCCCAGGCAAGGACAAAATACAAAACTGCTAATTTTCAAGGTCCTTCCCTAAGTACCTAATGAGTTTCTTCTCCCTGTTCTCTATCAGAATTGCCATCTTCATAATATTAATTCTGCAAATCTAAGGGCATCTAGTGTCATCTTAAATTTCTGTTTTCAGTGTCTTCAAGGTTTCCTTGTAGAGGTCTTTCACTCCCTTGGTTAGATTTATTCCTACATATTTTAAGTTTTGCAGGCATTGTGATGGGAATATTTTTCCTAATTTCTTTCTCAGCATGTTTGTTATTGCTATATGTAAAAACCAGTGCTATGGTATACTGCTTTTGTATCCCACAACTTTACCAAAAGAGTTTATTATATTTCAAAGCTTTCTAATGGAGTCCATAGGGTTTATAAAGTATAGAATCATGTCATCTGCAAACAGGGATCATTTGACCTCTTCCTTTCCTATTTGTATCCCTTTTTATACATTTCCTTTATCCTATTTCTCTAGCTAAGATGTCAATGTTTGAATAAGAATAAAGGTAGTGGGTTGGCATGCTTGTCAAAGAAGAAACAGAAATAAGATAGGGTTTTGTTTTTTTCTTTTTAACAGTTTAGTTAGGAACAGAGGCCCAGAGAGTGAACCTACTTCGCAGAACCAGAACTCACATCTGATTCTGTCTCATCTATGATTGCTACAGCAACTCCTACTGCTTCCCCAGTCTGAGACACCTGGGAGGGCTGGCCTCTGTGGGTCAGTCCTCTGCTTCCACGAACCAGTCAGGCATCTCCTTTATATTCCTGAGTCTGACAACCAAAGGCCATTCTAGTTAACTATAAAAGGCTTGTCACTTGCTAACCACTCTCTCTTCCATTTTGTCAGCCTGTCTTACCTGTGGTTCTTTCACCTGAATATCAGTGTGTAATTGTCTTCTCTCTCTCTCAGCCTGGCTGGGAAGGGGAGGGTGCCTGGTATTTGTCTGGCTACTTTGCTCTTTGTTCCTCACATGTATTCTGTTTCTAGATACCTTTTACACTTAGTTATATGCATGATTTTTCTCTAAACTCTGGCTCAGTCATGTGTAATAACTCTCTTAATTTTCTTACTCTCTTGGCTTCTGAATTTCCTGGTCCCTTTTTGGCTCTCTTTCTCCCTTTGTTTTCTTTCCTTAAGCCCTGAGTCCTTCACCACCACATCTCAGCTACCAGCTATTTGAAGGAAAGGGCTGGCACCCTTATGCTCCGCTTCAGTATGTGTACACATGTGTTCCTCCTAAGTCCTTGGTCCAGACCCTTATGCTTTGCCTTCCATGCATGTAGGTGCCAAGCTTGTATTCCCATGTCCTGTTTTGTGTTTCTAGGGAGTGGGGGAACTTCTGAATTTGTAGCCCTGGGGTCTCACATTTTGCCTCCAACATGTGTTTATAGACTTTTTAGGCTTTACTCTCATAGATTTCACTCTGGTGGAGATTCCCTCTGCCAGCAGGGAAGAGAATTCCTTTATGGCCTGAGTCTTTCAGTTAGCCTCCTCCCTGGATCCTAATTTTCCCTAAATAAATGTGATAATTTATAATTTCTCCCTAAATTGTTTCAATAGTTCAAAAGTTATCCTGCTCAGAATCTGTTTTCTCAATTCTTTATTAAAATAGGAAGAGCCCCAAAATTGGAGTTCATAATCTCTTCCTAAAACCCAAAATCCTGCATCATAATTTCACAGATCTTAAAAGAAACCATCACAGTTTTTTTTCCCCATTTACTCTATAATGTTAGACACAGGTTTGTCATAGCCTTCATTAACTGGAGATATACTCTATTCATTCAAAATTACTTCAGCCTTTTCTTTAACCATATAGTCATGTTTAATTTTCTGTGTCTATCTGGGTGATGATGTACTTTCTGTTTTTATGTCAGTTATATAGTACACACGCTTTCCTTTAAAATTTTATACAATTCAGCAGTAAACCCATCCAGTTCAACGTTTTTTATTTGTAGGGAGACTTTTAAGTACTTCTTCAATCTTGTTTGTTGAGTCTGGATATAATCTTTGTAGTCATGGAATTTTAGAAATTTATCTACTTTTACATTTTCTAGCTTTTTGGAGTATAATTTTTCAAAGTATTTATTAGTGATCTTCTGAATTTCATTGGAATCTGTTATAACAACACATTTTTCATCTCTTTTATTAATTTGGGTCTTTTCACTAGTAATTTTACTTGGTTAGATGTTTATTAATCTTTTTCAGTACTCTGATTCTCTGCATTGTTTAGTTTTTATTTCATTATTTTCTACTGTCATTATTATTGCTCATTGCCTAATCCATTTGTGTTTGGCTTTTTCTTAGTTTTCAAGGGCCTTGATGTGACTCATTTGGTCTTTCTGATATTTTGATGTGAGCAATACATGTAACTATAAACTTTCCCCTTTAGACTGTTTTGGCTATATCCCAAAGGTTTTGATAGATTGCCCTATTATTTTTATCTAACTTGAGTAATTATTTAAATTTCTCCCTGATTTGTTCAATAAATACTATTCAAACACCATTGTTTGGTATACATGTATTTGTGTAGTCTCTGAGGTTTCTCTTTATTTTTATTTTCAGTTTACATCTGATCTTTTCAACATGTTTGTGTTGCAGTTATCTTCTTTTTGCTGAGATAAAGCACTGACCAAAACTAGCTGATGAGAGGAAGATGTTTTGTTTTGGCTTACAGTCTCAAGAGGAAGCTTCATGATGGCAGGAGATAGCACGGAATGAGCAGAGGCTGGACATCACTTGTGCCACAGCTGGTGGAACACTGCAGCAAGAGAGTGAGCCAAATGCTAGCTAAGGAGATCTGGTTATAACACCTCTAAGCCTGTCTACAACAACACACCTTCTCTAGCAAGAATCCACCTCCAAAACTGCCATCAGATGGGAACCAAGTATTCAAAACGCATCAGTTTATGGAGAACAGCAAACCGCATTTTAATCCTGGCCACCATAAACTGATGAGCATGTAAAATGCAATGCATTTAGTCTATCTTTAAAAGTTCCCATAGATTTATCAACTCAAACACTGTTAAAAAACCTCACATACAAAAAACTCTCACACAGAGTAAACAGTTAATATTCAAAAAAAGATATTGAACCAATGCAATGTCTAAAACAAACACTACAAACAACAAATCCTGTAACTCTAAGTGTGACCAGGTAACAGTGAAGTTTCTGCCATTCCAGTTCTACCTCTGCAGCTGTGGGTTGCTCACAGCCAGGGGAAACTTCATCCTGCGCCAACAGCTGTCCTTGGCAACTTTTTCACAGGTCTAGCTTCTGAAATCTTTGTCTTTTATGTTTCCAATGAACATGAGCTGCAAGATTTGGAGGGTGAAAGTGAAGAGTAAATTATATATATGGTCCTGATTTTATATGTTTTATATATACATAGAGAGAGAGAGACAGACAGAGAGAGAGAGAGAGAGAGAGAGAGAGAGAGAGAGACAGAATAGGCACAACAGGTCCTCTAGCCATTGCACATGAACTCCAGATATATGTGCCACTTTGTGCATCTGGCTTTAAGTGGATACTGGGGATTCAAACCTGGGTCCTTAGACTTTGTAGGCAAGAAACATTACTACTGAACAATCTCTCCAGCTCCCAACTTCTCCTTTATTAACAATGACTTCCTGAATTACAGCTTCTAAGATGCTTTCTGATCTTTTCAAGGAAAAAAAAAAAAAAGATCTTTCCTAGGATACACTGCTCAGATGTTCTCACTCACTAACTGTCCCGTCCCGCGGGACCTAGTTATTCATGGGGGCAAGGAGGACCCTAACCTGAAATAAGATGGGTGAGAGAGAGGAAGAGACTCAAGCAAATGTACACTTGTCAAGAGTCCCATTTTATTGAGCCACAGTGGCCTTTTTAAGGGTTAGGGTTAGGGTTAGGGTTTTGGGGGGGGTGCTGGAGGAGGCAGGCGGTGGAAAGTTACAGAATCTTCTGGGCCTTTGGCCTAGGACAGTTTGCGGTTATTCCAAAAATTCACGGTACAGTTCTCACGTTTCTGCAGTTGCCAGGCAGGGTGTTAATTAGTTAGGTGTGGTGGGGTAGGGGGATGGAATCAGTTAGGTGTGGCAGGGTGGGGGGATGAGGAAAGGTCAGAAGTTGCTCAGGACAGAAGTTGCTCAGGACAGAGGTTATCTCAGGGCAAAGGTCTGTTCAGGGCTCATCTCCTTGTCTCCAACAACTAACCCAGATGCTGACATTTGCATGCCTCTCCCTTAAGTGGACCACTGCGAACTTCAGATCTTCATTTCTCTTGTTGGTAGATTAGACCATTTGAGTCATCTATCCATCGATCTTTGGACCACTTTATGTGTTGAAAATTCCCTATTTGTTGCCCCAATTTAGTAAGCTTACCTGCCCAGTCACCTATAGATTGGAACTCATTGTACAATGGCTTCATCTCTCTGGGAATTTAATTCATTTTGATTATCTCCTAAATCTTTATTTTGATTACTATTCAGCTCCATTTATCCATGGTTTGTACAAGGGCCTCTCTACAGTGTGTTCACATTACAGTAGTAGTCTGGTTTTGTCCATATATCTTTGCATATTCATGGTTATATCTCCAGTGCCTGTGGATCACTGAATGCACTAGAAGTTCTAAAGCTCATTGTTAGGTCAGGACAAAATGGAGTTATAGCCAGAGGGCAACAGAGATACAAGGAAGTGAGTGATCCACATTACTCAAGAAACCACCCAGCCATTATCCCTTCCTTGCCTAACAATACCCCAACTCTAGATTTCCTGCCCACTTATCTCTCAGGACACTTGGTCACTGTTCTGATCTTACACCCTAGCTATTTGAAATGTAAAGAGCAAAGGAATTATTTTCCCTTTCTTACCTTTCCCCAACTGAAGAATGCTATATAGCCCACTATCTGTAATCTCAACGTTGGAATCAATCCTAGCAGCTCGTGTTTTTCCTGAAGAAAAGCTTCCATCTTTGCCTCAGAGTGGTCTCTGTGGTCTTGGTCACTCCTGAACCTTACATCTGGAGCTCCTGTCTCAGAGAGGAAGGCTTCTGGTTGCCCTCTTGGGCTGCCAGGGCTCATTTCTGCTGATGAGACCACCGGGCTGCCATTTGACCTTCTGAAAGCTTCAGACCATCCCTGCCTGGTAATTCGGCCTCACTGTTCTTCCCTTCTCTGTCTCCTCCTTCCTTCTGGGTATGTGTCCCTCGCAAGTTGGCCAGCTCTCAGGTTTCATCCCTCCTCGTGGAAGCTATGCTGGTATGCCAGGCTACACCCCTCGGCCATTAGGCCCCAACCCCAGGTCTCTAGAAAGATGCACTATCAACACCTCAGGTCTCACTCTCTAGTCTACCTTACCCTAAGGGGTGCCTTTTGGTTCAGTTACCATCTCAGGAGAGTCTCTCTCCCTCTTGCTCCTAAGCTCTCATCTTCCACTTCCAGCCCCTTTAATCTTCCACAGCCACCTGCTTTCAACATAGGGAGCACAAGTGCCCTCCTTGCCCACTAACAGGCTAAAAAGCCAACAGTTGTGATCTGTACAGCCTCTGCCCATGTGGGAGGTGAGGGCCCCATTTACCCTAACAGACCATGGGGTGATTTTGTTCTTAGAAAAACTACAAAAGCTCCCCATGTCTTAGAAAAATCCACTATATACAAACAATATTGATATAGTGATATAGTTTGTCTAAGCTTCATGTACTTAAGACATGTTTCCTGCCTTAAAAAAATTGTTTTTTTTTTTTTTTTTTTTTTTTTTTGGTTTTTCAAGGTAGGGTCTCACTCTAGCCCAGGCTAACCTGGAATTCACTAAGGAGTCTCAGGGTGGCCTCAAACTCATGGCAATCCTCCTGCCTCTGCCTCCTGAGTGCTGGGATTAAAGGCATGCACCACCATGCCCTACAAAAAAACATCTTAAATTGCCATTATGCTTCCACTTTGGGGGGTAATTGGTATACAGACTAGCCAAGGTTGTATCAAAGATAGATGCCAAGTTTTGATACTGTCTTGTCTTTTCCTATATAGCTTACCCTGTCACCTGGTAACTGAACTTGAATATTAATCAGAATTACTTTAGCCTATTGTGTCATTCTCTAACCAGATCTGCTTTGATCTGCAACCTTTTTACTAATCTGTTTTGCTAATCAGATATGTACAGTCTCACTGAGTGATTAGTAACCATATGTAAAAGCCAAAATCAATTTAAAATATTGGATTTTAAAGATAACCAATATTTTGGTTCCTGCTCCTGGGTCAAAAACCCACAGGAGATGATGGGACACTTGAACTTCTAGCCTCGGATAAGTTACCTGTCTTCTTGATCAGAGAGGATGTAGAGACCCAGAAATGAAATCCGAGTCAGTGTATCTGCAACAGGAGAGTCACATCAGAGGAAAATCAATCCTCCAGGCTTCCCAAAAGATGGACAGCCACTTGGTGAGCACAGCCTTGACTTATCCTAGCAGATGACAATGCTGAGAGCCATAGAATGCCTCACAGGACACTGAAAGTCTCTCTTACAGTGCTATTATTGACCTCCAAAATATACAGTTAATTCTGGCAGCTTACATGGTCTTAAACACCCAGTAAGAAAAATATAACTACAATATAAAAAATAATTTGGACTAATAGACTCACCTATCTGATGCTGACTTACAATATTAAATTCTAACATTAACTCAAGCCTTCTGCCTCTGCCTGTCCCTGATTAACTTCACCTACCCTGACCCCAGCTCCTCCCACTTGCCTTAGCCAGAATGAGAGCTATTCCTCAGGACCCCTCCTTCCTTAGACCTTAGCCTATCTCATCCAGGGTTAAGTACACTATCACCCCAATGGACACTCTCAAACTTAAACTCTTGTGTTTCTACACTTACCCTGATCCCAAAATGCCCCTCTGCCTCCTTTTTCCCCAAGCCCTCTATCTCTTGCCTCTGAATTCTCAGCCTTCCTTTACACCTGGTGTTTTGACAAGAGTAACAAACTTCGTTATTATCCCTCTGTCTTCTTACAGGATGTACAGAACCCATCTCCCTCACCTTCTATGTAACAGGTGTCTGGCAGCGACTGCCCTGAAGCCACCGCAGTACAGGAATGGTGTGAGAGAAGTCTCTGCTTTACTCAGGATCAAGTCATAACAACATGCTACATTGGCACTGTTGATCTCACCACTCTGCCACCTCCAGCCACCATGAAACTGCCTCATCACCTGCCCTGAAGAAAGATGCACTGACTGCATTTTCCAGCCTTTCCCATAAAAACTCATCACCCTTATGGTCAGTATGAAAAATTAAACTTTGTCTCTTATCATTAACAAAAGGCTGGAATGTTAGGTCAGGACAAAATGGAGTTATAGCTGGAGGTTGACAGACATAAGGAAATGGGTCACCCACATTCCTCAAGAAACCACCCAACCATTATCCTTTCCTTGCCCACATCAAGGTTTCCTGCCCCCTTTTCTCTCAGGACACCTGGTCACTGTTCTGGTCTCACACCCTAGCTTTTTGAAATGTAAAGAACAAAGGAGTTCTTTTCCCTTCCTCATCTTCCCCCAACTGAATAAATTCTATATAGCCCACTATCTGCAATCACAAAGTTAACTGTACTGTGCTCTTAAGAGTCCGTCCTGCCATCTTGTTTTTCCCAAATAAAAGCTTCCATCTTTGCCTCAGAGTGGTGTCTGTAGTCTTGGTCACTCCTGAACCTTACTTTAATTAATAAGTTTATTAAAGTTATACAAACATAAATTTAGGTTGGTCAAAGTCTATACTGAATGCTTTTTACACTCTAACTTATTTGTCATGTACTTTTAAAAACTGTTAAAAGTATACCACTAAGCTATATGAAATAAAAACAGGTATTGGGAAAAAATCTGTATTGTATATATGTAAGTAGAAGGATAGATTAATTGGGGTGAAAAGGCCCAAGTGAGGTCAGAGGAAGAGATGTGTAAAGAAAAGGTGGAGGAACAGCTAATCAAAACCTAAGAGAATATAAATAAATCATATGGAATCCTGGTTTTGGACAATGGAACACTCAGGAGACATATATTGTTACAGGAAAATTTTAAGTGCCAGGGATGGGATACCTTCCAGTGAATTCTTGGCCAGGGAGGCCCCTGATGCCCCCCAAACATCATGGCCAAGGCCCTTGGTTTCCCACCAGGAATAGATGGTAAGACCCTATTGCTGAAGACTTCACATACTTGGGCTGCAAGGCCACTGAGAAATCCTGCTGGAACTGCGCTGATAACCTCCTCCATGTAGACCAGCTGACAGAAAGCTGAATGAAGCCTTTCTGCATGTAGTTCAATGGGAGAAAGAGATAACACCCAGTGAAAATACTCAACAGTGGACACTGCAAGCCTTATATTTGGCCAGCCAGGCCAAATGAGCCAACAGGTGCAAGAGTGGCACATATGTCATGGTTGAAACCAAATGCCCTCTAATTGGACTGGAGGCCTGCTCCATGGGAAGGAATACATCCCTGATACTGAAAACTCAAAACCAGGGATAGTCATGAGCCCTAGGGGTGTAACTTCTGCTGCTGTCTGGGTAAATGTATATACTATGCTTACCAAACTGCCCAGTAAGCACTTCTCTTAATGTACATACCCTTATATTAATGCTACTCTCACTTTTGGTAGAGAATATTCTCTTTTCAGATGACAGTGACCTTAGGATGAAGGCATCATGGTGCTGGAAAGAAGTGACAGGAGTGCTCAGAACTGTAATATCTCTATCACATCTTCCAAGGCTCAGGGTCTATTGTGGAAGAGGTGGTGGAAAGAATGAAGAGCCAAAGGAAGGGTAGGACTCCTTACAATGTGCTCCCCCCAGACACAAAATGGCCTGGAAATCCATGACCTCACAGTGCCTGACACTACCTACACAAGACCATCATGACATCAAAATAAAATAGAGACTGATTGAGAGGGGGAGGGGATGTGATGGAGAATGGGGTTTCAAAGAGGAAGGTGGGAGAGGGAGGGCATTACCATGGGATATTGTTTATAATCATGGAACTTGTTAATAAAAAAAAAATAGGGCTGGGGCTAGAGAAATGGCTTAGAGCTTAAGGCACTTGCCTGGGAAGCCTAAGGTCCCATGATGAAGAATGGAATTTCAAAGGGGAAAGTGGGGGGAGAGGGGCATTACCATGAGGTATTGTTTACAATCATGGAAGTTGTTAATAAATACTACTACTACTACTACTACTACTAATAATAATAATAATAATAATAATAATTCTGTAAGTAATTAAGGCATGTGGTGAGTTGGGCAGATTCAACCAAACAGTTTGAGCAGAATAGACTCTCTTGTAAATGTGGAAAAGAGCTGCACACCATTATGGAAGCTTTCTGGGGTGAATGAATGACCCAGAAGGAGAGGAAGGTGTTCATGGGAAGCTGCTAATGGCAGGTTGACATCATATGATGGGGAGTTGGAAACCTATACTACCCCTCTCCAAAGCATAATTTGCAAATCCAGACAAGATATGACCCAAAATAAAAGCTTTTATTATTTTATTATTTTTTTGGTTTAGGGGACAGCATCTTAACATGTCATCCAGTTTTGACTAAATTTATTGTCATCCTGCTTCCATCTCCCAAGTACTGGAATTATGAATGCACAACACTATACCAAGAACTCAGTCATGTTTTGTCAGAACCCTATCCCCTCCTACTGTTATGGATGTTCTGTTATTATAAGATTATGGTCTCCTGAGCCCCTCTAGTCTAATGCCTGAGGGTCCTTGTTCCTCTTTAAAACCTTTTAAACACAGCCTCCACTGTCTTCACTTCTTTTACCACTCTGGTCTTTAAACTCCAATACGACTAGTCCACTATGTCTGTTTATAGCATTCAAGGGCTTCTCTAGCTCTCAGGGTCAAAACTCTCCCATATTCTTCCCACAAACCAGTTCCACATGCCCACAATTTATGTCAGGTACTCCAGCAATACTTTTGGGTGCCAGTGTTGCTGTATTAGTTACTTTTCTTATCACCGTAACCAAATACCTAGCAAAAAACAACTTACAGAGGGAAAGATTTATTTTGGCTTGAGAAAGTAAAGGCCACAACGGTGTGGGAGGGAGGCATGAAGGCGTTCATGGGCAGGAGCAGTTTGCTGCCACTCCTCACATCACTTTGACCCAACAGTCAGAGAAAAATGAATATTGGTGCTTAATTGACTTTCTTCTTTTACACATTCTTATTCAGTCTGGAACCCAGGCAATGTGAGAGTAGTGCTCACATTTAGGGTGGGTCTTCCAGCCTCAGTTAAACCTCCCTAGAAATGTCCTCAAAGTCACAAGCATAGTGTTCTAGATGAATCCAAATTGAGACAAGTTGACATGAAGTTTAACAATCACACCTGCCACAAACATACTTGAAACTCCTTACCATAAATGGGTATCCTATATTACTTCCTACTGACAACTAACTGAAATTTCAAGATTCAACTGTTATTTATTTGTAAGGTTTGATTACATACTAATAAAGTTTCCTGTGTAATGTTTAAGCCAATTCAAATTTCCTTCACCAACATTGAATTAGAGCATTAGTTGTCTACATCTTTTTAAGCAGTAGAATGTAATTAATTTGAATATTTGCAAATGTGAAAGACAAACATTGTTACTGATTGTAGCAGACAGCTTCAGGTTCACGGAAAATGAACTTTCAGACTGGACACAGTTATGGAGGAAGGGATATTTATTGAAGCTTACAGATCCAGGGGAAGTTCCATAATGGCAGGTCCAAGCAGAGAGAGAGAAGTACAAGCCTAAAGGTCAAAAGCCACAGCACACTTCAGGAACTACAGCTAGGCACACTTTGCATATCTTTACATTGAAATCTAAAACCCACCACCACACCTTAAGAGCCACCCAGTGACATTGCCTCCAGCCAGGTGACTGCAGATGCAATCTACAAATAAACAACTGAATATATTGGGGGCCATGTATTCAAACTATCACACTGATGCAATGAAATTTTCTATTTTCATTGTGAAGACATATTTATAAGATATGCAACATGACATTTGAAGTTTTAATCACAAATTGTAAACACTAGTGAGTCCATCTATGAGTTTATGTATTCTCAAATGCTGTATCTTTTCAACGCACCCCATTAAGAACTAATTTCTGGGGCTGGGGATATGGCTTAGTTGTTAAAACATTTGCCTGTGAAGCCTAAGGACCCAGGTTCAATTCCCCAGTATCCACATAAGCCAGATGCACATGCTGGAGCATGAATCTAGAGTTCCTTTGCAGTGGATTGAGGCCCTGGCATGCTCATCCTTTCTCTCTCTTCTCTCTGTATCTTTCTCTCTCTCAAATAAATAAAAATAAAATATTAAAAAAGGAGTAACTTTTCTGTAATTATATTTATATTTCTTTTACTAAATAAGTATACATCTATAAGAAAAATGTTTAATTTTGTTCATTTCATTTATTTGTGTGTATGTGTGTCTGTTTGCAAATAAATAAAATAGTAAAAAAAATATTTCTTCGTAAGGGGGCATGAGAGCATCAGGGACCCCTGCCATGGAAAATGAACTCCAAATGCATGCACCACATTGTACATCTGGCTTTACGTGGATATTGTGGAATGAAACCCAGGCCATCAGGCTTTTCAAGCAAGCACCTTTAACCACTGGACCATTTCTCCAGCCCCTCCTTTTAGATTTTTAGAAAAACCCTAATCTATATTTTATTTTGTAGATTTCTTATATTTTGGGATAGATATTTTCAGGTTAAGGAAATTCCATTGCATACGTTTTAGCTTTTATTTATTTTTGATTACTGCCATTCAATCTTACTAGTAAGAACCTTTTTATGGGGGTGGGGCAAGCGAGTGAGAGAGAGAGAGAAAGAAGTGCTCTCAAACTCCAGACACATGTGCCATCTTGTAAGCATGCGTGACCTTGTGCACATGCGTCACCTTGTGTGTCTGCCTTACAAGGGTTCTGGGGAGTCGAACCTGGGTCCTTAGACTTCACAAGCAGGCACCTTAACCACTGTGTCATCTCTCCAGCCCAAGAAACTTTGTTTAACTAGGGAAAGTAACATAAGCCTCTATTATTTCTGAAAAGGTAGTGATGTGAGTCAGCTTGTAAAAATTTCCTCCTCTGAATTCCTACTTCAATTATCACCACAAAAAAAAAAAGTGTATAAAAGTAATGACTTACAATTTAGCAGACCAAATACTGTGGTAACTTATTCATGAAGAGTATCAGCCTCTAGCTACCACTCAGAAATCATTCCTCTCCTAATCTACAAAATGTAATTTTTTTTACACACACACACACACATATATATGTAGATAATATACTTTGATCATAATATCCCCCTATTTTCTCTTCTTGATGCCTCCTACAACTGAACCCCTTCTTCTTGCCAACTAATCCCTCTTCTACCCTGGTGTGTTTATTTTTCTTATGTGAGGGTTCTCTGCATGTGCATGGGTGGGGAAGCATTTACCAAGTATGTGTATGCACACACATAGACATCCTTCTGGTGCTTACACCACTATAGAAAATGTCTCTTGATCACCTAGAAAACATTGTCAACTCCTAAGAGAGGAATGAGGGCCTCAAAACCTCCTCCATCTTCTTTCATGATAAAATATCTATTGTACAGGTATTGTGCATATAATGACAGTTGCCATAAGGTCATGATTGCAATAATCATGTCATGCCCAGAAGACAGTGTTCCACAGCACTCTTCCCCTTTCTCTGACTCTGACATTTTTTCTGCACCATCTTCCAGAGTATTCCCTGAGCCTTAGAAGTAATTCACAATTTCCTTCATACTTGGCATGTTTATCGTATGTGTCTTCAGGGATAAGTATCAAATGAGCAGCAGGATTTTTGTCGGTGTTATTGGAGAATGTTCTTATATGACTCTCAACTGGATAGTGCATGAATAGTAAAATTTTGTCCACAAGAAATTGCTTCAGGAAGAATAGAGGCTCATGATTATTTGTCCCGTCCTGCGGGACCTAGTTATTCATGGGGGCGAGGAGGACCCTAACCTGAAATAAGATGGGCGAGAGAGAGGAAGAGACTCAAGCAAATGTACACTTGTCAAGAGTCCAATTTTATTGAGCCACAGCGGCCTTTTAAAGGGTTAGGGTTAGGGTTAGGGTTAGGGTTAGGGTTAGGGTTAGGGTTACGGTTAGGGTTTTGGGTGGGGGGGGCTGGAGGAGGCAGGTGGTGGAAAGTTACAGAATCTTCTTGGCCTATGGCCTAGGACAGTTTGCGGTTATTCTGAAAATTTACGGTACAGTTCTCACGTCTCTGCAGTTGCCAGGCAGGGTGTTAGTTAGGTGTGGTGGGGTGGGGGGATGGAATCAGTTACGTATGGCGGGGTGGGGGGATGAGGAAAGGTCAGAAGTTGCTCAGGGCAGAAGTTGCTCAGGACAGAGGTTATCCCAGGGCAAAGGTCTGTTCAGGGCTCATCTCCTCGTCTCCAACAATTATTATAATATTTCCTATATAAATAAATGCAATTTCTTCTTTGATTTCAGAAGATATTGTCCCTCCTTACTAAGCATAACACAAAATTGCATATATCTGAATGCAGATCAACATAAAATAACAAAGAAACAAGATTCTTCTCAGAGTTCAATCAACAATGTACTCCTGTGTTAAATTAAGACACTGGAGGGCTGGAGAGATGGCTTAGCAGTCAAAGCGCTTACCTGAAAAGCCTAAGGACCTGGGTTCAATTCCCCAGTACACATGTAAGCCAGATGCACAAGGTGGTGCAGCATCTGGAGTTGGTTTGCAGTGGCTGAGGCCATAGTGTGCCCATTCTCTGACTCCCTTTTTATATGTATCTGCCTTTTTCTCTCTCTCTCAAATAAATAAACAAAATATATATTTAAAATATTTTAAAACATTTTTTATTTATTTAAGACAGAGAGATAGACAGAATGTGCATGCCAGGGCCTCCAGCCACTGCAAAAGAACTCCAGATGCATGTACCACCTTGTGCATCTGGCTTAAGTGGGTCTTGGAGAATCATACCAAGATCCTTTGGCTTTGCAGGCAAGTGCCTTAACCACTAAGCCATCTCTCCATCCCTAAAATATATTTTTAAAAGACACTTGACAATGCCACTGTTGAGGAAATTACTTATATTTCAGTAGTTTTCTGAATACTCTCCTCATCTCTTGATTCCTGAATGTGTAGATCACTTGATCCTGAAACAAAGTGACAAGTGCATCAAAGATGGCCAAAAGTTTGTCCAAGTGTGTGAAGGAAGAAGACCATAATTAGAAGAATATCACAGGGCCAAAGAAGAGGACTACCACAATGACATGAACTGACGTTGCAGACAGAGTTTTGGAGGAACCACTGGATGAGTGCTTCTCAACAGTGACACTATGATGACAATGTAGGAGATGATCAGGATGAAGAAGGAACCCACAGAGATGAATCCACTGTTAACTGAAACCAGTAATTTGAGCTGATGAGTGTCTGTGCAAGCAAGTCTGATGAATCGAGGAAGGTCAAAGTAGAAGCTGTCAATCACACTAGGGCCACAGCAAGGTAAATTTACAATAAAGGCCAATTAAACCACAGAGTGCATAAGGGCAACTACCCAGGCAGACACTAAGAAAAAGATACATGTTCTTGGGCTCATGATGGTCAGGTAATGGAGTGGCTTACAGACAGCCATATGTCTGCTATAGGCCATGGCTATAAGGAGCACCATCTCCACACCACTGAAGACATGGACGAAGAAGATTTGAGTGACACAGACCCACAAGGAGATGACTTTGCGCTTCCTGAACAGGTCATAAATCATCTTGGGAGTAGTGATAGAAGATTCAGCCAAATCAACAAAGGAGAGGTTTGCCAACAGAAAGTACATGGGAGAGTGCAGGTGAGGGTCAGAAGCCACCGTGAACACGATGAGGGAGTTTCCCATCATGCTTGCCACATAAAACATGGAGGAGAAGACCAAGAGGAGCAGTTGGATACTCCAGGAGTTGGTGAGTCCCAGGAACACACTCTGTCACCTCATAGTAATTCCCTCTTTCCATTGTTGACAGTGTTGCCTGTAAAAGAATAAGAACAGCTGTAAATTAAGATAATTGTGTTAATAGGCTAGAAGAGAAACTCAATGTTATGGAATCTATTTATATTTTAGCATTATAACCAGCTATTACACAGATATATGAACAAGATGAACATCATTAACACAAAAGCATAAATTAAATCACAGTAAAATATCATTTCATACCTGGCAAAAGAATATTATCAACCTTAAAAAACAAAAAATGAGTATCACCAAAAAGCCAAATGATAACAAATATATATGGATTTAAAAAGGAAAGCCTTAAATGCAGTTGGGAAGAATTAAATTAGTGTCCTCATTAAGAACAACAGTATGGAGAGTTCTCCAAAAATTAAAAGCAAGAGCTGAGTATGCAGGCCAGCAGACGCAACTTGCATACCATGCATAAAGCCTTGAGTTTGATGCATAGCAATGCAAATTACAGATATGAAGAACTAAAATCAAAATAATGAAAGCCAGGGGCATGGTGGTACAATCCTTATTCCAAGCACTTGGGAAGTAGAGGTTGGAGAGCTGCCATGAGTACAAGGTCATCTTGGGTCTTCAGAATGAATTCCAGGTCAGCCAGGGCAAAAGTAAGACCCTACCTCAAATAAGCTAAAAAAAAAATGTAATAAAGAAAAATAATGGAAAAGGAGAAATTATGAAACTAAGATGTATTCTAGCATGGAGATGTTGGCCAGGGATGTCCTTGATGCCCCTAAAACATTACAGGCCACTGCTGAGGCTGTTGGTTTTCTACCAGGAATAGATAGTAAGACCCATTGCGGAAGACTCCTCATACTTGAGTGGAAAGGTCATTGACAAATCCTGATGGAACTGAGCTGAAAACCTCCTCCATGAAGATGAGCTGACAGAAATCTGTAAAATGTTATATTGCATGCAGCGCCATGGGAGAGAGAGAAGTATTCAGTGGAGATAAACAATAGTGGGCACTGCAAGCCTTAAATTGGGCCAGCCATATATAAGCATCTAAAAAAATGTTCTACGTCACTAGTCATCAGGGAAATGCAAATTAAATCTACATTGAGATTCCATCTCACTCCTCTCAGATTGGCCACCATCATGAAAACAAATGATCATAAATGTTGGCGGGGATGTGGAAAAACAGGAACCCTTCTACACTGCTGGTGGGAATGCAATCTGGTACAGCCATTGTGGAAAACGGTGTGGAGGTTTCTAAAACAGCTAAAGATTGATCTACCATATGACCCAGCTATAGCACTTCTAGGCATATATCCTAAGGACTCATCTCATTTCCTTAGAAGTACGTGCTCAACCATGTTTATTGCTGCTCAATTTATAATAGCTGGGAAATGGAACCAGCCTAGATGTCCCTCAACTGATGAGTGGATAATGAAGATGTGGCACATTTATACAATGGAGTTCTACTCAGCTGTAAAGAAAAATGAAGTTATGAAATTTGCAGAAAAATGGATGGACCTGGAAAGGATTATACTAAGTGAGGTAACCCAGGCCCAGAAAGCCAAGCGTCACATGTTCTCTCTCATATGTGGATACTAGCTGCAGAGGATTGGGCTTCTGTGTGAGAAGGAAAATAGTTGGTAGCAGAGGCCAGTAAGTTAAAAAGGAGTCATAAAGGGAAGAGAAAGGAAGGGAGGAGGATACTTAATAGGTTGATATTGAATATATGTAAGTACAAGGATTGTAATGGGGAGCTACTATGATGGAGAATGGAATTTCAAAGGGGAAAGTGTGGGGGTGGGGAGGGTGGGAATTACCATGGGATTTTTTTTTTAATCATGGAAAATGTTAATAAAAATTAAAAAAGAAAAAAAAAAGAAAGTGAAAAAAAAAATTGGGCCAGCCATGCCAAATGACCCAACAGGTGAAATAGTATTATGTCTGTTATGGGGGGAAAACCAATAAGTGGACTGGAGGCCTGCTCCATGAGAGGAATACAAGCCTGATACTGAAATGCCTATGATGGAGGAAGTCTGAGCCCTATGGGTGTAACCCAGCTGGTGTGTGGCGAAATGCATATATTATGCTCATCAAACTGCCCAGTAAGCACTTCTCTTAATGTGCATACCCATATATTAATGCTACTCTCACTTTTGGTTACAAGCTTCTCTTTTCAGATGGTAGTGACCTGTGGGATGAGTCAGAAGGCACCATAGTGCTAAGGAGAACTAACAGAGGATTGCTCAGCACTGAAACATCTCTATCACATCTTCCAAGGCTCAGGGTCCATTGCAAAAGAGGTGGCAGAATGAACTTAAGAGCCAAAGGAATGGTAGCACTGCTTACAGTGCACTTTTCTAGACACAAAATGCCTGGATATTTATGATCTCTAAGTGCCTGACACTACCTACACAAGACCATCATAATGGGAGGAAAAGATGATGACATCAAAATAATGATTGAGAGGAGAAGGGGATATGATGCAGAATGGAATTGTGAAGGGGAAAGTGGGGGAGATTATCATGGTTTATTGTCTCTAATTATGGAAGTTGTCAATAACAAAAAAAATAAAATACATTCTGGCACCATTACTCTGTAAGGTATATATTCAGAGTAATTGACCTCATTATATTTAATAATTATATTTTCATTTTCATTGCAAAATAATTTATAATAACTAACACATATAAACAAAATAAGAATTCATTGACAAAGGAGAGTATGATCCACACAGACATACAAACATCAGAATAGTCTTCAGTCATTGAAAAGAAAGGAATCCCCCTTTCTTTTGTGATAACATGAATGAATGTAGGCTTTGTTCTCAGTGACATTATAGGGTCAGAAAGACAAATATTGTAGATCTCACCTATATATGGACTCTGAAGATGTCGCATTAATAGAATCAGAAAATATGATGGACTATGCAATAAATGAGATGATATATAAAGGTGAAATGGTAAAAATTGGGTAAAAGGCACAAACCAACTTATGTTTTGTCAACTGATGCAAACACTTCCACAACTACAAATCTTACTGTTAACAAGTACCTTTCCCTTCCCAATTCCCAACTGTGCAAAATATTTGAATTCAAAGTTTATTAAATGCCTGTCAAAATTCTAAGGTTAGCATTATAAGATTAGTAGAAAGCACCTTACTCAACCCCTGACACAACAGCTTATTATGGTATATTGTAGTTTTAGTTTACTCAAGGCAGCAACATGGCATAGTAGACAGAATAGTGGCACTGGATTCAATTTACCAAAATGAATATCATGATTTAGCCAATGATACATAAGTATCGGTCATGATATTTATTTCCCTGAACTTCACCTTATTGATCAATTAACAAATTAAAATATTGATTTTTTCTGTTAGGTTTTAAGGCTATAACAATTAAAACATATAAGTATGATTCAATGTGTAAGTATTCCATGTGTGAGGATTCCATAAATGTTGATATTACTTTTCTTTCTTTAATTCCTTTAGTAGTGCCCAACTCATGAGGAAAATAAGTGAATAAAAACAATATGGTATCAGCAAGCATAGAGAATCAAAGTATGTATGAAAAAATGAGGTTATAAGAAATATGGCTCAGTGGATAAAGTTCTTTCCACATGACCATGAAGATATGCGTTCAGATCCTCAACATCCATGTAAAAGCCAGACCCAGTGGCTTTGGGAAACAGGATACAGGAGAATCCCTAAGGTTTGCTGTCTAGCTGAATCCATGAACTCTGAGCTTAGTAAGAGAGCCTGTCTCAACAACATGGCTGAAGGGTGAGTAAGAAAGACAATTGCAGTTGACCTCTTGCCTCTAAACACAGGCACAGGTATACCCCTACCCAGAGACAAATGTACCCACAAACATACATAAAACATGCATGCACAAGGCACACATACAAATGCATACCATAAACAAGCCCAAAACTTGTCTCCTATGATTCAAAAATAGGTTGAACTATCCATACTATTTTAGTGGTTAAAATAGAAGCTTTCATATGTAAATTAAATGTATTTCCTCTGCATGAATACAATTTCTTTTTAGTGCCTTTAGAAATGTAATTCATTAAGTTCTCTTTCTCAACTAGACAGTAATCCTGATAATGATAAGAAGAATATCTCTTTTTCAGTAAATAAAAAAACTTATAATCATAATATGCATGAAATAGAGACAAAGAAATATCTTCTGATAAGTAGAAGATTAATTTGAATTATTAAAAGCACATGGAAACTTATATTATTATATAACTAAAGAATAAATTTAAAGAGAATAGATGGGGTTCTAAAGTGACCAAGAAAACACAAAGTAAGGAATAATAAAAAGTGGAGAAGAATTGAAAAGAGGAGGAAGAGAATAAGGAAGAAGAAATAAATAATAGTTAAAGAAAAATCCAACCAGGACAATGAGTTTTAAAATGTATATAATTACCAGGCAAAAAAGAAAAAGCTTACATCATACTAAGGAAAATAATTAATGAACTATGACTTGAATTGCTTTTTGGTCCAAATCTATAGAAATGGTAGAAGTATAATAAATTCTATTACTATATCTCCAAGTTTATATTTTAAGCCCTAAACTTCTTATAACAGTATCTGATTGAGCCTGTATCAGTTGGGAATTTTCCTCTCCTTTATCACTTCCCAATTATCTGGAAAGGAACTAGGAATTTTATGAAAGTGAGTTTAAAAAATAGAATGAGATATAACTATAGCGCATATTCAGATACCACAGAACATAAAAACTGATCAAGCTTAAGACATTAAACATGGAAAGTTACTCTACACAGAATCAGAATCCTGATCCCAGTCCAGAGATTGAGGTTTCCAAATGCCTTTGCAAGGGTACAGAGTTTCTATGCCTGGAAGACATAAGAATTCACAGGGAGGGCTGGAGAGATGGCTTAGCAGTTAAGCGCTTGCCTGTGAAGCCTAAGGACCCCAGTTCGAGGCTTGGTTCCCCAGGTCCCACGTTAGCCAGATGCACAAGGGGGTGCACGTGACTGGAGTTTGTTTGCATTCTCTCTCTCTCCCTCTATCTGTCTTTCTCTCTGTGTCTGTTGCTCTCAAATAAATAAATTTTAAAAAAAAATTAAAAAAAAATTTAAAAAGAATTCACAGGGAACTCCAGAATGGTGGTGTTTTAAATTGTCTTCATGTGGATTAGCTGTACTCTGAAATAATTTTTAACACATTAATTGTGTTAATGTTCAACTAGTGAACTATCCATGTTGCAAAAGAGTAAGCCTAAGTTTTCGCCTTGTATATTATGCATAATCTTTTTTTAACCTATACAAAACTAAGAAATCCTTCCAAATATATTCCCATACATTTATTAATTGCTATAAATAAAGGACATAGTTGGTAATGAGGTTCCCAATATAGAGTTGAATTAGATGGCACTGTAGACATCACCTAGATTTGAACAAAGTATTATGTGAACAATCATCAGTGTGTATTTCCTCCTCATTCCATAAATACTGAAAGCTCATCATATCCCTCAACTCAAATATTTTGTGTATTTATATTTTAAATGGACACAAACCTTCTTTATACGCAATAAAATCCTCTGCTTTTGCTTATTACTGCTATATATAAGTCATTATGTCTCCTTTAAAATAAATACTGCAAATGTAAGTGAAACAAAGGGACCCTATTTCTTTTGGTTTTCAAGATTCAAAAAATTCAATACCTTTACAATAACTTTTGTAACACTGTGATTCCAATTTTTAATCATTTGTAGACAAGTTCTTTTTTAATTTTATATTAATTAGTTTTGTATTCAGCAAACACAGTCAGTTTGGTACCATTCTTAGGCTCATCCGTGACTTACCCCCTCCCCATTGGCCCCTCCTTGTTGAGGTATATGGGTGGTACATTGGGGAGTTAGCCCACAGTTATGGGTAAGATAAATGTCTCTGCATATTATGACCCAACATGTGGCTCTGACATTCTTTCTGTCCCCTCTTCCGCATAATTTCCCTGAGCCATGTTGGATTCATTTTTGGTCTGCTTCAGTGATGAGGTGTGGGGGGACTCTGGGTCTCTGGCTCTCTGATATGCTAGGAGTTGATTTTTCTCTGTGTTGATCTCCTTCCCCCTTGTGCTGGTATCCGGTTCACCAGTAAAACAGCACCCTTGTTTGTTTAGCCAATTTTTCTTAGTTTCAGCCGAGGCCCTTTTGAGGTATAGATGGGGTAGTTCTGTCCTTAGGATCTGCATCTATCTGAAAAAGAGAAGCAGATTCTCCAATGGAGAACAAGTTCTTACTTATAAAATCTCTTTAAGCCTTTTTCATCCTACCTTTAGTTCAGAAATAAATTAATATATACACTAATTCAAATAACATAAAAAAACTAAAAATTAATCCTGCTCATTTTAAGTATTATTTGGTTTTAAATTGTCAAAATCACATTTCAAAATTAAATTACATAGGAAAGTATTTTTTCAGTGTTGAGTCTTTTGGTCTCCCTGTCAATTTATTTCTGCTCACATGTCTATGACATGCATGTTTCTGGAAGATTCAACAAATTCCCAGATAATTTGATTCTATTTAAAAGGTGACCAGTTTATGCTGATTTCACTTGAAAGTCGGGGGACAGAAAAACATATAAGCCTTATGCACTTTATTCTTATGCGTCATCAAATGTTTATTTATTTATCAAATGATAGAGGATAATTCAAACAATTGGAAAACAGAATGATTGATTACAGCTTTTCTTGAATCCAGTGTATTAAAAAGTTATTTGTTGCTTTCCGATGTCTTTTTTATTTTAATTTAATTTATTAGTTTTCTTTTCAGCAAATACAGGCAGTTTGGTATCATTGTTTAGGTTCATCCATGATCTACCCCCTCCCAATGGACCCTCCTTGTTGATGTAAATGTCTCTGGCTCTCTGATTTGGTAGGAGTTGATTTTTCTCTGTGTTGGTCTCCTTCCCCTTTGTGCTGGTATACAGTTCATCAGGAAAACAGCACCCTTGCTTGTTTCGCCAATTTTCTTTAGTTTCAGTCGGGCCCCTTTTGAGGTATGTTGGGCAGCTATCTCCTTAGGATCTGCATCTATCTGAAAAAGAGAAGCAGATTCTCCAATGGAGAGGAAGTTAGCACCTGTAAAATTGAGATAACACTTTTTTGTTAGAGAGTTTAATAGGTGTACCCCATGATTAACGGTAGCTTGATATTGGAGAGTGTGCTTATGTTTGGATATGGTTCTGACTTGTTTCCCAGCTCCAGCTATGGGTCTTGTACCACTGAGGGGATCAGTTAGCCAAATCAAGAGCAGTTGGTTCCCCACCATGGCTGTGTGCCACTATTGCACTTGTGTGGGCATCACAACCAGTTATTTGTTGCTAAGTAGGTTAGACCATGAGTTGCTTGGACAGATATTGGTCATTTCCCCCAGTCGCCCATGTAGCACCTTCTGGCACTAGACATGCTGACTGTCTGGGGACTGACTCTCTCCTGGCTTCCAGCCATGTCATTGGATTTTACGTGTCAGCTGCGTATGGAGTCTTCAGCAATAGGGTCTTACCAGTGACCTTTGGTGAACCATCAAGTACTCTGACAAAAGTCTGTCATTGTTTTAGGGAACCTTGTAGGTTTCTCTGATCAAAAGCTTATTGTGGATGATAGCCCCATGCTGGTAGTGGGGGTTACAGGTCAGTGCCCACTAAGAAAACGAGGAAAAACATAACTAATATACAAGAGTTAGAGAGAAGAGACAGGGGGGTGGGGTAGGGGGAGAGGAAGGGAGGGAAGATGTAGAAGATTTAGGTTAGTCTTGATCCTACCCTCTCCAGTGTCTAACCCTTACATACCCAGCAAGCACCTCATGGACTAGATGCTAGATGAATGGGGAGGGAGGGGAGGGCATGGAAGGGGTGGGAAACACGAATCTGGACCCAAACAGCAATGGTACCATAAAATTCTACTTCCTAAAAGGCAGACCAAATGACTGAACCTTCACTAGACCCTTACAGGAAACACCTGATCCAATGTCTTTTTCAGTTCCTCAGATACTATGTGGTCCTAGCTCAAAGCCAAAGTCCCTTAGCCTTAACACACACACACACACACACACACACACACACACACATATATGCACATTATATATTTTTATAATTATTATATATTTTTATTTTATAATATATTATGATATATAATTATATTATATAATATAATTATATATGAATCTGGAGATATATATATATATATATATTTCCTGATGCTACTACTTTAGGCTCACTCATGCACTTTAGGCTATGACTCATACACATAGCAATTCAAAGCACAGAAGCAGGGGTATAAATAAATCCACTCTTCTCAATGCTATAGTTATCACATCCATGTTTTTACCTGTATGAAAATAGTACCATCTTCACAGAGTCAGATTTTCCTTTGCTCTCTAATGCAAAGTGCTATGTAATATCCTGCTGTGGAAAGATATGAAGCTAGTAACACATACCTCAGGAGATCAGTGACCAAGATGCACTGCAAAAACATGAACATTTAGAGGGATATCATTATTAAAGGACATTTCCCTGGAGAACTATTTGCTTTGGCCAATTAAACAAGGTTTTTGGAACTTACAATACTAAGGAGAAGGAGGAAAACAAAAGTGGAGTTGTTTTGGTATCAATGTGTTATTTGAATATAGTAATCGTTTTTCATTGCAATTAAACCCTGGTAAGATATAACTATTAATTCAAAAACTAACTCACAGTACATAATCAATTACTCCACACCAAATAATAGACTAAAATATCAGTATAATTTAAGAAGCAAAGCTCTACTTATGAAGACTTCATATATATGTGAGAGAGTACTTAGTAATTACAGATGTATCTTGATTACATAATTTCCCTCATATCATCATCATACCTTTCATCAGATGTAGGATATGCAGGATGCTCTACTAGAGAGTGAATAGTTTCATTTCAATAATGAATTACACTTAGAATGATATGTTTTTAATGGATTTCACAGTTTATTAATGATGAAAACTGCTGGTCAAAAGAGAAGAGAAAGCACACCAATAAAACCACTAAATGGTAGACTTTATACTCCTGGTACATATTGTAAAATAGAAATCTGCTTCATAATAGAGTGAGTGCTGAGTCAGGATGACAACAGGCTAAACAATGTCACATGTATTTTCCATAACCAAGCTTGCATTTTCATCCTCCATTATTAATTGGTTATAGAAAATACTCTATGTTACAATAAAAGATGTGTTCAGTGTCTAGGAAGGAAGCCACAGAAGTCTGAGCCCACTGTACAAGCAGGTTACTGTTTCCACCTACACAATCTACAAAGACTTTGTCTAGTCCAGAGCCACCTCAAAACTCATAAATTTTTCGATAATGAGGATGAAGTAAAATATTCAGTTGTAGTTTATGTTTGTTCCCAAATCGAAACAAATCACCAAAAACTAATAAAAGAGACCCCCAGGCTATTTGTAAAATTCCTCATCTATCTTTAGACATGCATGAATCTTGTGCACATATCCAGAAAGCATACTATTCCTTATCCACCACAACTGGTTAACATAATGTCAGTATAACTGCGGACTAACATAATGTCAATTATACTATCTCACCCAGTACCAAATACTCTCACCATCCCTCACTGACAATATGTGAGAGAGGAAACTGCCCTAAATTATTTTCCCTGGGAAGCAGACTCGGTGAAGACAAGCACACAAGTTGAAAATATACTTCACATTCCCCACCTGATGGAGCCTTTGGCCAGTGAAGCCTGCCTGGAGGAGGTGTTCACTGGGAGGGAGGTCTTGGGATTAAATAGGCCAGTCCCATTTGCCAGTTCTAATAAGCAACCAATCTCTCCTTCCTGCTAGCTGGTAAGGAGATGTTATTCCTAGCTGTTTGCTCTTTCCTTGCCATGATGAAGCTTCCTCAGAAACTGTGAGCCAAAATAACCCTTCCCTCCCATAAACTGCTTCTGGTCAGGTGTCCAGAGCCATAGAGCAAAAGCCTCTCCATTTTGCTTGGGCCTGTTCTTAAATTGACTCATTTGTTAGAAAGCTGGTCCATCCAGCTTGCAATTAGGAATGTTGGTCAGATGACTGCTTGCAGAATCTTATCTTTTGCAAAAGGCCAGTTTAAGGTCAGGCTGTCAAGCCTGACACAGTCAGGCTGTTAAACCATTGAGGCAAAGTTAGATAAACACTCGGTTACATCTCCTCTAGGCTCCCTAAGATTCGATAAACACCTGGTTACATCTCCTGTAGGTTCCCTAACAATCCCTCAGCCCTAAATCACATCAGCCAGCTTAACTCCCCACTTTCTTCCCCTATATAACCATTGTGTAAAAAATAAAAATCTGAAGACCTTGATCAGAACATAGACTTGGTCTCCTTCTTTGTGTCTCTTGTCTCTCATCCAGGTTAATTTCCACTCGTGTCCTTGTTTGACTTCCTGCTGGCCAGAGCAGTCTGGTGTTTGGTATGAGCAATGAGAAGGTAATTGCTAACCCCTCCTACCTCAGTTTCCTTTTAAGATTAGTAAACATGTCTCTCATAGAAAATTTTAATGTTTCTCGTTTTACTGTTTATGTAAATTGTAATACAAAATCTTCTTTTCCTTATTTATAATTTCATTCTTGTATATTATTTTATAATATTCACCCCAATTTACTATCTTTATCTCCTCCTTCTCCCCTAAGCTCCTTCATCTTCCTAACTAGTTTCCCACCTACTTCCATGTTTTCTTTTGTGACCCACAGAGTTTAATTAGGATTCCTTGCATGGGCATGGCTGGGAGTTATTTAACAGAGCATGGACAACTTACCAGTGGCTACACCACTGAAGAAAATATCTCCCCTTCTTCCAGCAACTAGCAACTGCCAAGATCTCCTCAGAGAGGAATGAAGCTAAATAACAATCCATCCATCCATGATGGAATGATAATGGGCAAAATCTAGTACAGTTTCTGTGCAGGTAACCACAGCTGTTGTGTTTTCATTAGAGTGCAACAGTCACTTCATTTCACAGCACTCCTCCCAGTCACGCATTACATTATTTATATCTCCTTTTCTGGAATGCTACCTGAACTTTAGAGGGATCATATAGATGTCTCGCTTAGAGCTAAGAACTCAACAGTTGCTTTTATATCAGTGACAACCCTACAATAAGAATCTTCTCTTTCCAAGACTGAGAGGAACACTAGTCTATGGGTACAAATACCTATAAGGCAAATTGGCAACATGGCCATTTAGTGAAACAACAATGGTAGATTCCTCTATACAACCTGTGATGTGCTGAGCCAAAGACTTTTGACAAAATTTACATTATCAGGCATGAATTACTTCCTATGGAATAGGCCTCAAACCCAGTAAGAAAGCAGTTGATTAGACCCACTTGTTTTCTTGATGGTGGCCATTCTGACTGGGTGAGATAGAATCCCAAAGTAGTTTTAAATTTACATTTCCCTGATGGCTAAGATTGTGGAACACTTTTTAAAACATTTACTTGCCATTATATGTCTTTTTTGTTTGTATGTTTGTTTTCAATAGGGTCTGACTCTAGGCCAGCCTGATCTCGAATTTTGCTATGTAGTCTCAGAGTGGACTCAAACTCACAGCAATCCTCCTACCTCTGCCTCCCAAGTGCTAGGATTTAAGGCATGCACCACGATACAAAACTTATATGTTTTCTTTTCCAGTAATTTGAGAGAGAGGAAGAGAAAGATAGAGATAATGGGTGCTCCAGGGCCTCAAGCCACTGTGAACAAACTCCAGACACATGCACCACATTGTGCATCCAGCTTTATGGATGTACTGGTGAATCAGACCTGGGTCTTTTGGCTTTGCCACTGAGTACGTTAGCCACTAAGCCATCTCTCCAGCCCATATTTCTTCTTTTGAGAACTCTATACAGCAGCATGGCACAGTAGAGAGAATACGGACATTGATTCAAACTGCCAATATTAATACCATGGTTCAACCTACTTATCAGTCAGTGATACTTAAACCCCTGAACTTCAACTTACTGTTTATTTTTAAAAATTTAAAATATTGATTTTTCTATTGACTCTTAATGATAGAACAATTAAAGAATTAGTATGCATGTATTATTCCATGTGTGGATATTCCATAAGTAGAGATATTATCCTTTCTTTTATTTGCCCTTAGTAGTACTCAACACATGGGGAAAATGAATGAATGAAAGTAAGAAAGGAAAGATCATCAAAAGAATATATGAAAAATGAAAGAGAGGGATCAGTGGATGAAATGCTTGTTATGTAATTATGAAAGCCTGAACTCAGACACCCAGCTCCCACTGATATATGGCCTCTATTATTTTAAGGTAAGTCCCACCTATTCCGACTTTCCCCAGGACTTTTATCAAGGCATGCTGAACTTTGTCAAATGCCTCTTCTGATCAATTGAAATGATCAAGTCATTTTTGTAAAGGGCAAAAATGCCCTTTACAAAGTGGCAGGGGGTATCCATGTGACAAACTGAACTCTGTTAATATTTATAATATGGCCAGGACCAGCCAACAGCTGTGGTAACATGCACCCACTTTGCCCCCAGAACCCACCAATGACATTCTGCATCATGGGCACAGGCCTGTCTTTAATTTCTGATTGAACCTTTTTCAAAGGTGCAGTTTCACATGGCAGCTTGTATGCTGACCCCAAACAGCATCCAACAGGTATTGCATTAACCATGGGAGAAATTCAGATTTTTTAGTGCCAGCAACCACCTCCACATGAATCACTTTCCAAAGAAATAAAAAGGATAAGACAGTTATCCTTTAAAAAAAAAAAAAAAAAAAAGAGACTTCCAGCCAAGATGGCGACAGCCTAGCTATGCTGCAAATCCCAGGGAAAGAAAGGCAAGACATTAAGGGTTTACTGGGTCTTTTTGTCAGTGGGAGGGCACAGATGGGGGGGGAACAGGGAATCACAGATCCCCTCCCAAGCGGGTAGCCCACCCCTTCCACCAAATAGCCGCTGCGCCTGGTGCCACTGCTACCGCTGCTGCCACGCCCACCACACTTGCATCGCGTGCCCAGTGGCACCTATCATCCCTGCGTACGAAAGCTTACACTGCTCTGCACACTCGCCCACATTACTGTTCCTGCCTCTGCACGTTCAGCAAGCCCAGTCCCACAGCAACTGCCACACAAGCCGAGACTGTGTCTCTCACTTGCGCAAGCTCAGGTGCCATCCCCTACTTGTCTGCCACACTGGCCATCCACCATTGTCATGTGGAGAGGGAGCACAGACTGTTTCTGGGTTCCAGTGTTCCCAGCCAGAGTTCAGGCTGCTTCAGTGCTTGGTACCTCAGTCCCCCTAAAGCTCAAATGAAGGCAGATTTGGTGCATTACTGCTGGAGAATTCAGGCAACTTTGATGCCCCTGCCAGGCAGTAGATTGGCAGCTTTGGCAGGTGGGAGCCAAAGCCCAGTCTGCTTGGCAACTGTCCCAGGCTACCTCAGATTCCCATTGCGCTAGAGCCCAGGCTGATCCACCCACCTACATATCCATACACTATCATGGGCAGACCACAGCGCAAAATAAATAACATGAAAAATCAAATGCAAGAAAATCCAGTTAGATCACACACTCCCACAATGAATACATCTAACCAATACAGAAGGGTCATTAGGATCAGAACATCAAATTGAAGCTATAAGCAATGCAACACTGACCAACCTACTGGTAGAACTTGCAGGAAAGCAACAAAGGACCAATAATCCTGTGGATGCTGCCATCACTAAGCTAGAATAAATAGATAAGAAATTGGAAGGAGTTCAAAGACAGTTAATAGATGTGAGGGAGAGTGAAAAAAAAAAAAAGAAGACCTTAAAAATCAGCTGGCCATGCTAAATGAAGACATAAAGAAATGCAAGGATGAATTCCAAGAATCATCAAGAAAATCAGAAAATGATGTGAAAAGGGAGCTGGATAGAGAGATGGAAATTATACATAGAAAAGCAGTAGAAAATGCAAACTTAACTGAACAAGTCCAAAACTCTCTAAAGGCTCTCAAGAATAAAGTCAGCAAAGTGGAGGATAGAAACTCTGATTTGGAAGACAAGATGGAAGAAACATATCAAGAGTTCAAAAATTTCAGTAAGTTCAAAAGTTCCTGTGAAGAGAACATGAGATAATTGTGGGATACACTTAAACGTCCTAATATCAGAATCATTGGAATACCAGAAAGAGAAGAAATTCAGACCAAAGGCATGGAGAACTTATTTAACAAAATAATTGAAGAAAACTTCCCTAGTCTCTTAAAAGAAAGGTCCATCAAGATACAAGAAACCAACAGAACTCCAAACACACTGGACCAAAGAAAAAACTCTCCAAGAGAAATTATCATTAAGACTCTAAACATTGACACCAAAGAGAAACTCCTAAAAGCAGCTAGGGAAAAACAGCACACCACTTTCAATGGTAACCCCATCAGAATTACTTCAGACTTCTCAATGGAAACCCTGAAAGATAGAAGGGCCTGGAAAGAAACACTCCAAAGTCTAAGAACCTATGGCTTCCAACCCAAACTACTCTACCTGGCAAAAGTATCCCTCATAATAGATGGTGAAAAAAAAACTTTCCACAACAAAACTCAACTTTACAATTATATGAACAAAAAACCAAACCTACAGAGAATATTTCAGGAAATCCTCCACAGAGAAGAAACAAATAATTAAACTCAAATGCTTACAAGAAACAGATCACAATAACCAAACTCAGAGTAGTCACAAAAAACTTCATATCCCATGAAAATACCAACACACATCTACCTTCACAATATGGCAGGGATCAAATCAAATCTCACAGTCATGCCCCTAAATATTAATGGCCTTATTCACCCATCAAGAGACACAAGCTAACAGGATAGATAAAAAAATTAGACCCCTCAAACTGTTGCCTTCAAGAAACCCACTTCACCACTACAGAAAGACACGTCCTCAGGGTGAAAGGGTGGAAAACAATATTCCAAGCAAATGGGAATAAGAAACAAGCAGGTGTAGCTATATTAGTATTGGATAAAATAGACTTCAAACCAAAAATAATCAAAAAAGACAAAGAAGGCTACTTCCTGCTTATCAAGGGAAGGATCCATCAAGAGGATATTACAATCATAAATCTGTATGCACCAAACACAGGGGCACCACAGTTCATAAAACAAAACCTACATGACAATAAAACAGAAATAACCACCAACACCATCATAGCTGGGGACTTCAATATACCATTATCAGTAATAGACAGATCATCCAAACAGAAAATCAACAGGGAAGTAAGAGAGCTCAATAAAACCATAGATCACTTAGACCTAATGGACATCTACAGAACTTGCCATCCCAAATCCATAGACTACACATTCTTCTCAGCAGCCCATGGATCATTCTCTAAAATAGACCATATACTGGGTCACAAAGACTGCCTCCACATATTTAGGAAAATTGACATAATCCCCTGCATGATATCAGATCACAATGCTATATTGCTAGAAATCAACCACAAAAGACCCACCAAGAATCCCAACGGCACCTGGAAACTGGAGAGCACACTTTTAAACAATAAATGGATAGTGGATGAAATAAAAAAGGAAATTACAAAATTCCTGGAATTGAATGACAATGAGAACACATCATACCAAAACTTATGGACACAATGAAGGCGGTCCTCAGGGGAAAATTCATAGCATTCAATGCCTTCATTAAAAAAGTCAGAAAGGGCTGGAGAGATGGCTTAGCTGTTAAGCGCTTGCCTGTGAAGCCTAAGGACCCCGGTTCGAGGCTCGGTTCCCCAGGTCCCACGTTAGCCAGATGCACAAGGGGGCGCACGCGTCTGGAGTTCGTTTGCAGAGGCTGGAAGCCCTGGCGCGCCCATTCTCTCTCTCCCTCTATCTGTCTTTCTCTCTGTGTCTGTCACTCTCAAATAAATAAATAAATAAATAATTAAAAAAAAAAAAGAAAAAAATCAGAAAGATCCCAACTCAATAACCTAACCATCCACCTAAAGGCACTGGAAAAACAAGAAAACTCCAACCCATAGAGCTCCAGAAGGAAAAAAAAAATTAAAATTAGAGCAGAAATTAATGAATTGGAAACGAAGGAAACAATTAAGATAATTAACAAAACAAAAAGCTGGTTAATTGAAAAAATAAACAAGATTGACAAACCTCTCCAATTTGATTAAGAAAAAAAAAAGGAGAAGCTTCAAATTAACAAAATTCAAAATGAAAAAGGAGAGATCACAACAGACATCAGTGAAACTGGGAGAATCATCAGGACTTATTTCAAAAAACTCTACTCCACAAAACTGGATAATGTGGAGGAGATGAATAAATTCCTGAATGCATTGCATCTATCAAAGCTAAACTCAGAGCAGATTAATCACCTCAATGAACCCATCACACACATGGAGAATGAAAAAGTAAAAACAAAAACCTCCCCAAAAAGAAGAGTCTAAGACCAGGTGGCTAATCAGCTGAATTCTATCAAACCTTCATGGAAGAACTCAAACCAAACTTCCTAAAACTGCCACACAATTGAAGAACAGGGAAAGCTACCCAACTTCTTTTATGAAGCTAGTATCACCCTTATTCCAAAATCAGGTAGAGATGCCACAAGGGAAGAAAACTACTGCTCTATTTCCCTGATGAACTTAGATGCAAAGATCTTGAAAAAAATCCTTACAAACCAAATCTAACAACACATCAAAAGCATTATCCACCTTGACCAAGTGGGATTCATCCCAGGAACACAGGGGTGGTTCAACATATGGAAATCTGTCAATGTAATACACCACATAAACAAGGTTAAACATAAAAACCACATGATCATTTCTATAGATGCAGAAAAGGCCTTTGACAAGATACAACATCACTTAATGATCAAAACATTGGAGAGAATCGGCATGGTTGGTTCATATCTTAACATAATTAAAGCAATATACAAAGCTCCTAAGGCCAAATAAAACTTAATGGAGAGAGACTGGAGGAAATCCCATTAAGATCAGGAACAAGACAGAGTTGTCCTCTATAGCCTCTGCTTTTCAATATAGACTGGAAGTCCTCGCTCAAGCAATAATATAGGAGAAGGAAATAAAACAGATACAATTTGGAAAGGAAGAAGTTAAGTTAGCTCTATTCGCTGATGGCATGATTGTATAAGTAAGAGACCCAGGAGACTCTATCCCCAAACTTCTGAAGGTGATTAACTCCTCTAGCAAAGTAGCAGGATACAAAATCAATTCACAAAAATCAGTAGCATTTCTATATGCAAATGACAAAGATACAGAGAAAGAAATAAGGGACATAGTCCCATTTTCAATGGCAACAACAACAAAAAAAAATACTTTGGAATAACATTAAGGAAGGAAGTGAAAGATCTATACAACAAAAACATAAAAACACTCAAAAAAGAAATTGAGGAGGACTTGAAGAATTGGAAAAAGCTCCCATGCTCCTGGATATGCAGAATTAACATTGTGAAGATGACAATCCTACCAAAGGCAATATACAGATTTAATGCAATTCCAATTAAAATCCCTACAGTGTTCTTCACAGAGATAGAAAAAATGATCTCAAATTTCATATGGAAAGGCAGAAGGCCTCGCATATCCAATCATATCCTCAGCAAAAGAAATACCTCTGGTGGCATCATCATACCTGATCTAAAGCTATATTACAAAGCCATAGTAATAAAAACAGCATGAAGCCGGGCATGGTGGCACATGCCTTTAATCCCAGCACTTGGAAGGCAGAGGTAGGAGAATCGCCGTGAGTTCAAGGCCACCCTGAGACTACAGAGTTAATTCCAGGTCAGCCTGGACCAGAGTGAGACCCTACCTCGAAAAACCAAAAAAAAAAAAAAAAACAACAGCATGATACTGGCATAAAAACAAGAGTATAGACCAATGGAATAGACTTGTGAACCTAGACTTTGGGTCAAGTAACTATAGCTACTTGATATTCGACCAAGGCCCGAACAATATAGCTGGAATAAAGACAACATCTTCAACAAATGGTGCTGGACAAACTGGATAACCACATGCAGGAAACTGAAACTTGATCCACATATTTTACCATGCACTTCACTCATATCCAAATGGATGAAAGACCTCAATATAAGACCAGAAACTCAAATAGTACTGGAAGAAAATTTAGGAAGTACTTTCCATGATATAGGAATGGAAAAAGACTTCCTGATCAAAACCCCAGTAGCTCACGAACTTAAAAAGTCACTCAACCAATGGGAACACATGAAGCTGAAAAGTTTCTTTACAAACAAGCATACATTAAGCAAAGCCAATAGATTACCCACAGAATGGGAGTAAATATTTGTGGGTTATCCAACTGATAGAGGCCTAATCTCTAGGATCTACAAAGAACGCAAAAATCTAAAACATAAGTAGTCATACACCCCACTCACAAAATGGGGCAAAGAGCTGAACAGGCAGTTCACAGAGGAATAAATACAAATGGCAAACACACACTTAAGAAAATATTCATCATCTCTAATCAACAAAGAAATGCAAATTAAAACAATTATGAGATTCCATCTTACCCCAATAAGGATAGCAAACATCAAAAAAGCAAAAGAAAATAAATGTTGGCGAGATTGTGTAGAAGTAGGAACACTCATCCACTGTTGGTCGGAATGTGAGATTGTACAACCACTTTGGAAAGCAATATGGAGACTCAAATAAAAGATTACTATAGAGATACCAACAGACCCAGTTATTCCCTTACTAGGCATCTACCCTAAAACCTTCAAACCACAGGCCAGAGAGATTTGCTCAACCATGTTTGTAGTGGCTCAATTTGTAATAGCTATGAGCTGGAATCAATCCAGATGTCCATCACTAGAAGAATGGATAACTAAGATGTGGTATATCTACACAATGGAATTCTACATAGCAGTAAGGAAAAACGACACAAAGAAATTTGCAGAAAAATGGATGAACCTGGAATAGATCATTCTCAGTGAGCTTACCCAATCACAGAAAAAAAAAATTGCCACATAGTCTCCCTCATCTACAGGACCTAACCTGAATCTACCCAAGGTACCTTACATACCCAGCAAGCATCTCATGGACTAGATACTAGGATGGATGGGGAGGGAGGGGAGAGGGTCGAAGGGGTGGGAAACACTAATCTAATCCCAAATGGCAATGGTACCATAAAATTCTACTAACTAAAAGGCAGACCAAATGCCTGAACCTTCACCAGGCCCTTACAGGAAACAACTGAACCACAAGACACTGGAGAGTGTAGGATCAAGTCTAACCTAAATCTTCTACATCTTCCCTCTCTCTCACTCCCCCTCTCCCTCTCTGTCTCATCTCTCTAACTCTTGTATATTAGTTATCTTTTCCCTCATTTTCTTAGAGGGCACTAACCTTTAACTCCTAGTATCAGCATGGGGCTATCATCCACAATTAGCTTTTGATCACAGAGACCTACAAGGTTTCCTAAAAGAATGACAGTTTTCTGTCAGAGTACTTGATGACCCACCAAAGATTAGTGGTAAGTCCCTAATGCTGAAGACACCATATGCAGCTGACATGTAAAGTAGAATGGCATGGCTGGATGCTAGCAGAGAGTCAATTCCCAGACAGTCAGCGCGTCTAGTGCCAGAAGGTGCTACATGGGCGACTGGGGGAAACGACCAATATCTGTCCAAGCAACTCATGGTTTAACCTACTTAGCAACAAATAACCGGTTGTGATGCCCACACAAGTGCAATAGTGGCACACAGGCATGGTGGGGAACCAACTGCTCTTGATTTGGCTAACTTATCCCCTCTGTGGTACGGGACCCATAGCTGGAACTGGGAAACCAGTCAGAACCACATCCAAATATCAGCCCACTCTCCAATATCAAGCTTCCATCAATCATGGGCTACAAGAGGGCCTACACCTATTAAACTCTCTATTCAAAAAGTAAGAGTTATCTCATTTGGCCTGGTGCTAACTTACTCTCCGTTGGAGAATCTGCTTCTCTTTTTCAGATAGATGTAGATTCTAAAGACAGAGCCACCCCATCATACCTCAAAAGGACCCTGGCTGAAACTAAGGAAAATTGGTGAAACAAGCAAGGGTGCTGTTTTACTGATGAACCAAATACCAGCACAAGGGGGAAGGAGACCAACACAGAGAAAAATCAACTCCTAGCAAATCAGATGGCCAGAGCCTCAAAGGCCCCCAACACCTCATCACTGAAGAAGGCCAAAAATGAACCAACATGGCTCAGGGAAATTTTGCAGAAGAGGGGGAAGAAAGAATGTGAGAGCCACATGTTGGGTCTTGATATGCAGAGACATTTATTGTACCAATAACTGTGGGCTAACTCCACAATGCAGGACCCATAAACCTCAACAAGGAGGGGCTAGTGGGGAGGGGGTAAGTCACGGATGAGCCTAAGAATGGTACCAAACTGCCTGTACTTGCTGAATACAAAACTAATAAAAAAATTAAAAAATTAAAAATAAAAAGCAAAAAAAAAAAAAAATTCCCAACTGACTGCCACTTGGAAACTAAAAGTGCTGAATCTCTTCCATAAAACATCAAAGCATTACTCCCAAACCTACACCTTCTTAGGTAATTCCAACAGCCTCTTAAACATGGTATCACAAGACAGAAGGAAAAGCTAGAGCTACCTTATCAAAAAGGCAGTTAAAAATGAACCTCCGGGGCAGGAGAGATGGTATGGCAGTTAAGGCATTTGCTTCAAAGCCAAAGGACCTCAGTACCCACTACAGCGGCATGTGTATCTGGAGTTCGTTTGCAGTGGCTAGGAGGCTCTGGCATGCCCATTCTCTCTCCTGCCTCTCAAATAAATAAATAAAATAATTTTTAAATAAATGAACCTTTCCAAGTATGGTCAGACAGTGCCTCCAGAGGTGAAACTTTCTATTTTTTTTTTTTTTCTGTGCATGTAAACTATGAACCACCAAGCTAGCTGACCAAGACAAACTACCAAACCTAACACCCAGTTCACACCACAGATGTCTTTCTAGTTATGTTTATGTATTCAGGCCTGCACATTGGCCTCCCAAAGAACCACTGGGACCTACAGCCTGCAGAAACCAGGTCCTTCACTTGGGACAAAGATCAGGCCTCTATGCTAAATCACTATGTAGGGGTCCCAAGTCCAGGGTGCAGGTGTGGTGAAGTCTCATGGAAACAAATCAGCACTGAACTCTGGCTCATTAGCAAGGCTAATGAGCAGGTAACTCAATATCCATTATTTGTTATCCTTGTTGCCCAAAGCAGTTAAGTCAACCTCTAAGAGACATGGCCAAATTTAAAATACCTTGGCCAGCTCTAAAAATTAGCTGCTATTCAGCTAAGTTCTTTCTCGGTGATTTTTAAAAGGCTCCTTGTATTGTGCGGCTTTCCGCTAGGTCTTGACCCACTGCAACCCCTCAAAGTAAAGAACAGAAGATACTTATTTGTCTGCCCATCACGAGTGGCCCCCAAGGTGAACCTGCAGTAGCAGGCACCAGGTGGCCATTAAACACACAGGCTACATTCTCTGTCAAGTCATGAATGGCACTAGCTCAGCGCACCAACGTGGGGCTTCCTGAGGCTTCTGGAGGCTGGGACAATTAAGGAGAGACTGAAAGAGATAAACAGTATTTCCACAATGTTTGCACACGAGTGCAAGTCCTGGATGCCCAGGAATTAGCCACGTCAAAGGTTAAGGAACCCAGGCTCAAGGGTCCTGTAAGCACTCTGTAACGGACTTTCCCAGAGCCACTATAAGGCACTTGCGTTCTTTGCAGCACAGGTGGAGGAGGGAGAGCAGGCTGGATACAAGGGCAGAATCCTGTCTCTCCTCCAGGCTGTGGTCATTTTGATGCCAGATCCCATACCATAGGGACTCTCCAGACTGTCACCACATATGGAGGAAGTCTGAATGGATCCAGACTTATTTAGGTCCAACTCGTTTCTGTTGACGGTGAGCACAATGCATTAATCTCTCCACGTGTCCTTGGATCACCATGCTCCTTGGTCACCTCCCACTCCAGGACACTCAGCCGGCTGGTGGGACAGGAGCCTGAGACACTCCCTCCCCATCTCTGACCGCTCTGAGTCAGTCCTTGCCTCCCCCATTCTGTGGCCCAATCACAATTTCCTTGAGTCCCGTGATGTCACAACCCAGCCTCCTCCCGATTGGCCAGTGTGCTGATTCATTTGTGTCTGAGCTGGAGCCTGCAGCCATGGAGACCGGGGCATTTGCAGGACATTAGCAGAGGCCACGGGATCACACTCACCACTGCTGCCCAGCCGCCTGCCCCAGGCCTCCCTCACCTTCCAGCAGGATCCGTGACCCTGTCTCTGTGATGGAGACAACCTCAGCTTCTGCAACCTCCATGGTTCTGACTCTCACCTTTCCCCGGCAGTGTGACAGCGCTCATGGACGAGGACAAGGTGCTTGCGGGAGTTCCCAGAGGCAGGAAAATGAGCTCAGATAGGCGCCTCTCCGAATGAGTGCCCACTACTGCACAGGATCAAATGCTGGAAGACAGAGCTCTGTCAGGACCAGTAGGCTCTGCAGATGCCAGGACGCCTGTCCATTTAGATGTCGTTCCCATCGGTACTGAGATCTGTACTGATTGTGTTTTCTGAATCTCACAATCTTTCTTTCATCTACACCCCCACTCCCCTCCCTCTGCCATGGCACTTGTATTAATTCAGCCCATTGGAGTGCTCTTGCTCTCACTCTATTCTACTCTATAGTGTGTGTGTGTGTGTGTGTGTGTGTGTGTGTGTCTTTCCCTGTTTGCAACTGAAACTACACTGATTCACATTCTACCTTTCTCTTCCTCAATCCCTGTCCTCTGCTGCCGTGTTCTGCATGCTCCCCTCTTCCTGCTGACTCCCCTCTTCCTGCTGAGAAAGTCCTTCTCTGTCTTCCACTGTCCAAATAACTGTCTATTTAAAAATAAGATTCTAAGGCCAGAGAGATGGTTTAATGGTTAAGGAGACTTGCTTGCAAAGCCTGAGTTTCTAATCTGCCCATCTTTTCAGTGGCTTTTTTAAAAAATTATTTATTTATTTATTTGAGAGCGACAGACACAGAGAGAAAGACAGATAGAGGGAGAGAGAGAGAGAATGGGCGCGCCAGGGCTTCCAGCCTCTGCAAACGAACTCCAGACGCGTGCGCCCCCTTGTGCATCTGGCTAATGTGGGACCTGGGGAACAGAGCCTCGAACCGGGGTCCTTAGGCTTCACAGGCAAGCGCTTAACCGTCAAGCCATCTCTCCAGCCCTTTTCAGTGGCTTTTAAGTGTACAACTTAATCTATTTCTATTCAAAGCAATTATTAATAATAAAATCTACTCACTGCCATTTGTAACTTCTTTCCTAGACCTTTCTTCTCTCTCTCCCTCCATCCCTCTGTGTTTCTTTGCTTCCCTGCTTTTTCTTTACTGTCTCCCAATCTTCCTTTGTGATTAACCGATTTACTCTTAGTGTGTTTTAACGCTTTGCTTCTGGTTTTTGGATTATCTATTGTAGAGTTGTGCTTTGTGGTTACTGCATGGCTTGTAAAAATATTTTTTGATTTTATGAGCTATTTTGAAATCACAGCAAATTAAAATGATCCTACAGATAGGGAAATATAGAGAGGAAAAATATACCATGAACAAACTATACTTTCATTTTATTACTGCTCACATTTAAATTTTTTGTTTTTCCATTTCATATCTTTCTGTTACCCATACGTTGTTAATGTACTAATGTAGTACTTATTATCTTGGTTTTGTTTCTTCATCTTCATGCTAAAGGTATGGATGGTTGACACATCATGTTTATATTATGGCTTTCTGAATTTGTATAATAAATTTTACCAGTGAGTGATTAAGATATCACATGTGTTTATTCTTCCACTTCCTTTTATTTTATCCCTTTTAGTTTGAAAACTCCAACTGGCATTTCTTGTAGGATAAGAATGCATATATATTCTTTCAGCTTTTGTCTGGGAATGTACTTATCCACTTCTATATGAAATGTATAATGGACTACCTAGCCATCCTAGCTATGATTATTTTGATTGCAGTTTAAATTCATACTACTTTCTTTTATTCAAGAATTTTGGAATATGTTTTTATAGTAGCATCTCATATTTCATACTTGCATAATATATAGCCTTGATAAAATGAAATTGAAAGTTTCCCTTCTACTCCTTTTTCTTAGCTGTTTAGAAAAGTTTGAAAAGAATTGGTATTACTTCATTATAATGTGTTTGGTAAGCTTCACCCTATGGGCCTTCTCATCCTGGGGCTTTGTTTGGTGTTAGATTTTGTTTACTAAGAACTTTAATGTATGCACATATTGAAAATTGGTCAATTTCCCATTGGGTTATACTTTTATGTTCCCTCTGCCCTACCCATTCCATTAAGAGCCCTCCTCAGTTGGGTTATCAGCAATTACTGCTGGGTCATGAATATACCACTCAGTTTAGGGGGGATCAGTGGAACAATGTCTCAACGCCTTCCCACCCTGTGGCTATTACATTCTTTCTGCCCCCTTTCCCACAGTGTTCCCTGAGCCTTTGAGGACATGTCAGTGTTTAGCTTTTGCCAGCCTCAGATTTTCTGCTTTGATGATCCCTGAGTCTCCTCTGTGTCTACTTCCATATCCTTGGAGGAAGTTCCTAAGTTAGCAGTGAAAGAAGGAACCATCTTTAATCTGATTCTTCCTCTGTAATGTTTTCTGTGCCCTGGAAGATGTGATGGAAATATTTTATGTGAGGCAGTCGGCTGTCTTTTCTTGTCTTTCTGAAGGATCTTTCGTCTCCCTGATATTTGCTGTCATCTCTAACAAGCAAATTCTCTACCCAAGAGTGAGAGCAGCATGGATCAAAGGGGACAAATATACACAGCTGGAAGATTTATTGACTGTCATTAACTTCTTCTTTTAGGCCCCCCAAAAAGATATATATATGGCAGTGTAAGCTTCCCTCACTCTAGGGTCTATGACCTTCTAAGCAACCAGCTTCTGACTCATTTCTCAGTATCAGACATGAATTTCCTCCCGCAGAGTAAGCCTCAAATCCAATTAGAGAACAGTTGATTACCTAACAACCTATGTGCCACTTCTCTTGGGTGGGAACATCATGGCTGGCTGGTGGGTTTTGTAGCATGAAGGATCCACTGCTTGTTCATGCTGTTGACTTTTATGTCCCAGCAGCTTACACAGAGCTTTCCAGCACTATGAGATGTACCATCAGGGAGCTTATTTCCATCTCAGTTCCAGCATTATTTTTTAAAATATTTTTACTTATTTGAGAGAAAGAAGCAGGTAGAGAGAAAATGGGCATGCCAGGGCTTCTTGCCACTGCAAACTCACTCCAGATGCATGGACCACCTTGTGCATCTGTCTTATATGGGTACGGGGAAATTGAACCTGGATCCTTAGGCTTCATGGACAAGCATCTTAACAGCTAAACCATCTCTCCGGCTCTCCAGAATGATTATTTTAATGTCCTGTACCCATAGCCTGTGCTATCTTCAACAATAAGGTCTTACTGTTTGGTTATGTTGAGAAAAGTGTCTAGATTCATTAACTGCATTAATAATCTCAATTGTTTTGGGAACCTCCCCGGTCTGACACTGGGATTTATCAGCAACAGAGTATAGGTTTAGGGTAAAGTTTCTCCACTCCTGCTGGATGGTTTTGGCCAAACTATCAGTCTTCTCTCTAGCTCTCTCTTTGAAAGAGAATTACATCAGTTAACAGAAAGGAAGGCTTATATAGTACTGATACATGTTGTTATTAGTTTTGTGTATGCTCCCTTACTTTACTCCCTTAGCCTTGTTCTTCCAGACACTTCTACCCACTGTATTCTGTCCTTCTGCTTACCTGTCTACTAAACCTCCTCTGATCCCTTTTTGATTTTCCTCTCTCTAGCCTCATTCTAGCTTCCTTACCAGTACTACTGATGCTTATTACAACTTACAAATAAAACAAACTCTTTCATGTTAGAATTCAGCCCAGGTAATCTCAGTACATATAATTTTTCAAGATCCATCCACTTTCCTGGAGTCTTTAAGGTGCATGTCCAAAAGTGGTAAATGCAGATCTGTTTTTAGGTTTTGAGGAACCTTAATCCTGATTTCCGTAATGACTGAACTAGGCTGCACCCCCACCATCACTGGGTGAACATTCCTCTTTCCCACACAATTCCAAGCATTTGTTGCATTTATTTTTTATGATAGCCATTCTGACTACAATGTGATAGAATCTCAAAATAGTTTTAATTTGCATTTTGTTGGTGGCTAATGATGTTGAATATCTTTTCAGATGAATATTGGCCGTTTATGTATCTTTCTTTATGAATTCTTTGCTTAGTTCCCTGCTCCATTTTATAAGTGCAATGATATTTTTATTACTCAGTTTATTGATTTCTTTGTATATTCATGATATTTAGCCTCGATCAGATATATAGCTTGTGAAGATTTTCTCCCAGTCTCTATGTCCATTGTTTCTGTTAATGATTTACTTAGCTATACAATAGATTTTTAGCTTGAGACACATGAAGTTCCAATAGTTGAGCATTTGTCTTATCCCTGAGTTTCTGGGGTCTTACTCAGAAAGTCTTTTCCTATACCTATATCTTGAAGTATTCTACTTTTTCCTCTGGCTGCTTCACAGTTTCATGTCTTATATTAAGGTCTTTGATCCCTTTAGAGTTGATTTTTGTGTGTGGTGAGAGAAAAGTGTCTAGATTCATTCTTCCATATGTGATTATCCAGTTTCTCCAGCACCATTTCTTTAAAAAGCTGCCTTTTCTTCAAGTGTGAATTTTGGCCTCTTTGTCAGATATCAGGTAATTGTAGTGACTAGAACTTATATCTGGATCTGCTATTCTATTCCATTAGTCAATGTGTCTGTTCAAAGCCAGTACTATGTATTTTTTATTATTATGGCTTTGTAGTATACCTAAAAATTAGGTGTGGTCATACCACCAGAATTATTCCATTTGCTCATGATATTTTTGTCTATCTGAGATTTTTTTGTGTTTCCATATAAGTTTTGAAACTAATTCTTGTATTTCTGTGAAGAATGGTGTCAGTATTCTTTTTCTTTATAACTGCAAAACTTTTATTGTTTTTAGCAACAATAATGTGTGTTCACTTTAGGAATATGGGAAATACAAACAGAAGAAAAATCATTCATAATCCAGTCACCGAGATTGTACTTTCATCTTTCACAAATTTTATGTGCATATATTTAGTATACAAAAGCACTTTTGCCTTTTAAAAATATGATACTCTCATACAACTTGATAACCTTTTTCATTTTTTATACTATCTGACCCTTACATTTTTGCCAGTCAGTAAAGCTCTCTTGTTTAAGTTTTAGTCTTATAGATAGGTACAAAAAAAAACACTGCAAGTAAGAAGCAGATAAGGAAGGATGCATTTAAAACCCACTAACAATAACAGGTAAAAATATGAAAATGGCCAAAGATATATCAGGAAAATGCTAATGAAAGAAAGCTGTATAGTAGTGCTAATATCAGATAAAACAGAAATCAAAGCAAGCTACATTAAATAGGGATAAGGATGGTTTTGATTGGCCTTCCAATGCAGCACTGTAAGTTTGTTCCTCACTTTCCTTATCTCATCTACTTCATCTACTTCTCTAAATGAATCTTCATTGCTTAAATGCCTGTTGTGTATATCTTCTTTAAACTCCTGGAGAGATTGAATAGCCTTTCTCTAAAGTTTCTTCTGATGTTTCCTCCTCTTCTTGTCCTTCTTCCTCCTTTGGCTTTTCCTCAGGCTTTGGTTCAGGCTCATTTTCTGGTTGTCCTTCAATTTTGTGGCAGGGTTTCAATTTACATCTGTTTCTCTTTCTCCTTTCTGCCTGTTCCCCTGGTGCTGATCCATTCACTTTCTCTTTCCTACTTTTTTTTTTAACTTTGTACAGGACGAAGACCAGACCTGCAAAATTCAAGCAAGCTGTCTCCTCCTTCTGCTAGCCTCCCACACAATCGCCAGCACAGTTGAAGGAAGCTAATACCCAGATGGAAACAAGGACCAGACTCTGGAGTCAGTAATATGATGGGCATTGCATTGAATTTATATATTGTTTTTCTTAGGATGTCCATATTCCTGATATTATTAATTCTTCTAGTCCATGAACATGGGAAATTTTTCATTTTCCCATGACTTCCTCATTTTTTTCTTCAGTTTTTCAATTTTTATTGTGAAGGTCTTTCACGTCCTTGGTTAGAAATATTCCAAATATTTAATTTATGGCTATTATAAATGAGATTGCTTTCCTGACTTCATGTCTCCATGTTTGTCATAGACATATATGTGCAAAAGCTACTGATTTTGTATTGATTTTATATCCTGCCACATAGCTGAAAGAGTTTATCAGATTTTTTTTGGTGGAAAATTTTGAGACTCAAGTATAGAATCATTTAATTTGCAAATAATACTAGTTTGACCTCATCCTTTCCAATTTGCCTCTTTTTTGCTTCTTGTTCTTATTTCTTTTTTTATTTATTAGTTTTGTACTCTGAATACAATCAAGGTGGTACCATTGTTAGCCTCCTCCTTTTCCTCCCCCCTAAGCAGGGACCTTCCTCATTGGGGAATATGAGTCATGCATTGTGGAGTTAGCCATCAGTTATGGGTAGGAAGCAATGTCTCTGTGTATCATGACCCAATGTGTGGCTCTGGCATTCTTTCTGCCCCTCCTTTCACAAACTTCCCTGAACCATGTTGGGCTCATTTTAGGTCTGCTTCAGTTATGAGGTCTTGAGAGCCTTTGTGTCTCTGGATATCTGGTTTCATAGAAGTTGATAGTTCTCTGTGTTTATCTCCTTCCCACTTGTGCTGCTACCAGGTTCACCAAGAAAACAGCACTCTTGCTTATTACCCCAATTATTCTTAATTTCAGCTGGGGCCCTTTTGAGGTGTGACGGGGTGGTTGTCTTCTTAAGATCTGCATGTATCTGAAAAACAGAAGCAAATTCTCCAACAGAAAGTAAATGGGACAACCATATTTTTCAGAGAAAATTTAATAGGTGTAGGCCCTCTTGTAGCCCACAATTGGTGGGAGCTTGATAATGGAGAGCAGGCTCATTTTTGGATATAATTCTGACTTGTTTCCCAGTTACAGCTATGAATTCCATTCCACAGAACAGATCAGCTAGCCAAATCAAGAGCAGTTGGTTTCCTACCATGGCTGTGCGCCACTATTGCACTTACGTGAGCATCACATCAGGTTGTTTGCTGATGAGTAGCTTAGGCCATGAGTTGCTTGGACAGATATTGGTAATTTTACCCCCATGACTCATGTAGCACCTTCTGGAACTAGACGTGCTGTCTGGGGACTGGCTCTCTTCCAGCTTCCAGCCATGTCACTCCATGTTACATTCCAACAGCCTATGGTGCCTTTGGTAATAGGGTTTTACCACTAACCTTTAGTGGGTCATCAAATACTCTGACAGGAATCTGTCTTCTTTTGGGAGACATTATAGGTCTCTCTGATCGGGAGCTCATTGTGGATGATAACCACATGCTGGTACTGTGAGTTACAGGTCAGCACCCAAGAAGAGAAGGAAGAAAAAGATAAGTAATATAAAAGGGATAGAGAGAAGAGGGAGAGAGAGTATGTGTATGAGAGAGAGAATCAGAAACAGGAGATTAAGGTCAGTCTTCATTTACACTCTCCAGGGCCTTGTGACTGTGATTCGGGTGTTCCCTCTAAAGGCCTGGTGAAGGTTCAACTATTTGGTCTGTTTTTTAGGATGTAGAATTTTATGGTACCATTGCTATTTAGGTCCAGTTTTGTGTATCCCCCCATCCTTAACCTCCCACACACACCCTATTTTGCAGTCTTTGAGATGCTTGCTAAATATGTCAGCATCTCGGTTAGATTCATGTTAGGAGCTGTAGATGAGTGAAACTATGTGGTGATTATCTTTCTGTGACTGGGTGAGTTCACTGAGAATGATGTCTTCCAGGTTCAACCATTTTTCTTCAAAATTCATTGTATTGTTTTCCTTAATGCTGTATAGAATTCCATTATGTAGATATACCACACCTTAGTTATCCATTCATCCAATGATGGACATCTTTGTTGATTCCAGCTCTTAGCTATTATAAATTGAACATTTATAAACATGGTTAGGCCAATCTCCCTGAACTGGAGCATGGAGCTTTTAGGGTACATGCCCAATAAGAGAATAACTGGGTCTGTTGGTAACTCTACAGTCAATTTTTTTTTTGTAGTCAGTGAATACAGTCAAGTTGGTACCATTGTTAGCCTCCTACCTGTCCTTTCCCCTCCACACAGACCCTCCTTGTTGGGGAATATGGGTCGTGCAATTGTGGTGTTAGCCTTTACTTTTGGGTAGGAGGTAATGTCTCTGCATGACCCAATGTGTGGCTCTGACATCCTTTCTGCCCCCTCTTCCACAAATTTCCCTGTGCCATGTTGGGTTCATATTAGGTCTGCTTTGGTGTTGAGATCTTGGGCACCTCTATGTCTCTGGGTATCTGGATTGGTAGGAGTTGATTGTTCTATGTGTCACTGTCCTTCACCATTGTGCTGGTTCCCAGTTCACCAAGAAAACAGCATTCTTACATGTTTCCCCAATTATTCCTAGTTTCAGCTGGGGCCCTTTTGAGTTATGATGGGGTGGTTCTCTCCTTAGGATCTGCATCTATCTGAAAAAGAGAAGCAGATTCCCCAACAGAGAAAGTAAAGTTAGCACCAAGTAAATGTGACAATCATTGTTTTTAAGAGAGAGTTTAATGGAGAGTGGGTTCATTTTTGGATATGGTTCTGATTTGTTTCCCAGCTCCTGCTATGGGTTCCATTCCACTGAGCAGATCAGCTAGCCAAATAGGGAGCAGTTGGTTTCCCACCATGGCTATGTGCCACTATTATACTTGTATGAGCATCATGTCAGGTTGTTTGCTGCTAAGTAGGTTAGATCATGGGTTGCTTGAGCAGATATTGGTCATTATCCCCCAATTGCTCATATAGCACTTTCCAGCACTAGATGCACTAACTCTCTGGGGACTGACTCTCTTCCAGCTTCCAGCCATGATACGTGCCAACGGTGTATGGTGTCTTCAACAGTAGGGTCTTACCAATAACCTATGGTGGGTCATCAAGCACTCTGACATAAATCTGTCTTCTTTTGGGAGACCTTGTAGGTCTCTGTGATCAAAAGCTCATTGTGGATGATAACTGCCTGCTGGTACTGGGAGTTACAGGTCAGTGCCCAAGAAGTGAAGGAAGAACAGGGTAAGTAATATAAAAGAGATAGAGAGATGAGAGAGAAGGGAGGAGAGAGAGAGATAAACAGGAAGAAATAATGAACAGTTTTCATTGTACCCACTTCAGGGCCGAACCCAGTGTTCCTTCTAAGGGCCTGGTGAAGGTTCAATCATTTGGTCTGTCTTTTAGGATGTAGAGTTTTATGGTACCATTGCCTTTTGGGTCCAGTTTTGTGACCCCCCCCCCTTTCTTCCTTACATTCCCCTCCTTCCCCACCATCCCTACTGTTTGGTCCTTGAGATGCTGTGTAGGTATGATGGCAACTTCGTTAGATTCAGGTTAGGAGCTGTAGACGTGTGAAACTATGTAGCAATTGCCTTTCTGTGATTGGGTGAGTTCACTGAGAATAAGCTGTTCCAGGTTTGACTATTTTTCTTCAAATTTCATTGTGCCATTTTTCTTTATTGCTGTGCAGAATTACATTGTGTAGATATACCACACCTTAGTTATCCATTCGTCTAATGATGGACATCTGGGTTGATTCCAGCTCTTGACTATTATGAATTGAGCAGCTAAAAGGATGGTTGAGCAAATCTCTCTGAACTGAACTGAAGTGTGGAGCTATTATGGTACATGCCCAGTAAGGGAATAACTGGGTCTGTTGGTAACTCTATAGTCAGTTTTGTTAGGAGTCTCCATATTGCTTTCCAAAGTGGTTGTTCCATCTTAGCATTCCCACCAACAGTGGATAAGGGTTCCTATTTCTCCACATCCTCACCAGCATTTATTTTCATTTGCTTTTTTTTTTTTTTTTTTTTTGAGGTTTCCTGTTCTTACTAGGATAAGGTAGAATCTCTTAGTAGTTTTAATTTGCATTCCCTCATAATTAGTGATGATAAACATTTCCTTATGTGTGTATATTTCTTCTTCTGTGAACTGCCTGTCCAGTTCCTTGCCCCATTTTGTGAGTGTTTGACTTTTTATTGTTTAGGTGTTTGTGTTCTTTGTAGATTCCAGAAATTAGGACCCTGTCAGTTGAGTAGCCAGTGAATATTTTCTCCCATTGTGTGGTAATCTATTGGCTTTGCTTGTTGTATGTTTGTCTGTGAAGAAACTTTACAGCTTCATGTGATCCCACTGGTTGAGTGATTTTTTTCAAGGTTCTGTGCTATTGAGGTTTTGTTCAGGAAGTCTTTTCCCTTCCTAAATCATGGAATGTTCCTCCTAACTTTTCTTCCAGTAGCAGCTGAGTTTCTGGTGTTAGATTGAGGTCTTTGATCCATTTGGACTTCATTGTTGTGCATGGCGAGATGTGTGGATCAAGTTTCAATTTCCTGCATATGGTTATCCAGTTTGTCCAGCACCATTTGTTGAAGATGCTGTCCTTTTTCCAGCCTATATGTTAGGGCCTTTGTCAAATATCAAGTAGCTGTAGTTACTTGACCAAAAGTCTGGGTCCTCAAGTCTATGCCATTGGTTCATACTCCTGTTTTTATGCCAGTACCATGCTCTTTTTATTACTATGGTTTTCTAATATAGCTTTAGATCAGGTATAGTGATGCCTCCAGAGGTGTTTCTTTGGCTGAGGATATGCTTGGATATTCAAGGCCTTCTGCTTTTCCAGATGAATTTTGAGATAAATTTTTCTATCTCCATGAAGAATGATGTTGGAATTTTGATGAGAATTGCATTAAATGTGTAGATTGTCTTTGGTAGGATTGCCATTTTCACAATGTTAATTCTGCCTATCCAGGAGCATAGGAGGTCTTTCTATTTTCTTAAGAACTCCTCAATTTCTTTTTCTTAGTGTTTGCTTGTTTTCAACGTGTAGATCTTTCACACCTGTGGTTAATGTTATTCCAAGGTATTTTGTTATTGTTGTTGTTGCTGCTGTTGCTATTGAAAATGGGATAACGTCACTTATTTCCTTCCCTGTATCTTTGTCATTTGCATGTAGAAGGCTACTGATTTTTGTGCATTGATTTTGTATCCTGCTACTTTGCTGAAGGAGTTTATCACCTTTAAGAGTTTTGGGCCTTTTGAGATTTCCAGTTAAGATGGCAGCGTAGGTACAATGCCAAAGCAGCCTAAGGGGGGAAAAGACCAAAAAAGCTCAGCAAAATACACACTTTTACTTAAAAGTGAGGTGTATAGGAAATCGAAATGGCAGCAGAAAAGTAGGAGAGATCCAGAGCCTGCACAGGCCAGCAAAAGTAGCCCTGGCAGGTCTGCCAACCATGGTGGCATACCAGAAAGCCACCAAGCTCGGCTTGAGCCATAGAAAAATCCAGGTGAGGGGAGCTTCCACTCACACTGGAGTTCTCTGCAACTCAAGAAACGTGAAGGGAGAGCAGCAGTGAACAATGTAAGAGAAGACCACGAGGTAGAAGAACACGTGGAACAGCCAGAGAACTAGAGCAGCTGCGGCTCCTTCCCCTCCCCCACCACCTATGCCCAGCTACAGTGAACAGAGCAGCGGTCCCAGGACCTGGCCATGCCAACTTGTGCCGACAGCAGGACCCAAGCAGGAGCAGGGTCTGGCAGAAACATCAGCAGTTCCGGCACCAACAATAGCAGCCCCAGCAGCCACAGATCCAGCAGCAGCAGCTTCAGTGGCAGCAGTGGCAGATCAAGCAGCAGCAGCTTCAGAGGCAGCAGCAGCAGATCCAGCAGCAGCAGCTTCAGAGGAAACAGTGGTGGAACCAAAAATGGTAGCTACAGCAGCAGCACCTTCAGCAGCAGTGGCAACAGACCCAGCAGCAGCAGCTTTAGCAACAGCAGCGAAAGATCCAGTAGCAGCAGCTTCAGCAGCAGCAGTAGTGGTTCCAGCAGCGGGGGTGCTGACCTGCAGGGCCACAGTTGCCAGCCTTGGTTTGCCCTGCCAGAAAAGCCAGTGACAGCTCCAGAAATCAGGACAGCAGCCCAACAACCGAGCCAGCAACTTGACTGAGACCATAATCATCCAAAAAGGTAACTGTGATTGATTGCACCAGGGAAAGGTTTCACTTGGTCACAAGCTGACTTGGATCCCTCAACAGACCAGATATCTTAACCTCTTCCTTGATAGAGGAACTGGTCATTATAATAACTACTCTTGCATAAATATTCAGTGCTGATTTTGATTGAATGTGTACAGTGCTTAGTTCAATTTTAGAATCTACCTGTATTTTATTCAACTCAGCCTATTTGAATACTCCCATAGCAGGTAAACTCAACCCCTAGGAACACCTTTGTAGATACTCTGAGAGCCTTAAGAGCCACACCTTAAGCTCCTATCCTGAAGATATATATATCATCAAATCAATTGATACAGCTAAGAATACCTAGCTAGTTAGAAAATCCAAACATTAACTTAATAGAGGATGCAAAAATATATACATTATAACACAAGAAACACTAAAACTCAAGACAATATAAATCCATTAAAAACTAGTAATGTATCAGAAATGACCGCCAGTGAGAATGAGTTAGAGGAAATGCCTGAAAAAGATTTCAAAAGAATGATTGTAAAAATGTTCAAGGAGGGCTGGAGAGATGGCTTAGCTGTTAAGCGCTTGCCTGTGAAGCCTAAGGACCCCAGTTCGAGGCTCGGTTCCCCAGGTCCCACGTAAGCCAGATGCACAAAGGGGGCACACGTGTCTGGAGTTTGTTTGCAGAGGCTGGAAGCCCTGGCAGGCCCATTCTCTCTCTCTCCCTCTATCTGTCTTTCTGTGTCTGTCACTCTCAAATAAATAAATAAAAAATTTAAAAAAAAATGTTCAAGGATATCAGAGAACAAATCAAAGGAGTCAGAAAGGAATTTAAAGAGGAAATCAAAGGAATCAAAGAAGACACAGGACACCAATTTCATGAAATAAAGAAGGCAATACAAGACATAAATAAGGAAATACAAATAATAAAGAAAAACCAGTCAGAATTACTAGCAATGAAGAACACAGTTAATGAAATTAAAAACTCTGTGGAAAATCTCAACAGTGGAATGGATGAAGGAGAGGACAGAAAATCTAAGCTAGAAGACCAGGTGGCAGATCTAATACAGTCCAACAAAGAGAAAGACAAACTTATAGAAAAGTATGAGTGGGAATTTCAAGATATTCGGGACACTATGAAAAGATCAAATATAAGAATTCAGGGCATAGTAGAAGGAGAAGAATTTTACTCCAAAGGCATAGTAGGCGTCTTCAACACAATCATAGAAGAAAACTTCCCCCAAATTGGGAAAGAGGTGCCAATGCAGATACAGGAAGCCATTAGAACCCCAGCCAGACAAAACATGGAAAGAACCTCTCCTTGCCATATTATTATCAAACTACCAAACACACAAACCAAAGAAAAAATATTGAAAGCAGTTAGAGAGAAAACAAGTTACCTACAAAAGCAAGCCCATCAGGATTACAGCAGATTATTCAACACAAACTTTTCAAGCCAGAAGGGATTGGAGTAATATATTCCAATTCTGAAAGATAACAACTGTCAACCAAGGTTACTTTATCCTACAAAGCTATCCATTCCAATAGATGGAGAAATAAGGACATTCCATGACAAAAGCAGGTTAAATGAGTACTTGAACACAAAACCAGCTCTACAGAAAATATTCGATAGAATCCTCCATGCTGAAGAAAAGGGAAAGCACACATATAAGGAACCTAGAAAAAACAAGAAATATTCAAATACTAGTTAACACAAGAGAGCAAAGGTAGAACTGGAACCACAAAAAAAAAATGGCAAACATAAAACACACCTTTCAATAACATCTCTTAATATCAATGGCATTAATGCCCCAACCAAAAGACATAGGTTTGAAGACTGGGTTAAAAAGCAGGATCCTACAATTTGTTGTCTCCAAGAAACTCACCTTTCTACAAAGGATGGACACTATCTTAGGGTGAAAGGTTGGAAAAGGTGTTTCAAGAAAATGGGCCTAGCAAACAAACAGGGATTGCTATCCTAATATCTGACAAGGTAGACTTCAGTCCAACGTTAGTCAAAAAAGATAAGGAAGGTCACTTTATATTGATTAAGGGCACACTCCAACAGAAAGACATTACATACCTAAACATATATGTACCTAACATGGGGGCTCCCAAATTCATCAAACAAACACAAGTTTAACTAAGGTCACAGATAACACCAAAGACAGTAGTAGTGGGTGACTTTAACACCCCACTCTCATCAATTTACAGGTCATCCCAGGAAAAAATAAACAGAGAGGCATCTGGACTAAATGAGGTCATAGAAGGAATGGACCTAACAGATATATACAGGACATTTCATCCAAATGCTGCATAATATACATTCTTTTCAGCAGCACATGGAACATTCTCTAAAATAGACCATATATTAGGACACAAAGCAAATCTTAACAAATTCAGGAAAATTGAAATAATTCCTTGCATTCTATCTGACCACAATGGAATTAAACTACAAATCAGCAGCAAGAAAGGCTTTAGAGCATACACAAAATCATGGAAACTAAACAATACACTACTAAATGATGAATGGGTCAATGAAGAAATCAAGAAGGAAATCAAAAAATTTATAGAGTCAAATGATAATGAGAACACAACATACCAAGATCTCTGGGACATAATGAAGGCAGTTCTAATAGGTAAATTTATAGCCTTAAGTGCCTATATTAAGAAACTAGAAAGATCGCAAGAAAAAAACCCAATGCTTCATCTTAAAGCTTGGGAAAAAGAAGAACAAGGCAAACCAAAAATCAGTAGACGGGAAGAAATAATAAAGATTAGGGCAGAAATTAATGAAATAGAAACAAAAAAAATTCCAAAGAATTGGGCTGGAGAGATGGCTTAGCGGTTAAGCACTTGCCTGTGAAGCCTAAGGACCCTGGTTCAAGGCTCGATTCCCCAGGACCGACGTTAGCCAGATGCACAAGGGGTGCACGCATCTGGAATTTGTCTGCAGTGGCTGGAAGTCCTGGCACACCCATTCTCTCTCTCTCTCTCTCTCTCTCTCTCTCTCTCTCTCTCTCTCTCTCTCTGCCTCTTTCTCTGTCTGTCGCTCTCAAATAAATAAATAAAAATAAGCACCCCCAAAAAATCCAAAGAATTAATGAAACAAAGAGTTGGTTCCATGAAAGGATAAGCAAGATTGATAAAGCCTTAGTAAACCTGACCAAAAGAAAGAGAGAAGAGACAAAAATTAATAAAATCAGAGATGATAAAGATAACATCACAACAGATGCCAGAGAAATTCAAAATATCATAGGGACTTACTATAAAAGCATATACTCCACAAAGTATGAAAATCTGAAAGAAATGGATGATTTCCTTGATTTATATGACCTACCTAAATTAAATCAAGATGAGATTAATCACTTAAATAGACCCATAACAAATATGGAGATCTGAACAGTTATCAATAATCTCCCAACTCAAAAAAGTCCAGGCCCAGATGGATTCACTGCTGAAATTTACCAAACCTTCAAGGAAGAGCTAACACCATTGTTTCTTAAGCTTTTCCAGGAAATAGAAAAGGAAGGAATTCTACCAAATTCCTTCAGTGAAGCCATCATCACCCAGATACCAAAACCAGGCAAAGATAGAACAAAAAAAGAAAATTACAGACCAATCTCCCTCATGAACATAGATGCAAAAATTCTCAACAAAATATTGGCAAACAGAATACAAGAATATATCAGAAAGATCATTCACCCTGACCAAGTAGGCTTTAGCAATAAGGCAAGAGATGCACATAAAAGGGATACAAATTGGAAAGGAAGAGATCAAGTTATCATTATTTTCAGATGACATGATTCTATGTATAAAGGACCCTAAAGACTCTACTAGCAAACTGTTAGAGCTGATAAAAACCTATAGCCATGTAGCAGGATACAAAATAAATACACAGAAATCAGTAGACTTCATATATGCTAACAACAAACAAAGAGGATGAAATCAGAGAATCACTCCCATTCACAATTGCATCAAAAAAATAATAAAGTACCTTGGAATAAACCTGACCAAGGAAGTAAAGAATCTCTAAAATGAGAACTTCAAAACACCCAAGCGAGAAATTGCAGAAGACACTAGAAAGTGGAGAAACATCCCTTGTTCCTGGATTGGAAGAATCAATATTATGAAAATGGCAATCTTAACAAAAGCAATTTACACATTTAATGCAATTCCTATCAAAATTCCAAAGGCATTCTTCATGGAAATAGAAAAAACAATCCAAAAATTCATTTGGAATCACAAAACACCTCAAATATCTAGAATAATACTGAGCAACAAAAGTAAGGCTGGTGATAGCACCATACCTGATTTTAACCTGCACTACAGAGCCATAGTAACAAAAACAGCATGGTACTGGCACAAAGACAGACATATAGATCAGTGAAACAGAATAGAGGACCCAGACGTAAGTCCAGGTAGCTATAGCCACCTGATATTCAATAAAAGTGCCAAAAATACTCATTGGAGAAAAGACAGCCTCTTCAGCAAATGGTGTTGGGAAAACTGGATATATATCTGTATAAGGATGAAAATAGATTCTTCTCTCTCACCATGCACAAGAATTAAGTCCAAATGCATTAAACACCTTAACATCAAACCTGAAACTCTGAAACTGCTAGAGGAAAAAGTAGGGGAAACCCTTCAACATATTGGTCTTGGCAAAGACTTTCTGAATACAACCCCAATTGCTCAGGCAGTAAAACCACAGATTAATCACTGGGACCTCATGAAATTACAAAGATTTTGCACTGCAAGCTATATATCTGATAGAAAATTAATATCTAGGATATACAAAGAACTCAAAAAGTTAAATAATAAGGAATCAAACAAGCCAATCAAAAAATGGACTATGGAGCTGAATAGAGCATTCTCAAAGGAAGAATACGAATGGCATATAAGCATCTAAAAAGATGTTCTACGTCACTAGTCATCATGGAAGTGCAGATTAAAACTACATTGAGATTCTATCTCACTCCTGTCAGATTGGCCACCATCATGAAAACAAATGATCACAAATGCTGGTGGGGATGTGGAAAAAGAGGAACACTTCTACACTGCTGGTGGGAATGCAATCTGGTCCACCCATTGTGGAAATCAGTGTGGAGGTTCCTAAAACAGCTAAAGATTGATCTTCCATATGACCCAGCTATAGCACTCCTAGGCATATATCCTAAGGGCTCATCTCATTTCCTTAGAAGTATGTGCTCAACCATGTTTATTGCTGCTCAATTTATAATAGCTGGGAAATGGAACCAGCCTTGATGTCCCTCAACTGATAAGTGAATATTGAAGATGTGGCACATTTATACAATGGAGTTCTTCTTTGGGGGGAGGCTTTTGTTTTTTTTAATCACCTTTTCAATTTCAATGGGTGTGATAGGTTTTGTGTTAGGTTTAGTTTAATCTGCTCTGGGTTTAGCTTTGGTGGATGGTATGTATCCAGGAATTTATCCATTTCCTCCATATTATCCAGTTTTGTGGAGTAGAGGTTTTTGAAATAAGTCCTGATGATTCTCCCAATTTCACTGATGTCTTTTGTGATCTCTCCTTTTTCATTTCTAATTTTTTTTTTTATTTGAAGCACCTCTTTTTTTCACATGATCAAATTGGCCAGGGGTTTGTCAATCTTCTTTATTTTTTCAAAGAAACAACTTTTTGTTTCATCAAGTTTCTTAATTGTATTCTTAGTTTCCAATTCATTATTTTCTTCTCTGTTCTTAATTATTTCTTTCTGTCTGGAGCTTTCTGGGTTGGATTTTTCTTGCTTTTCCAGTGTGTTTAGGTGGAAGGTTAGGTTATTGATTTGGGATTTCCCTGTCTTTCTTATGAAGGCATTTAGTGGTATGAATTTTCTCCTGAGGACTGCTTTCATTGTGTCCCATAACTATTGGTACAATGTGTTCTGATTGTCATTTGTTTCTAGAAATTTCTCTATTTCATTTTTTATTTCACCCACTACCTACTGTTTAAAAGTGTGCTGTTCAGTTTCCAGGAGCCAATGGGATTTTTGGTGGGTGTTTTGTTAATTTCTAGCAATACAGCATTGTGATCTGACATCATGCAGGGGATTATGTCACTCTTCCTAAATATATGGATGCGGGCTTTGGGAACCAGCATATGATCTATTTTCACGAAGGTTCCATGTGCTGCTGAGAAGAATGTGTAGTCTGTGGATTTGGGATGTCTGTTAGGTTTAAATGTTCCATAGTTTTATTGAGTTCTCTCACTTCCCTGTTTAATTTCTGTTTGGATGATCTATCTATTACTGATAATGGTGTATTGAAATCCCCAATTATGATGGTATTGGTGGTTATTTCTGTCTTATTGTCGAGTAGGTTTTTTATGAATTATTGTGCAACTGTGTTTGGTGCATAAACACTGATGATTGTAATATCCTCTTGCTGGATTGTTCCTTTGATCAGTAGAAAGTGCCCTTCTTTGTCTGTTTTGATTATTTTTGGTTTGAAGTCTATTTTATCCAATATTAGTTTGGCTGCACCTGCTTGTTTCTTATTCCCATTTGCTTAGAATATCTTTTTCCAGCCTTTCGCCAAGAGGAGGTGTCTATCTTTAGTAGTGAGGTGGTTTTCTTGAAGGCAACAGATTGATGTGTCTAATTTTCTGATCCACTCTATTAGCTTGTGTCCCTTGATGGGTGAATTAAGGCCATTGACATTTAGGGTAATAACTGTGAGGCTTGATTTGATCCCTGCCATATTATGTTGGTTTATATGGTTTGGTGTTTTCATGGATTTTGAAGTTTTTTGTGCCTTCTCTGAGATAGATTATTGTGATATGCTTCTTGTAGGTACTTGAGGTTGATTATTTGATTCTTAGGTGTAGAGAAAGAGGTTGAGAGAGAGAATGAGAATGGGTGCACCAGGGCCTCCATCCATTGCAAACAAACTCCAGACACATGCACCACCTTGTGCATCTGGCTAACGTGGGTCCTGTGGAATTGAACCTGGTCCTTTGGCTTTACAGGCAAATGCCTTAACTGCTAAGCCATTTCCCCAGCCCTTCTTTATCTCTTTTAATTATCCTTGGTTTAAAGCCTGTTTTGTCAGATTTTACCATGCCTACACCTGTTTGTTTCTCATTTCCATTTGCTTACAATATTTTCTCATCATTCTGCCCTAAAATGGTGCCTTGTAGCTTCTCAGGTATTTTTATTCTTATCTTCAGTGCAAAATATTCCATCCAATATTCTCTATAGAGATGGTTTACTCCTCATATATTCATAAAGTCAGTTTTTAGTGTGGAGAGTTTTTCTTTCATCTTTTATTATGAGGGATAATTTAGCTGGGTACAGTTTAGGTTGTCCATCGTGGTCTTTCAAAAACTGAAATGCTTCATTCCAAGCCCTTCTGGCTTTTGAAGTTTCCATTGAAAAATCTGATGTAAGTTATGAGCTGTTTTCCCTTATAGCTTTTAATACTGTCTCTTTGTTTACTGTGCTTAGTGTTTTAACTCTAATGGGATGTAGGTAATTTCTTATCCAGTCCTGACTACTTAGTGTTCTGTGTATATCTTACAAATGGATGGGCCTTTCTTTCATAAGACTTGGGATATTTTCCCCTATGATTTTATTAAAAATATTTTATATGTCCTTACTTGTAGCTCTTTCCCTTCTGTATTACCATGATTTGAATATTTGGTCTTGTTATTTTGGAAGCACATATACTAAAATTGTAATGATATAAAGAAGAAGAGCACAGCCCCTGTGCAAGGGTGATGCACATGTTTGGTTTTTTTAAAGCATCTTGCATTTCTCTCATGTTCTGTTTGTATGTTGTTGTTTTGTTTTGTTTTGTTTTGTTTTGTTTTTGAACTTGTCATTAATTTTGGCCTCTCAATTTATTTCCGCTATCTTGTCCCCATCCCTGCTAGTATGTCCTCCACATGATCTATTCTGTTGATGAGGCTTTTTGAGAGTCTTTTAATTGAGTTATTTTGTTTTCTGTTTCCATTATGTTGTTATTCAGTGCTTTGTGTTTTTATTGAATTTTATTTTCAATTTTTGATCTGACTTTCTCCTTGTCTCTAGAAATTTATTACTACATTTGATCATGTTCTCTTCGAGTTCATTCCACTCTCTGTTCTTTTGTTTAAATTTTATTTATTTGAGAGAGAAAGAGAGAGAGGAAAAGAGTCAGACAAAGAGAGAAAGGGGAGTGAATGGGCATGCCGGGGCTTTCAGCCACTGTACACAAACTCCAGATACATGTGCCATCTTGTGTATCTGGCTTATGTGGAACCTGGGGAATCAAACCTGGGTCCTTTGGCTTTATAAATGCCTGAACTGCTAAGCCATCACTCTAGCCCCTACTGTCTGTTCTTTTTGATTCTCTACTATTTTATTCAGCTATCTATTGATTTATTTTTGTTGATTCTCTTCCATTTCATGCAGCCATTTCTTCATGGCCTCAGTAAGTTTGTTGAATATGCTTATTATCATTGCATTCTAGAAATGTTTATCTTGGGTTTCTTCTAAGTAGTTTTCATTGGAGGCTTCCAGTATGAGACTAGACATTCTTGGTGAGTGTATTGTCTGTTAGTTTTGCATTGATGTTTGCCCATCTGGAGATAATCCTACTGTCTTGTCAAGAGTGCGACAGCAGCCCCACTGGTGCCTGGGTGGACTGCCCTGGTCTACCTTTCTCAGGGAGGGCATGGGCAAGTGGACTCTCTCCTGGTCTGAGGAGAGCATCAAAGTAAGCCTATGGCATACCACTTGCTTCAGACGGGAGGGAAAACCTGGCTTGCTCAGAGCCAGTATGGTCAGACAGTCCTAGTCACACAGGGGTGCAGAATTCTGGAAAATGCTTAGTTGGTTACATTTATTAGCATTTATTTTCATTATCTAAGACTTTGCTGACTTGTTGTGCGTGGCATAATTGATCCTTCCTCATTTCTTCAGCCACTACAAAACATCTTAAGGGGCAAGTGCCACCTTGTGCATCTGGTTTACATGGCTCCTGGGAAATCAAGCCTGGGTCCTTCATAGGCAAGCACCTTAACTACTAAGCCATCTCTCCAGCCCTTGATGAGATTTAGAATCACTATGGAAACACATTTATTGGTAAGTCTGTTGGGGATTTTATAGATAAGATTAATTGACGTGGGAAGACCCAACCTAACTATGGCCAGTGCCATTCTACAGGCTGGGAATCTTAAAACAGTATAAAGAGAAGAAAGCTAGCTGAGCTGTAGCATTCACCTCCCTCTACTTCCTCCATGCTATGATGAGGTGATACCAGTTTCCTGTTGCTGCATGATTGGACTTCTGCTTGAAACCACAATCCAAAAATAAACTCTGTTCTTTTTTCTCTTTCTCTGATGTGGGATTTTGTCCAAGCAACCGGAAAGTAAATTGTACAGAAAAATGGTACTGTGAACAGGGGTTGTTATTGCAGCAGATATAACAATGTGCTTCTCAATCTTTTGGAACTGCTTTGCTGCAGGATATGGGATGATTTGGAATTCTGGAGTAGAGAAGCCTTCAATTCTATAATCAATTCTTTTGACAGTTTGAGAGACCAGGAAAAAAAAAAAACCTCAGACAGGATTGACTTATGAGGTTTTAGAGAAGCATATAGACTACCAGGAAGTGGGCCTAAGGCCAGTAATGTGATATTATGGCAATTTGTTGGCAGTGGCTGGAGACCCTGGCATACCCATTCCCCCCCCCCCCTGTAATAAATAAATAAAAATAAAATACTTCAAAAAAAAATAAACACAGGCATTTTGTCCTTGTCCTTGGCATTTGAATAAAGTAGAATTTAAAAGTAATGTACTAATGTGTGTGGTAGATGAAAACTGTTTCTCTTTTTTTGTGATGGAGGAAAGTTCAAGGCAAACAAACATGACACTGTGGCATGGTTTCCCTTTGCAGCCCTAATTCAGATCTACAATGGAGTCAGTAGAGGCCAGGAAGCAAAACAAAACAAGCCAGGAGAGAGGATAAGGGGGAGAGTTTAACTGGAGAGGATAGTAGGGATATAAATAGAGGAACATAATACTATGGGTTTAAAGGTTTAAGTGAGGTTATGAGAGGCATTGGAGGAAAGGAGTAATGGAAGCAGCACTAACTAAAACTAAAGACTTATGGAAACAAAAAAAAAAGCCATATGGAAACTAACTTCTTTGTTAGGTAAATGAAAAATATAATTTGTAAGAAAGAGAGAATTCAGACAGAGTGCAATGCAGGGGTGGATAATGCTGCTCTCCGAAGTCATCCATTGTTATAGGAAAACCCCAGAGCCAAGGACAGGATAGCTCCCATTGGGTTCTTGGTCCTAGAAGCCTCTAAGGCTCCGTAAACAACACAGGCTATTCCCACGGCTATTTTGTGCCTACCAGAACTATATAGTAAATTCCTATCCCTGAAGATACCATGTACTTCAGTTGTGTAATGCTAAGAAATCAAGCTTTAACTAACTGAAAGGCTCCTCCCTGCAAAATAATGTAGTACTACAAAGTGATCTGCAAGCTACTGGGGAGAAAAATCAACAGTCTTGCCCACTGGCAGATTTACCCTGTGTGCTGCACATCCAACCAGCCAGGAAAGATGTAGCATGACTTATGAGGATAACAAGATTCTCCCTGATTGATTTGAGGCCCCCTCCATGGGAGGAAATAACTGCCTGTCACCAAAACTTTGTCAATAGCCCATGACTGAGAAGGTCATGGACTGTAGGGGGAGGAAGCTATTACTGTTGCTTGGGTAAATGGATATGATGTGCTCATCAAGCTGCCCTATAAGCACTTATGTCCATAATTTTAGAGTTATACTATAATATAATTATATTATTTTTATAGTTTACATTCATAAATTAGTGCTGTTCTTATTGTTATTCAGAGAAGCTTCTTTCTGAAGATGGCAGTGACTACTGAGGAAACTCAAAAATTGAGGTGTTGAGTTCTCTATAACATTTCTGTATGCCCTGCAAGAGTACAGGTAATGTTCAGGAGTGGAATGGAAAGTATGTAAAAGCCAGCGAATGGGGAGGAGTGCTTTGAAAAGCTTTTCAAATCTTTTACACACTGAGTAGCTGTTGCATTCATGACCTCACAGTGATGACCATTACTTGCACAATATTGCACCTCATTGGAGTCAGGTTCACATTGCTGGCAGAAATCACCCAACCAAGAGCATATTTTAGGGGGGAAACAGTTTATTTTGGCTTATAGACTTGAGGGGAAGCTCCATAATGGCAGGGGGAAATGATGGCATGAACAGAGGGTGGATGTCACCGCCTGGCCAACATAAGGTGGACAACAGCAACAGGAGACTGTGCCAAATGCTGGCAAGGGGAAACTGCCTATAACACCCATAAGCCAGCCCCTGACAATACACTGCCTACCAAAGACGTTAATTCCCAAATCTTCATCAGCTGGGAACCTAGCATTCAGAACATCTAAGTTTGTGGGGGAGACCTGAATCAAACCGCCACAGACCTATTAGCACTTTGACATGAAAATTCTCAATTAATACTAACTATAACCTAGTGATATTTGAATTTATGAGGAATTATTATTTAAATATTTTATTTTTATTTATTTATTTATTTATTTGAAAAGAGAGAAAGAAATACACAGAGAGAGGCAGAGGAAATGGGTACACCAGGGCCTCCAGCTACTGCAAACAAACTCCAGTTATGTGTGCCCCCTTGTGCATCTGGCTTATGTGGGTCCTGGAGAATTGAACTTGAGTCCTTTGGCTTTACAGCAAGTGCCTTAATTGCTATGCCATCTCACCGGCCTGAGAAATTATTATTTGCCTACAGTTTTCATGAGATATAAAGTGTAATATTGTGTATTATACATGATTATTATTGTATCTGCTTTGGCAAAAACTCCAGTATAAAGGTATCAGGATAACTTAATAGCAGTAATGGTTATTGACTAATATCCTTAATTTTTAAATAAATTCTAATTATACATAAGGTCTATTAACCCATTCTTATTTGAAAAATAAAAATATCACAAATAAAGGCAAAGATTTTTTTCTTATAGCCCTTAATCCACAGATTAAAAACTGAGTAGTTTAACTTCTGCCTTCCAAGTATCAGATAAACAATTCTTGTGGCAAACTCTAAAATGGAAACATACTGAGAAAAAAGAGAATCTGAGAAAATGTGAAGTAGAGGACAAAATTTGAATTAGTTTGAATATCATACTGTTAATTGGACAGAAAGGCTGGCATTTACTTAGTTCCTCATGGGTCGTCACAGAACAGCTCCCACAGCCTCTCCTACCAGGCACACATCTCCCAGGAGTGGTGGCACATGCCTTTAATCTCAGCACTCAGGAGGCTGAGGTAGGAGGCTCACTGTGAGTTCCAGGTCAGCTTGGGCTAGAGAGAGACCCTACCCCAAAAATAAAGAAAAAGAAGAAGAAAGAGAGAGAGAGAGAGAGAGAGAGAGAGAGAGAATGAAAGGCATGTGCAGGGAGTGGCTACAGACGCCATTACAAGATGGCGCTGACTTCCTGCTGAGAGTGGTGACGAACAACCCCCTACTTGGTCATATCCTGGCGACAGTCTTGCTTGATGCTGCGCATGCACATGATGTAATGCATCCTGGGCCTATCCCGTGGCCCTGGGTGATGGGGGAGCAGGTAACGGCCAATCCGTAGGTGTCTAGTAGTATTACACCCTATAAAAGCAGCTACACTCCTGCACCCCGGCCCCTTGCCATCAACCTTTTTGTTAACCAAGAGGCTCTCCAATAAAGTGTGATCGAGAAGGATCCTTGTTTGCTGGTCGTGCTTTTCCTGCGGGTCAGGGGGCTCGCAGCAAGTGGTGCCAAGGAACCCAGGACACCGGGTGCCAGAAGGGCATCGGGCGAGGGGCCGAAGAGGATCCAGAACTTGACACACGGAGAGTTACCCCAGTCATGCTAGATCTATTGACGGACCCGTATTTCATTCTTGCCATTTGGCTTCTTGTGTGGTTTCTCCTTCTTGTTTTGTGTTGCTGTTGCTGTGAACCTGAGGACAGTGTCACTGCTTAGGTGAGGACTAACCTCGCAGCTCGGAATCGAAAATAAAAGACCTTGGTAGATAACAAGGTTTTTCGATCTGTCACTCACTGTATTGCTTCTTTTGTTAGGCAGATAAATCGCTGGTAGATAACAGCGTGCGCCATGGGCAATTCTCAGAGTACAAACTTTGCACCCGATAATTTTGTCCAACCCATAAAAGAATTGCTTAAGCAGAGGGACATTAAGATCTCATCCGCGACCATTAAGAAAATAGTCAGAAACCTAGATGAGATCGCGCCATGGTTCGCGGTGTCGGGTGATCTTTCCCTCCTTACGTGGGAGAAGCTAGGTCGCGATTTAGAACGGGCAAAGGAGGAGGATAAAATAGGAAAAGGCACGATGCCGTTCTGGCGCCTTATCCATTCTTGTTTAAGTAAAGGAAACCACATAGAAATTATTAAAAGGGGACGAGAAGCTCTAGCAAGACATCAGGATAGTCTTTCTGAGTCTGATTCAGGGGAGTCAAAAGTTAGGCCTAAGAAAAAAGGAGATATAAAGAAGGAGAAACATATACAAGATAAAGATAAAAGCCTGCAGGAGGAGCTTGAAGAGATGGGGGAAATAAGTCATCACTTGCCTGAGAAAGGGACTAAAGGGGCCTTTACCAGGCTGTATCCCCCTATTGAAGAGCTTGTACGTTTAAATGTTTTTGAGACAGATGAGGAAATCACCTCCAACTCAGACCTAGAGGAGGAGGAGGAGGAAGAACCATTAAAAAAGGGGGGGGAAGGAATCAAGGAAGTCACAAAAAGGCACTATTCATCTCTGCCTAGGCGCCCCCTACTAACAAAAGGAAAACAGGCCCAGGGAGATGGTCCTTTGCATTTGAAAGAGCCGTCTGTACCTCCGGCCCAGGGAGATGGTTTTCTGCATTTGAAAGAGCCGTCTGCACCTCCCCCCTATAACTCTGCTAGAGACACATGCCGCTTCATAAAACCAAAAACATGGTCGCGGCTAGTCTCAGTTTTCCCTGTATTTATGGATCCAGTGACCCATCAGAGGAGGTATGATCCAATTCCTTACAGACAATTAAAAGACTTAGTTCAAGCAGCAAAAGACTTTGGCCCAGCTGCGGATTATACTGTTGCACTATTGCGCAGGATTGTTACAGATCCTTTAACGCCCACTGATTGGATAGAATTGGGTAAAGCTTGCCTTACAAAAGGCCAATTTTTAGAGTGGAAAGCCATAGTTATAGACAATGCTCAGGAACAGGCTAGGCAAAATATTGAGAATGGACATCCAGAATGGACAGTGGATATGCTTTTGGGGCTTGGCCCTTACATGGCTAACCAAGTTAATTTCCCAATTGAAGTTTACCAACAAATTAATAATGTTCACTATTGGGCCTGGAAGGAAGTCTCTAATAAAGGGGAAGTAGCCGGTAACCTGACTAAAATTATACAGGGTCCCACAGAACCTTTTGCAGATTTCGCCGCCAGACTGGTGGCTGCCGCAGAAAAAACCATTGGAGCTGCAGATCATACTGTGCCTTTTGTATTGCAATTAATCTATGAACAAAGTACAAAAGAATGTCAGCGAGCTATAAACCCAGTTCGGAAACAGGGACTGGAAGCCTGGGTTAAAGCCTGTCGAGAAATTGGGGGGCCACTCTCTAATGCTGGCCTGGCTGCCGCAGTCCTCGCAGCCACTAAGTCCCAACAGGCTCAGAAAAATAAAGGGTGCTTTAAATGTGGGCAGCTAGGACACTTTAGACGCCAATGCCCCAGAGCTGAACAATCCGCCCCGCCGGTAAAGGAGGGGTGGAAGCAGAGACCACCGGGTACCTGTCCGAGATGTAAGAAGGGCAAACATTGGGCAAATGAGTGCAGGTCAGTAAGAGATATTAATGGTCTACCTGTACCCCCCCTTCAATCTACTCAGGACCAAAAAAACGGGATGAAGGGCCCCCGTCCCCAGGGCCCACAAATTTATGGGGCATTGCAGACCCCGGCCCCGGCGCTGGGCCCGCCTCCGTCCTCTCATGCAGGAGAGCCACGTCAGGCTCCGCAGGGCTGGACCTCTGTGCCGCCTCCGGATTGGTCCTAACCCCTGAGATGGGGATCCAAGCCCTGGAGACCGACGTTTGCGGCCCTTTACATAAAGATACTGTGGGGCTTCTTCTGGGGCGGTCGTCATCAACCTTGAAGGGGTTAATTGTCTTTCCTGGAGTCATTGACCCTGACTTTACAGGCGTCATTAAAGTCCTCTGCCACTCCCCTTATGGGACGATCTCCATTGCACCGGGGGATCGTATTGCTCAGCTGTTGGCTTTGCCCTCCACTCATTCACAATTCCCTGCTGAACAGAGGGAAAGGGGGACAGGATGTCTTGGGTCCACAGGGGTGGACCTGGCCTGCTTGTCATGGGAATTAGATCAGAGACCTCTCTTACAGTTAATCATTGAAGGCAAGATGTTCTCGGGCTTAGTCGATACAGGTGCAGACAGGAGTATTATAAAACTAGACTCCTGGCCAAAGTCTTGGCCCCTTCAAAGATCCTCTCAGACCCTTCAAGGTTTGGGGTATGCAGAGACACCCCAGATGAGTGCAAAAGAACTAACATGGTATACTGATGAGGGGCAAAAGGGAAAAATACAGCCTTTTGTATTAGCGGTCCCTATCAATTTGTGGGGAAGGGATGTTCAATCCCAGTTGCGCCTCCGCTTGACTAATGACTATTCGGAGGCTAGTAAAAATATGATGAAAATACAAGGCTTTGTCCCAGAACAGGGACTAGGAAAGTTCCTTCAGGGGCGCCCCGATCCAATTATTCCCAAAGAAAAATTAGACCATAATGGATTGGGTTTTTCTTAGGGGGCATTGAAAATGCTGCTTCCAAAAGAATTCAGGTGCCCATCCCTTGGTTAACTAACAAGGCGGTTTGGGTCCCTCAATGGCCCCTATCACAAGAAAAATTGGAAGCCGCAAAACAGTTAGTACAGGAACAGGTAGATCTGGGCCATGTGGAACCCTCTGTTTCTCCTTGGAATACTCCAATATTTGTAATTAAAAAACAGTCAGGTAAATGGAGGCTGCTCCATGACCTGAGAGCAGTCAATGCCCAAATGCAGGTTTTAGGACCTGTTCAGAGAGGCCTGCCGGCACTTTCTGCCTTGCCCAAGGGCTGGCCAGTGATGGTCTTAGATATTAAGGATTGTTTCTTTTCCATACCGCTTTGTCCACAAGACAGGGAACGTTTTGCTTTCACTCTTCCCTCAGTCAATCATGAGAGGCCGGATGCTCGTTTCCAATGGTGTGTGTTGCCTCAGGGAATGGCTAATAGCCCTACTATGTGCCAATTATTTGTAGACACAGCCTTGGCCTCTGTCCGTCAAGAGTTCCCTTCTCTCCGTATGATTCATTATATGGATGATATTTTGTTGACAGCCCCTGAGTTAACAGTTTTACATGCCTCTTTTCAAAGAGTTGTTCAAGCATTAGAGAATCATGGCTTGCTGATAGCCCCTGAGAAGGTTCAACAGACAGATTCTGTTACTTTTCTGGGGACCATCATTGGCCCTCATTCTGTGGGGCCACAGAAGATGTGTATACGGACCTCTCATTTACATACACTCAATGATTTTCAAAAGCTGCTGGGAGACATTAATTGGCTGAGAGGTTTCCTTCATGTGCCTCGCTCGGAATTACTGCCTCTTTTTTCTATTCTTGAAGGCAACCCTGATGTCTCCTCTCCTCGTACGCTTACGCAGCCTGCCCGTGAGGCCCTTACTAAGATTGAAGAGGCGCTTAGTAAAGCACAACTTGATAGATTTGATCCATCTAAACCATTACTTTTATGTGTCCTTAAGACTAAGGATGTCCCTACAGGGGTACTTTGGCAGGAGGGACCGCTGTTGTGGCTTCATGGACACTCTTTAGGGGCTCGCACTCTTCAGTATTTCCCACAGTTGGTAGCTCAGCAGGCCTGTTTGGGGCTTAAGTATTGCTTAGTACATTTTGCAAAGCTGCCTGATAAACTTATCATTCCCTATACTAAGGAACAAGTAAAAGTTTTGTCTGGCACAGTGGATGATTGGAGCATTCTTACGTGTGCCTTTCCAAATGTCATAGATAATCATTACCCAAAGAGCCCTATTTTGTCTTTTGTTGAAAACAATTTGGTTTACTTTCCTAAAATCACTGTTTAGGAGCCTATTACATCAGCCCCTGCCATCTTTACTGATGGCTCAAAGTCTGGTCGTGGGGCCTACCTGGTACAGGGATCGGAGCCTATAGTAAGAATGTTCAGGCCTGACTCTCCTCAGATTGTTGAATGCTTAATAGTCTTGGAGGTATTTCAGACATTCCCCACTTCCTTTAATTTGTTTACAGATTCCTTGTATGTGGCCAATGCAGTGGCTAATTTAGAGATCGCAGCTTCAGTTCGCTCCTCTAGTTCAGTGTCCAATATTCTATTACAACTTCAATCTTTAATTCAGCAGAGAACTTGCCCATTTTATGTTTCTCATATCCGAGCCCATTCATTACTGCCTGGACCCCTGTCACAGGCTAATGACCTGGTAGATCGGGCTAACCAGGCTGGCCATGGTTTCCTTAGGAGATCCTAAGGCTTCAGCTATAGAATTTCATAGATTATATCATGTACCTGCAAATACTTTAAGACTCAAATTTCTCATTTCTAGAAACGAGGCTCGAAACATTGTAAAGTCTTGTCAATCTTGTGTTACCTTTTTGCCTTCCCCACATGTGGGCGTCAACCCTCGGGGCCTGCACCCTGGAGACCTTTGGCAAATGGATGTAACACATCTTCCAGAGTTTGGAAGATTAAAATACCTACATGTTTCAGTGGACACATGCTCCGGTATTATTTTCGCCTCACCATTGGCAGGCAAAAAGGCCTCTCATGTAAAGACTCACTGCCTAGAGGCCTGGGCTGCTTGGGGAAAGCCACGCCATTTAAAAACTGATAATGGCCCAGCATACACATCTGCTGGTTTTCGAGCCTTTTGTGCTCAAATGCAGGTAACCCACACCACTGGCCTTCCTTATAACCCAAAGGGCCAAGGAATAGTAGAAAGAGCTAATAAGACCTTGAAAGCTCTTTTATTTAAACAAAAAAGAGGGATAGCCAAAGACGCTACTCCCAAGGAAAGAATATCTTTAGCTCTTTTTACACTCAATTTTTTAATTTTGGATTTCCATGGTGACAGCGCAGCTGATAGACATGGAAAATCTCTAACTTCTGTGCCGAAAGAAATGGTGATGTGGAAAGACGTCTTGGATAATAAATGGAAAGGACCGGATCTTGTGATATTAAGATCCAGGGGAGCTGTTTGTGTTTTTCCACAGGACCAAGATTCTCCGCATTGGGTTCCGGCTCGCTTGGTGAAAACAATTACCCGACCCCAACAGGAGGCTCCTGGAGACGGAGATGCCTACCAGGATGGAGAGAAGGATGGAGAAAAAGAGAGCCTTATTGATGATCCTCATCCTGTGCCTGGAATGTAGGGGAGAACAGCGTTGGGGCATTATGTCTACATTTCCCAAACCCATGCCAGTATGCCACTCTGCTGTGGTTTTTCCCCGTTTCTTTACAACAGAGAAGGAACTGGGTCTTCCCATGGTGAGGAAAGACACCTCTTCCATTTCTATCGGAGAACAGCGGAGTTTCCAGGCATCGGGGACATTGTGCTTTACGCTTGATCCGACTTATGAGGACTGTATGGTCTTAAAGAAACAAGCCTTTGCTTGGTTCCACAGGGACATGATTTGGGAAAGAAATGACCAACAGAGACGTAATGATTGGTATGGTCCAGAGAATAAGACTTCCCAATATAAATTTGGTAACTATACCTATACTGAATTGGCAATCTGGCTTAATGGAACATTTCTGGTTGGTGTAAACATATCAGACAAAGCATACCAACCACGACTTGCTCCTCATTGTTGGGGAAGTGATGAAGGGGAAACCTGGCCGTGGTCTGACTGTCAGTCTACCGGTGTTGGCTGGACGAGTAAGGAAAAACTCTTTAATTTCTCCCCGGACATGAGGGGTCCCCATCCCTATCCGGCCTTATGGACTGGGGGATTTTTCAGACAAGATAGAAGGTATAATCCATTTTCAAAGTGGATTTTGTGTGGAACAAATGGAAGCTGTACTGATTTCACACCTTTTGTGTTATTACAGGGAGGACAAGTTGCTTGTAATAATGTGACTGCAGTCTTTAGTGAGAAGGAGCAGGTGGTGGAGGAAGCTGATGAGAACTGGGATGCCTTATACAAAACTATCAACACCACAGGGGGAATTATGAGCATTGGACATGGGTGCCAAACTAACGCAAGAAATGCTACTTTCTCCCCGGCACCAGTTTGCGTTCACCCACCGTTTATGTTTGTACTCAGTAATTCCTCCTTCAGTAGCTGCTCCAATACCTCCTGCCTCTTGTCCCAATGCTGGGTCCAAAGTTTAAAAATGCTATGGTCCTTAGGGTCCCTCGTTGGGTCCCTGTGCCTGTGGAAGCTCCCAGCACGCTGACTTTATTTAGAAAAAAAAGGGATTTTGGCATCACAGCAGCAGTTATAGCAGCCGTGGCTGTGATAGCTGCTGCCGCTACTGCGGCGGGTGTGGCCATAGCTTCCTCAGTACAGACGGCTGAAACTTTGAATAACTTGGCTACTTCTACCTCAGAGGCCTTAGACACTGAGACAGCTTTAAATTCTCACTTAAAGGGTGGTATCCAAATTTTAAACCAAAGAATAGATTTAGTCCAAGAACAGGTTGATGTCCTTTGGCAGCTAGCTCAGCTGGGATGTGAATGGAAGTATAATGCATTGTGTGTTACTAGTGTCCCTTATGAAAACTTCACCAGAGCTGCTAATCTGTCTCGTAGTTTGTCGCTAGCCCTCTCGCAAAATTGGTCTAAGGAATTTGATAGGGAATTGGAGGAATTAAGACAAGCTATAGTACATATTAATTCCACACGAGTGGATCTTAGCTTGGCAGAAGGCTTTACTTCTTGGATATCATCTGCATTCTCCTATTTCAAGGAATGGGTAGGAACTGGAATGTTCCTGGTGTGCTGCTTAGGAGGGTGTGTGCTTTGCCTATGGTTGGTCTGTCGCCTGCGAACCCAAACTAGGAGAGATAAAATGGTCATTTCACAAGCGCTCGCTGCCTTAGAATGTGGCTCCTCTCCCCAAATCTGGCTGGCAGCTTTAAAAGACAAATAGCTTCCCTGGCCCTTGCACCCTCAGGGTCTCAGAGTACCCATTGCACGAGGATGGGCAGGAATATGGTAGCTTTCGTTTGACCGCCGCCTTTGCACTCTCAGGGGACCTGTCCCATTGCACTGAGGAAGGGGAGGTTGGACTTCTTCCCTTGATCGGTCAACACATCATGAGGTGCGGACCTGATCGGGAAGGCATGTTTTCTATTTACGCTTGGCCATTTTATTAAACAAAAAAGGAGGAGCTGCAGGGAGCGGCTACAGACGCCATTACAAGATGGCGCTGACTTCCTGCTGAGAGTGGTGACGAACAACCCCCTACTTGGTCATATCCTGGCGACAGTCTTGCTTGATGCTGCGCGTGCACATGATGTAATGCATCCTGGGCCTATCCCGTGGCCCTGGGTGATGGGGGAGCAGGTGGCGGCCAATCTGTAGGTGTCTAGTAGTATTACACCCTATAAAAGCAGCTACACTCCTGCGCCCCGGCCCCTCGCCATCAACCTTTTTGTTAACCAAGAGGCTCTCCAATAAAGTGTGATCGAGAAGGATCCTTGTTTGCTGGTCGTGCTTTTCCTGCGGGTCAGGGGGCTCGCAGCAGGCATGTAACCATAGACCCGTGAATGTGTGTTAAGATTCTGAATTATGGGCTGGAGAGACGGTTTATCGGTTAAGCGCTTGCCTGTGAAGCCTAAGGACCCCGGTTCGAGGCTTGGTTCCCCAGGTCCCACGTTAGCCAGATGCACAAGGGGGCGCACGTGTCTGGAGTTCGTTTGCAGAGGCTGGAAGCCCTGGCGCGCCCATTCTCTCTCTCTCCCTCTATCTGTCTTTCTCTCTATGTCTGTCGCTCTCAAATAAATAAATAAATAATGAACAAAAAAAAATTTTAAAAAAAAAAAAGATTCTGAATTATTTCCTAGTCAGGCAGGCAACCAAAAGAGGAAATTGGATATATGGGAGGTAGAGAACAAATTTAAAATTGTCCCAGTTCTACCATGATTTATAACTACTACATGCACTAATGCCAGAAATTTCCACCCACAAAAAAGAGACAAGCTGGGGCTGAAGAGATGGCTTAGTGGTTAAGTGCTTGCCTGTGAAGACTGAGGATCCAGGTTCGAGGCTTGATTCCCCAGGTCCCACATTAGCCAGATGTAAAAGGGGGCACACACATCTGGAGTTCCTTTGAAGTGGCTGGAGGCCCCCTGGCACACCCATTCTCACTCTCTCTATCTCTCCCCCTCTCTCTGGCTCAAATAAATAATAAAATAGATAAATAAGGGATGGAGAGATTGCTTAGTGGTTAAGCTCTTGCCTGTGAAGCCTAAGGACCCCCTTTAGAGGCTGGATTCCCCAGGACCCACGTTAGCCAGATGCACAAGGGGGCACAGGCCTCTGGAGTTCTTTTGCAGTGGCTACAGGCCCTGGAGTGCCCATTCTCTCTATCTCCCTCTTTCTTTTTGTCTGTCACTCTCAAATAAATAAAGATAAACAAAAAAAAAATTTTAAAAGAGAGAGAACGTTTCCCACTAAGAGCCTTAAAATGCATTCCATCTTCTGTGTGTCTGAGAGCTTACTTCTTATAAGTATTATTATGTAGGAATTAAGGCTCTGGATTATAGTAGTCTTTGACAAATTCATATAAAATTTCTTTTTTGTTTTTAAAAGGAATTTTCAGTCTCTTCAAAATAAAAATCAAAGTAGCACAAGTATCAGTGTAGATACACAAATCCAAGAAGAGGAAAATAGATTTTTCACTGAGTTTATCTAGAATTAATTTATGTCCAATGAATACTGTTCATGATGCAACCACTTAAGATATAGTCTTGTATCTCAGTAGCTGTCTGCACACTCTCCTCATTGCCACTTTCATCTCTTGGTTCCTGAAGGTGTAGATCACAGGATTCAGAAAAGGAGTGAGGACTGCATCAAATAGGGCCAGAAATTTATCCAGGTGTATGGAGGGAGATGGCCAAGTATAGACAAATATCAAAGGACCAAAAAACAGGACTACCACAGTAATATGAGCTGACAGTGTAGACAGAGCTTTGGAGGAACCACTTGAGTGTTTCTGAACAGTGACTACTATGACAACATAGGAGATGATCAGGATGACGAAGGAGCCCACAGAGATGAATCCACTGTTGGCTGAGACCATTAATTGCAGTTGGTTGGTATCTATGCAGGCAAGTTTGATAAACCTTGGTAGGTCACAGTAAAAGCTGTCTAACACATTTGGGCCACAGAAAGGTAAATTTACCACAAAGGCCAGTTGAACTCCAGAATGCATAAGGCCAACCACCCAGGCAACCACTAAAAAGAAGATGCACATTCTTGGGCTCATGATGGTCAGGTAATGGAGAGGCTTACAGATGGCCACATACCTGTCATAGGCCATGGCTATGAGCAGCACTACCTCCACACCACCAATGACATGGATGAAGAAGATTTGAGTGACACAGCCCCTAAAGGAGATGACTTTGCACTTCCTGAACATGTCATAAATCATCTTTGGACAAGTGACAGAAGAAACACCTAAGTCAATGAAGGAGAGGTTGGCCAACAGAAAGTACATGGGAGAGTGCAGGTGAGGGTCAGAAGCCACCGTGAACACGATGAGGGAGTTTCCTGCCATGCTTGCCACATAAAACATGGAGGAGAAGACAAAGAGGAGCAGTTGGATATTCCAGGAGTTGGTGGCTCCCAGGAACACAAACTCTGTCACCACAGAGTGATTCCCTCCTTCCATTGGCTTTGTTGACAGTGCTACCTGAAGGAGAGCAGGAGCAGCTGTAAATTGCAATTATGTTAATAGAAGGATGGAACTCAGTGTTAGGAAATTCTGTTTGTACTTTAGCTTAAAGAATACAGACCAAAAAGCATATGAACAAGTGCTATGCATTATTACTCAACAGGTAAATAAAATGTGAATACCACATATCATTTCACATTTTTAAAAAGCCTTTACCAAAGGGTTAAAAGATAATATGTATGAAATAGTTCTGAAATAAGAAAACCTTGTACACTATTGTTGACCATACAAATTAGAACATACATTAAGGATGAAAAATAGAAAAATGGGGGTGGGGTGGAGGGATGGCTTAGCAGTTAAGGCATTTGCTTGCAAAGCCAAAGGACTTCACTTCAATTTCTCAAGACCCATGTAAGCCAGATGCACAAGGTGGTGCATGCATCTGGAGCTCGTTTGCAGTGGCTGGATGCCCTGGGGCACCCATTCTCTCTTCTCTCTCTCCCCCCCCTCTCTCTCTCATAAATAAATAAAAATAAAAATATTTTAAAAATAGAAAAATAGCCCTACATGTATAGCTCAGCTATATATTTGTTGACTAATGTAATAGGGCCCTAGAATTTTCTAAGCAGTACAACATAAAAGAGAGACAGAAAAAAAACATTCACCAATACCACTTTTGAGGGGATATAGGCAAAGGAATAATACCACTAAGTCCAAACATCTTCCCATTTTCATTGTAGTATCACTTACAGTAAGTAATATGTAAAAACATATTCTTCAGCCTTTAAAAATAAAGGAAATCCTATGTTTTGTAATAAGATGAATAAGCTGCAGGTCATTTTACTAAATGAAATTGAAGTAACAAAGATGACTGGAGAACTCATTTATGTGATGAATCTGAAGAAGTCATGCTGATAGAAGCTAAGAATATTATGGTGCACCAAGAAAAAATGAAGTGCGATGGAAAAGCAGTGTAAGAAAATGTTGGTCAAAAGACTCAAATATTCTATCAGACTGGATAGATGTGCATCAAGGTGATTATAGTAAAAATAATAGTATGTTGTATGCTTAAAATTTGCCGAGGGGCTGGAGCGATGGCTTAGTGGATAAGGCACTTGCCTGTGAAGACTAAGGACTCATGTTTGACTCTCCAGGTTCCACATAAACCAGACACACAAGGGGATGCAAGCACACAAGGTTCCACATGTGCACAAGATGGTGCACACAACTGGAGTTCTGTTGTAATGGCTGGAGGCCATGGCATGGCCATTCTCCAATTTCTTCTCTCTCTCTCTCTTTCTCACTCTTATTTTTAAAAATGCAGTCTGGGCTGGAGAGATGGCTTAGTGGTTAAGGTGCTTGCCTCTGAAGCCTAAGGTCCTATGTTCTACTCTCCAGATCCCACCTTAGCCAAAAGCACAAATGTGAAGCAAGTGCAAGGTCGCACATGCCCACTAGGTGGCACAAGCATTGGGAGTTCAATTGTAGTGGCTGAGGCTCTGGTGCAATCTCTCTTTTCTCTCTAAAATTTAAAAAAAAAAAAAAAAAAATATTGCCTGTTGGGCTTGCCTCAAAAAAAATTCTAATAGGATAGATTTCAATGTTCTCAAAGAAAATAAGTACATAGTGAATATACTCACCAGTTTCATTTAGTCATTTCACCATGTATAGATAAATCAAACATCACGTTGTACACCACAAATATATGCCAGTTTTATTTTTAATTATAGTTAGCATAGCTGAAGATGTAGAAACACCTACTATAATCAGATGTTTTTAAATGACCACACAAGGCAGCCAGTGGCAGTCTTGTAATCTTGTTCTGTTCTATATAAGGTCTCTTATTTAATATCCCTCTGCTTTCCCCAAAGTGGGTACAGTGATGATCATCATGAGAGAAAATAAAGGTCAATATGGAAAATAGCATTTCAACCCCAAATTCTTTTGATTTTTGTTTCAATATATATATATTACATTCTATACTAGTGTATAATATTAGTTTAATTGTTTATAATTATACATATTATATATTCATTTATACATCTCCTGGCTCATCTCACAAACAACCCAGCTTTAAACTTCAGCTTTCATTGTCACAAATAAGCTCTTTTATTCCACTTTCCACCTCTGGAAAATATCTACCTTCACGATTCATTAAATGTTTTTAATTTTAGGTCCTTATATTATTATTATTTATTTTATGACTATGATTTAGCAAACTAGTTGCAAGATTAACTTACCAAATATCAGGGTGGTGCTGAGGTACTATGACTTACTCATATTTGCAGTCTCTGAAACAAGAAAGAATTGGTCCACACAGAGGTATAGGTAGATGAACTTGTCAGTTACCAGTCTTTATCATGCTCAGTAGAGAAATTATGTTTAGAAACATCTCTATTTGAATCTTTATTATTATGATTTTGAATTAACAGCAAAACTTTGCATATCAGCAAAGCATTGATTCATGAAGCACTATAGGTATGCAAGAATCACTTCTCTAAAGTCCTCATTTACAGTCAGAAAACTTAAACCTCTGACAGGAATCAGGATGTAGGAAAAATCATTTTTCTCAATCCTTACATTTTATATATTATATATATCCTCATATTGAATTGTAGTTTTACATTAAGTACAGAAGGAATATAGCACAGTAGGCAGAATACGGGCTTTGGATTCAGATAAAATTAATAGATGGATTAGCCACTAAGAAGTTACCCTAGAACCCCATTTCCTTTATCTATTGAATGAATTAAAAATATTGACCTTAGCTGAGCATGGTGGCACATACCTTTAATCCCAACACTTGGGAGGCAGAGGTAGGAGGTCAAAGCCAGTCTGAGACTACACAGTGAATTCTAGTCAGCCTGGGCTACAGTGAGGCCCTACCACACACACACACACACACACACACACACACACACAAAATGATCTTTTTACAGCAATTTATTGGCAGACTTCATACATGTACATAATATATTTGATCATAATCCTCTCCCATCATTTTCTCTTTCTCCTCCCCATGCCTCTTCCACTGAACTCCCTCTTCTTTCCAACTATTTTGATGTCTTTTTTTGCCTTCCTCTGTAATTCATGACAAAATGTTGATGGGACCAATATTGTGCACATAACACAGCCACTGTGAGTTCATGAATATAACGACTAAAAAATATTGGCTTTTTGTGTTACACTTTAGGGATAATTAAAGAAAATAATTATGTATCAGTATGTAGATATTCCATATATGTAATCAATAAATATTAAATTTATTTTCTCTCAATTGCCCATGATACTGATGAAAATATTAGTTGAATGAATAAATAAAAGATGGTATCCTCAAGCAGAGAACACAAAAACTCAGTACCTAAAAGATATTTTTAAATATGTCAACTACTTCTTAATAAAAGATACTACAAAATATATTATCACTTATCCAATAATAGAGTAAAATACTCAGGTTAGTGATCAAAATATAACTTTCAAATATAATTTAAATGTATTTGCTCTCAAAGAACACTGCCTGTCTCCTCAGTATTTATAATGAATGTAACTAATTGTTTTTCTTCTCAACTAGACTACAATGCCCATAAAGTTAAGGCTATCTGTTTTCTACATAATGTACCCCCAAACTCAGAATCATAACTATGTCAAACAGACAAATACTTGCTAAAACACGGGAATAAAAGGTGATTTCAAGCCCACATAAAATATATACAATTATAAAACAAAGAAGAAAATAGACTTGCGAAGTTCTAAACTGACAGAGAAATTAGACAATAAAAGAAAACAAAAGTGAAGCAAAATTGGAGAAAAATAAAGAAATGAGGTTAAAGCTAACACCTAAAAATGACTATGAAATTGAAAAAGTATTTGCATGATTATGAGCAAAAGTTTACTTAAATTCTTAGAAACTACAAAATTATAACAAATTATAGAACTATACTTATAGGTATGTTTTTAAGTTCTAATACTGCTGGTGAAAACATTCCCAATTAGCCTGTGTCTACTATGAATTTACTTATCTTTTGGATCACTAATAAAACCCCAAAATCTGGATAAGAACCAGAACTCAGACTGTAGCCTCAGACCGGCTTTGAATTCACTGGGACCCTCCTATCTAAGCCTCCAGAGCCTTGGGATTAAAGGTTTGCTGCACCATGTTCAGCTGTCATTTATTTTAACTGTCATCAAATTTTCCTTATCTATCAAGTGGTTAGATGATGAAATCATTCAGATAGTCAATCATCACTGAAAAAAATAAAAACAGCAACCTATCCTAAATTCCAAGTATTACAAAATTTTTGATGTTTTCTGGTGTCTTGTACATTCCGCTAGGTATAATGTGGTTCTGGTCAAATTCAGTTAACCTTTTTAAATATGTCAATGAACATTTCTATAATTATTCTTTTATGTTGTTCAGTTCCCATTCCTTGATACTTATCTATTTTGCTTTAAGCTTGCTCAAGCAGTTTAGAGTATAACACATGTTTATATCAATCTCAACAATAGAATCATATGTAAAAAATAAAGCCACTCTTCTCATTATTCAATTTAAATCCATCCACCCATTTTACCTATGTAAAAAGAATTGTACCTTTGCAGACTGAGATCCCTGTTTTCTCTAACATGAAGTGCCAATAATAACCTATCATAAGAAGATATGAATCTAATTTTACATACCTCAAGAGACCAGTGAGTAAGAGATGCTGAAAACACATGATAGTTGGAAGTGTTTATGGTTCAGGGACTTTTTCCCTAGAGGACCATTTGATCTGTCCAGTGCAACTAAAGGATGTTTTATCTCATTATAAAAGAGAAAAAGAGGGAAACAAAAGTAGTAAATTTTTCTATTGTTTTACCATTTTGTTTTAAATATTGATAATTGATTGCAATTAATCCCTAAACTACATAAATAGCAATTCAAAATTAAGTGTAAAAAATGACTTAACTGCCTCCCCACCCAAAAAAAACAATACCCTATTTAATCCTAGCACTCTGGAGGCAGAGGTAGGAGGATCAATGTGAGTTCTAGGCCAGCCCAGGACTACAGAATGATTACTAGATCAGCCTGGGATACAGTGAGACCCTACCTCACACACACACACACACACACACACACACACACACAGACACACACACAAAAAAAAACAGTGTCCTAAATCTTTAGTATATTTTAAGAAGTAAAAGAATATTTATCAAGGGCTGGAGAGATGGCTTAGTGGTTAAGCGCTTGCCTGTGAAGCCTAAGGACCCTGGTTCGAGGCTCGGTTCCCCAGGTCCTACGTTAGCCAGATGTACACGGGGGCACACGAGTCTGGAGTTCGTTTGCAGAGGCTGGAAGCCCTGGTGCACCCATTCTCTCTCTCTCCCTCTATCTGTCTTTCTCTCTCTCCCTCTGCTTCTTTCTCCATATCAAATAAATAAATTTTAAAAAAAGAATATCAAGTATTCATTTTATAAGAAATACTATACAATTATGGATGTGTACATATATTTAGTTGTGCAGTTCACGCTGGTAATTAAGGCTTAGAAGTAAACAAATGAACTAAAACATGAATCACTTGATAGGAAGTTATAGAAATTGTGCTCTATTCATAATGTCAAAACCGGGCTGGAGAGATGGCTTAGCGGTTAAGCGCTTGCCTGTGAAACCTAAGGACCCCGGTTCGAGGCTTGGTTCCCCAGGTCCCACGTTAGCCAGATGCACAAGGGGGCGCACACGTCTGGAGTTTGTTTGCAGAGGCTGGAAGCCCTGGCGCGCCCATTCTCTCTCTCCCTCTATCTGTCTTTCTCTCTGTGTCTGTCACTCTCAAATAAATAAATAAATAAATAAAATTTAAAAAAAAAAACCATAATGTCAAAACCCTTAGAGACATTGAAAAGAAAGTTCAGATGCTGAATAAAACCAACCATAACACTCATATAAAAATGATAGAAAGTAGCAGATAGAATGTTGTTACACATGTAAATGCAAATGGCCTGGACATACATACGTGTCATCAATGAGAAGTTAGCACAATAAAATTTTAGGAAAAACAGAATCATACCGACTTTTCATTTTGTACATTAATGTAGCCAAGACTCTGCAGGCACAAAAATGGTTCACCCTAATTAAGAAATCAGAGATTATAATAAAGGCACAAAGAGGAGTTGAGAAGCATTTGAGTGAAATTGGACAGACAAAAAAAAATTATCCGTGTACTCTCTTCCTGCACTATTTTCTTTTATTCAAGTAATCTAGGGGAAAGATAAAGGGTGAGGGCGTAGTTATGAAACACAACTGCTAATATGCCTGCCAGTGTAGTTGGTCAGGAGGCTTTTAAAACGTTTTATCCAAAATTTCCCTACATGCATATGATGTATTTTTGTCAAAATCCTCTCCCATCACCTTCTTTTGCCTACCCTCTCCTGCCCCCTTCCGCTGAAACCCTTCTTCTTTCCAATTAGTCCCTCTCCTATCTTGTTGTCTTTTTCCCCTCCCTCATCATCTGTGGTGGAATGTTAATGAGTCCAATGTTATGCAGGTCTTGTAAGGAGGGGATTTTTGTTGTTGTTGTTGTTGTTTGTTGTTGTTGTTGTTTTATACCACAATTTCCCTAAGATCATCTTGTCTTCCATCAGCTAGGCAAAAAGTGTTGAAATACATGCGCCTATGAGGGAAATAGCCCATTCAAATCACAACAGTCTTTCAGTGTTAGCTGGAGCAGTGAATGAATTAGTGGATGGGCAGGTAAGGGGGATAATGAATGGACAGATACATGAACAAATGGAAGGGAAGCCAAAATGCAACTCATCATAAAAGAGGCCTCAAAATAATCATTAACTAGTTATTATTAGGAAGACAGGGGGCCTATAATGACCACATGTCACAAAAATGGAAAGTTTTGGGCTGGAGAGATGGCTTAACTGTGAAGGTGCATGCCTGTGAAGCCCAAGGACCCAGGTTCGATTCTCCAGGTCCCACATAAGCCAGATGCACATGGTGGTGCATGCGTCTGGAGTTCGTTTGCAGTGGCTGAAAGCCCTGGTGTGCCCATTCTCCTTCTCCATCTCTCTCTCATAAATACATGAAAATAAAATCTTTTTTAAAATATGTAACTTGGACCTCGTTGAGCGAGTCTTGTGCTTAAGTTGGCGTGTTGTTTTCTGCCTTTAAGTCTGCTGGGCAGCTATGTCGGCGGTGAAGACCCTAAATCCTAAGGCCAAGGTGGCCCCAGCGCACGCGGCACTGGCAGTGAACATCAGCGCAGCTCGGGGCCACAGGACGTGCTGAGGACCAACTTAGGGCCTAAGGGCACCATGAAGATGCTTGTTTCTGGTGGAGATATCAAGCTTACTAAAGATGGCAATGTGCTGCTTCATGAAATGCAAATTCAACACCCAACTGCCTCCTTAATAGCAAAAGTAGCCACAGCTCAGGATGACATAAATAGTGATGGTACTACTTCCAATGTTCTCATCATTGGAGAGCTACTGAAGCAGACAGATCTCTACATTTCTGAGGGTCTTCATCCCAGAATAATCACTGACGGTTTTGAAGCTGCAAAGGAAAAGGCCCTTCAAATTTTGGAACAAATTAAAGTGAGCAAAGAGATGGATAGGGAAACACTTGTAAATGTGGCCAGAACATCTCTACAAACTAAAGTTCATGCTGAACTTGCAGATGTATTAACAGAGGCTGTCCTGGACTCCATTTTGGCCATTGTATTAGTCAGGGTTCTCTAGAAGAACAGAATTACTAGAATGAATTATTTTATAAAGGGAATTTATTGGATTAGCTTACAGTAGTCCAATAGCAGTTGCAGGCCTGAGAATCACCGAACCTGGTAGCTGCTCAGTCCACGTGGCCGGATGCCTCAGCAGTCCCGACCCGGCACTGCAGATGGTGCCAGAAAGCCTGGAGGCTTCCTGAGGAGCTGCTGGGTTTCGATCCACGTGGGTCTTCAGTTGATGTTGGTCTTTAGTCCGCACTGGTCTTCAATCCACGCTAGAAGGTAGGGAGCAGCTCCGGCAGCCAAGTGGAAGGAAGGAAGGAAAAGGGAACTCTTCTACCCAGAGCTTCCTTATATCAAGTCCCTCTGTGAGCGGGGCCACCCACTCTGGGGGAAGGGCTCACCCTGGGAGAAAGACCTCCTCCTTTAGTTGATCCTTCCTAGAAGCAGCCTGTGGATTACTAAACAGATCAAGTTGACAACACCTTAACTATCACAGCCATTAAAAAAAAAGATGAACATATTGACTTCTTCACAGTTGAAATCATGGAGATGAAACATAAATCTGAAACTGATACAAGCTTAATTATAGGACTCGTATTGGATCATGGAGCACAGCATCCTGATATGAAGAAAAGAGTAGAGAACGCATACATCCTCACATGCAATGTGTCATTAGAGTATGAGAAAACAGAAGTGAATTCAGGCTTTTTTTTACAACAGTGCAGAGGACAGAGAAAAGCTAGTAAGAGCTGAAAGAAAATTCATTGAAGATAGAGTTAAAAAAATAATAGATTTCATATATGGGAGGAAATATGTGATACTTGCTTTTCTAAGTCTGTCTTACTTTTAGATAACACGATGATTTCCAGTACTATCCATGATCATGTGTTGATTAGGCATTTATACCTCATATATGTATCTCTGGTCAAATTATTTGTTAAATAAACCATTACTTAACTTTTCAGTTCTTTACATGCATTTCAGATATTAATCTTTAGTTGGATGAATAGCCAGGGAAGGTGTGTTCTCAGTCTGTGGGAATGCTATAATGTTTACAATACCTGAACTGAGTATGTCTACTTCCATGATTTATATTTTAACATAATCTGTTCAATTTATTCTTTGTCATTACATCCTATGTGATCTCCAAAAGTGATAAGATATAATAAAAAATTCATAAGGGAAAATGTAGACTATAAACTTTTCAAATGTATCTGAACATAAGTAAATGAGTACCAAGTCTCCAGGTTAAAAAAAAAATAGAAATGAAAAAGAAAGTCTGTGGTGATTCAGATAAAGGACTTGTTGTTATTAATCAAAAGGGAATTGACCCACTTTCCTTAGATGCTCTTGCAAAAGAAGGCATATTTGCTTTGCACAGAGCGAAAAGGAGGAATATGGAGAGACTGACTCTTGCATGTGGTGGGGTAGCTCTAAATTCATTGGATGACCTAAATCCTGACTGTTTGGGATATGCAGGACATGTGTATGAGTACACATAGGGAGAAGAGAAATTCACCTTTATTGAGAAATGTAACAATCCCCGTTCTGTCACATTATTGATCAAAGGACCAAATATGCACACACTCAATCAGATCAAGGATGTAATAAGAGATGGTTTGAGGGCTGTCAAAATTGCCATTGATGATGGCTGTGTGGTTCCAGGTGCTGGTGCTGTAGAAGTGGTGATAGCAGAAGCCCTGATTAAATATAAGCCCAGTGTGAAGGGCAGGGCCCAGCTTGGAGTCCAGGCATTTGCGGATGCACTACTCATTATTCCCAAGGTTCTTGCACAGAACTCTGGTTTTGACCTTCAGGAAACATTAGTTAAAATGAAAGCTGAGCATACAGAAACTGGTGAGCTTGTAGGCGTGGACTTAAACACAGGTGAACCGATGGTGGCAGCAGACGTAGGTGAGTGGGATAACTATTGTGTGAAGAAACAGCTGCTTCATTCCTGCGCTGTGATTGCTACCAACATTCCCCTGGTTGATGAGATCATGCGAGCTGGAATGTCATCTCTGAAAGGCTGAATTGGAATCTTGTATTGTAGAAATGGTCATTTTTGTGCAAGCTTCAAGTGACTTTCAAAGGAATTTTCTTCCCTTATGAAAAAAAAAAAAGAATACTTGGAATCTGTTTAAATTATACTGTAAAATCATAACTATGGTATTTTTTTATTGCACTGAGTGTACACACAAAGTCCTTTTTACCCAGTGAAAAGTTTTGTTGTAGCTGCAATGATGACAAAAGTACATGTTAGATTGGTATTATATCTACCTTGTTTCTTACCTGTTCCTTGAAGAATTGTAGTGTTAATTTTTTGAAACCAGTGGTGATGGTACACACCTGTAATCCCAGCACTTTGGAAATAGACACAGAAGTTTTAAGCCAGTTTGGGCTACAATGATATCTTGAGAAAAGAAAAATTTTATTCTTAGGGGTGTATTTTAAATTTTAGTCAACTGCCCTGTTAATATCTGAATGTAATGCTAACATGAGACATAACTGATAACAAAGTTTTGAAAACATCTATAATAAATTTTTGAGTGAAAAAAAATATGTAAACTTTCCCCTGGAAAAAGTCATATATTTAAACAAAAATACTTGGAATACAGCTAATGTATTCTCTAATTTTTTAGATTAAAACAAATTTCTGTTTTTAATTTTTTTATTTTTATTTATATATTTGAGAGCGACAGGCAGAGAGAGAAAGAGGCAGAGAGAGAAGAGTGGGCGTGCCAGGGCTTCTAGTCACTGCAAATGAACTCCAGATGTATGCACCCCCTTGTGCGCCTGGCTAACATGGGTCCTGGGGAATTGAGCCTTGAACCAGTGTCCTTAGGCTTCACAGACAAGTGCTTAACCACTAAGCCATCTCTCCAGCCCCTAAAATAAATTTCTTTTTTTTTTTTTTTGAGGTAGGGTCTCACTCTAGCCCAGGCTGACCTGGAATTCACTATGTAGTCTCAGGGTGGCCTCAAACTCACAGCGATCCTCCTACCTCTGCCTTCCAAGTGCTGGGATTAAAGGCATGCACCACCACGCCCGGCTCACAAATTTCTTATACATGTAAATAATATCATAATAACTCCAATGATTCAGACATAAGAAAATATGTCTTTATATATACAGCTTTCTCCGACCACTTTCTGGATGCAGTATTTGGAGCTCTAGAATTTTGATACTAGGTTAAGACAACCTACATGTCTTATGTGACTAAAGAAGACAAAGAGGCTTCAGAACTCTGAAGTTTTGTTTCTATTTGCTTGAATTTTTGATACTCACCAAATCTTGTCTCACAGAGCCTTGATTTTTTGGAACTCTACTCTGACTGCAGGTTGGGGACCCTAGGGGCAGCTGCTGAGAGACATCCCTTAGCCCCAAGGACATTCTCCAGGCCCTGCTAGGAAAGTGGTAGTAGGGAAATATCAATACTGCTACAGAGTCATCTAGTCTGGAAAGCCCCCAGAAGTAAGGGGGACTCAGTGGAAGGCTGGATGTAGCACTGCTTCCCTAATCCCGGGGGGGGGGGGGGGAGGCTGAGATGCCCCCCTACCTCTGGTCTGTTGCAGTTCATGTAGCCGTATGTCTGTCTTTCTGTTTAGTGTTTATTTTGTCCTTTTGTGCTTAACATTTTGGATCTTCCTAGGAAACCAGCTGCAGAATCTGAAAACTCCACCATGGGACAGAGCACACCTAGTCCATTTGTAATGTGTCCTTACTAACTTCTCATTCTTTCAACAGTGGGTGTCTGACTTAGGCACCACATGTGAGGCCTTCTCCGTGAGGAAGTTCTGTGAGTTAGATTGATTGTCCTTTGTTGTTAGATGCCGCCAGAGGGAACCTTCAACCTCTCAACTTCAAGTCAAGTCAGGGCTTGTCCTTGGGTGACCTGGACACCCTGACCACCCCCGGTTAAATTGGAAATTAGAAGATAAAAATTGGAATTGAGAGAAGTCATTTTTGTTTGGAAAATCCTAAATATGAAATCTGAAATTATATACAAAGTAATTTTGAGGTTTGGTTTTCATGTCCAGAATTATAAATAGAATAGGAATTTTAAATGGGAATGCATAGCTTCTGAACAAATGAATGGATGTGTGGATGGATGGATAGATGTATGAGGGGAAGATATATCTGTAGTCTATATGAAAACTGTACTCCACTCTTGAGAGTCAGTCCTGGCAGCTCGTGTTTTTCCTGAATAAAAGCTTCCATCTTTGCCTCAGAGTGGTCTCCGTGGTCTTGGTCACTCCTGAACCTACTTATTTGGAAAATCCTAAATATGAAATCTGAAATTATACCCAAAGTAATTTTGGGATTTGGTTTTCATCTCCAGAGTTATAAATAGAATAGGAATTTAAAATGGAAATGCATAACTTCTGAGCAAATGAATGGATGGATGGATGGATGGTTTGAATCTGCTTTCATATTTAAAAAAATATGTTTCAGGATATTCTGGGAAATAGTATAAGTCAAGCCTAGTCTGCTGTTCTATAAAGAGCTAGTTAAAAAGCCTTTTGAGCTGGTCGTGGTGGTAAACAAAACAAAAAATAAAATAAAATAAAATAAAATAAAATAAAAACTTAAATGGTCATATTAAAAGTAAGGACAATGAAAGATTTTGTTGGATATGATGAGATGAACTAACTAAGGAAGGTAAACTGGAGAGAAAACTTTGAATGTTGGTTATTAAATGTTTGATGAAAAGGATTGTTACAGAATGGTTGCATAGATCATAAAGTATATAGATAAAGGAATCAGTAAAGCATGTGATGAAGGTATGAGTAAGCTTAAACAGAAGGTTAAAGACAAAGTTGATTAACTAAATCTTAAAGTACTTGATCAAATTACAGACTTCTTGAAATATAAAATGACTATTAGCCTAGGGCTTACATCAGACTAACAAAGGATGGCCCTTGTTTGTGGCAGGTTACCAGGTTGTAAACTTAACACTTTAACTTATTGATGTTAATCTAGTCATGATAATGGTTATGAAAGACTGAATTTAGAGTACCCAACCAAGTTTGCTAGGTTCCTCTATTTGTCAACCTTTTAATTAAATCTTAAGGTTAAAATGGGCTCATTAATGTTTAGTTCTCTCCTAAGTTTATTATATCTAAAACCCTCCCTCAAAAAAATATCAGAGGAATTATCTACTTTCTTTCCCTATTTGGTAAGGCAAATAGACCATATTTAGAGAACCAAACAGCAGTTATCTGTCATATACTTGGAAACTATTTACTTCATGGTGAACAGTATAAGAAAATTCTAAATAAAGTTATGTTGTGATTTAAGATGTAATTCCTTAATTCCTCCATCACAACCATAATTATTTTAGATTTAACTTACAAAATTAATGATAAGCTTACCAGAGTGCCACAGGCAAAATTATAGAGTTGACTAAGGTTTGAATAGTTATAGATTATGTCATGAAACTTTGTATATGTTTGGACTCACTATAGTTCTATAGAATTGGAGATATTAAAAATATTTCTTTCTGGCTCAGCAGTTAAAGGTGCATGTTTGAAAAGCCAGATGACCTGGGTTAGACTCCCCCACACCCATGTAAAGCCAGATGCACATAATGAAGCATGTATTTGGAGATTGTTTGCAGGGGCAAGTGGCCCTGGCATGCCCATTTCCTCTCCTTTCCATGAGACTTGTCTCCTTTTTCATTAGATCATGACACTTTAGTCCAGTTCCTCTATTCTTTGGGTATGTTAGGTATATCTGAATTAATTTCAGAAACTGACTTACAGATTGACTAGACATCTTACTTAGTTTTTAAAAGTGTTAAATCTCCTTATAATGAAAAATATGAAAATATTATACAAAGGTATGTTGATTCTGATGAGCTTTAAAAATTTAAAGTTTTTCATATTTAAACCCAAAACTGTCACTACATAATATACATTTCTTGCTTACTTAAAGTTCTGCTAGCAGATCTTTTGTTCATAGTTTACTCTGTGTAGCCACACGTGCCTTAAATATGTGAAGTCTATTTTTTGTCAATATCAGCCTTTTCAGGTATTAGAATATTGTAATTTGGTTTATGCAAAGAACATAATGTTTGATTATCAATAAGCAAAACTATTCAGCTGAACCACTCGGTAGTAATAGAAAATGTTTTTTTAAAAACGGAAGCTTTTAGAACTTGTGTTTCACCTGCTTAATGTTACTTTTGGACAATAAGATCATTGAAAAACCTTAAAAATCACCGAAAGTTTTTCTTAGTATGCTTTTTCCTTGAAAAAAAATTAAAGGCTAGGGTAATTTTTTTTTATTTATTTATTTTTGATTTATTTATTTGAGTGAGTGAGGGGGAAGATACAGACACAGAGAGAGAGAGAGAGAGAGAGAGAGAGAGAGAGAGAGAATGAGCACACCAGGGACTCAAGAAACTACAAACAAATTCCAGACACAAGTGCCACCTTGTGCATCAGGCTTACATGGGTCCTGGGGAATCAAACCAAGGCCTTTGGCTTTGCAGACAAAAGCCTTAACCACTAAGCCATTTGAGAAAGATTGGTTTCAGTTCTTCCATGAAGGTTTGAGAGAATTCAGCTGAGAAGCCATCTGGTCCTGGACTCTTCTTTGAGGGGAGGTTTTTTTTTTAATTACTTTTCAATCTCAATGAGTGTGATAAGTTTGTTTAGGAGATTAATCTGCACTGAGCTTATCTTTGGTAGATGGTATGTGTCCAGAAATTGATCCACTTCCTCCATATTATGAAGTTTTGTGGTTTTTGAAATAAGTCCTGTTGATTATCCCAATTTCACTTATGTCTGTGTAATCTCTTCTTTTTCATTTCAAATTTTGTTAATTTGAAGTGTCTTTTTTTTTTTTTCTTTCTTTCTTTCTTGACCAAATTGGCCAGGGGTTTGTCAATCTTGGTTATTTTTTTCTCAGAGAACCAGCTCTTTTTTTTGTCAATTTTCTTAATTGTTTTCTTAGTTTACAATTCATTAATTTCTGCTCTAATCTTAATTATTTCTTTCCATCTGGAGCTCTTGGGGTTGGATTCTTCCTGCTTTTCCAGTGCCTTTAATTGGATGGCTAGGTTATTGATTTGCAATCTCTCTTTGTTATGAAGGCATTTAGTGCTATGAATTTTCCCCTGAGGACCACCTTCATTGTGTCCCATAAGTTTTGGTATGATGTGTTCTCATCATCACTCATTTCTATAAATTCTGCAATTTCTTTATTTTGTCCACTATCCATTTCTTGTTTAAAAGTGTGCTGCTCAGTTTCCAGGAGCCGATGGGATTCTTGGTGGGTCTTTTGTTGTTAATTTCTAGCAATGTAGCATTGTGATCTGATACCATGCATGGAATTATGTCAGTCTTCCTAAATATGATTGAGATGGGGAGGTAATATGATGGAGAATGGAATGTCAAAGGGGAAAGTGTGGGGCGGGAGGGTATTACCATGGGATTTTTTTATAATCATGGAAAATGTTATAAAAAAATTAATTAATTAATTAAATCAAGATGAGATACACCATTTAAATACACCTATAGCAAGTATAGAAATCCAGGCAGTTATGATGGATTCACTGGTAAATTTTACCAGACCTTCTTGGAAGGACTAACACCACTGCTTCTCAAACTTTTCCAGAAAATAGAAAAGGAAGGAATTCTACCAAACTCCTTCTATAAACAAGCATCACCTTTATAACAAAACCAGTCAAAGACTGAACAAAAAAAGAAATTTACAGACCAATCTCGCTTATAAACATACATGCAAAAATTCTCAACAAGATACTGGCAAACAGAATATAAGAACATATATATAAAAGATCATTCACCCTCACCAAATAGGCTTCATCCCAGAGATATGGGAATGGTTCAAAATATGCAAATTGATAAATGTAATATACCACATAAATGGGCTGAAGGACAAAAATCATATGATCATCTCAATAGATGCAGAAAAGGTGTTTGACAAAATCCAACATCCCTTCATGGTAAAAGTCATACAGAAACTTGGGGTAGAAAGAACCTATCTCAACATAATAAAGGCTAGTCATGACAAATCTACATCCAACATAATATTAAATGGGGGAAAACTTGAAGCTTTTCCACTAAAATAAGGAACAATACAAGAGTGTCCGCTGCCCCCACTCTTATTTAATATAGTACTGGAAGCATTAGCTATAGCAATAAGACAAGAGACACTCATAAAGGGGATACAAATGGGAAAGGAAGAGATCAAATTATCATTATTTGCAGATGCTATTATTCTATACATAAATAACCATAAAGGTTCTACCAACAAACTGTTAGGGCTGATAAACACTTTTAGCAACATAGCAGGATAAAAAATAAACACACAGAAATCAGAAGCTTTCCCATAAACTAACAAAAAACATGTGGAGGATGAAATCAGGGAATCACTCCCATTCACAATTGCCTCAAAACAAAAATAGCTTGGAATAAATTTAACCAAAGAATTAAAGGATCTCTACAATGAAAACTTTAAAACGCCTAGGCAAGAAACTGTAGAAGACACTAGGAAATGCAAAGACACCCCATATTCTTGGATTGGAAAAATCAATATTGTGAAAATGTCAATCTTACCGAAAACAATCTGCATATTTAATGCTATCCCCATTAAAATTCCAATGGCAGTCCTCACAAGAATAGATAAAACAATCCTAAAACTCAGCTAGAAGCACAAAAACCTTGAATAGCCAAAACAATTTTGAGCAGCAAAAATAGGGTACCACCATATCCAATTTTAAGCTATATTACAAAGCCATAGTAACAAAAAAAAAAAACATGGTACTGGCACAAAGACAGACACATAGATTAATGGAGCAGAATAGATGATCCAGATGTTAATCCAGGCAGTTACAACCATCTGATTTTTGACAAAAGTGTCAAAAAAAATTCACTGTAGAAAAGACAGCCTCTTTATCAAGTGGGAAAACTGGATCTCTATATGTAGAAGGATGAAATTTTATCCTTGTCTCTCTCCATGCACAATAATCAAGTCCAAATAGATCAGGAACCTTAATATTAGACCTGAAACTCTGAAACTGCTAGAGGAAAAAGTATGAGAAGCCTTTTAACATATTGGCATAGGCAATGATTTTCTGAATATATTCCTCGTTGCTGGGATCTCATAAAATTACAATGCTTTTATACAGCAAATGACACTGTGAATAGAGCAAAGAGACAACCTACAGAATGGGAGAAAATCTTTGCCAGCTAGACATCTGACAGAGGTTTAATATCCATAATATACAAAGAACTCAAAAAACTTAACAAAAAGAAATCGAACATCCCAATTAAAAAATGAGCTATGAAACTAAATAGAGAGTTCTCATTGGAAGAAATACAGATGGCATATAAACACTTAAAAAAAGTCTTCTAAATCCTTAACCATCAGGGAAATGTAAATTAACACTACTTTGAGATTCCATCGCACTCCTGCCAGAATGGATAGCATCAAGAAAACAAATCACAATAAATGTTGGTGAGGATGCAGAAAAAGGGGAAACCTTCTACACTATTGATGGGAATGTAATCTGGTACAGCCATAGTGGAAATCAGTGTGGAGGTTCCTGAGACAGCTAAAAATAGATTTACTATATGATCCAGCTCTAGCATTCCTAGGCATATATCCTAATAACTCTTCTCATTGCCTTAGAGATACTTGCACAACCATGTTTATTGCTGCTCTATCCACAATAGCTAGGAAATGGAACCAGCCTAGATGTCCCTCCACAGATGAATGGATTATAAAGAAGTGGCACATTTATACAATGAAGTTCCATTCAGCATTAAAGAAAAATGAAATTATGAAATTTGCAGGGAAATGGATGGGTCTGGAAAGGATTATACTAAGTGGGGTAACAGAGGCCCAGAAAGAAAACCATCACATGTTTTCTCTCATATGTGGATACTAGTTATAAATGTTCAGACTTGTGTGTGAGTTGGAGTAAAAAGCAGTGGCAGAGGCCAAGAAGCTAGAAAAGGGCTATAAGGGAGGGAGGAGAGGTGTGGACCTAAGGTTATTGTACTGTATATGTGTAAGTAGATGGACAGATTACCAAGGATGGAATGTCCTAAGCAAGGTCAGGGGAATAGATTGAGTAAAAGGAATATAGGGGGAATGGTAATCAAAATTCAGTATACTGTAAATAAGCCACATGTTAACCTACTGTTTTGGAAAATGGTATACCCAGAAGCCATAGACAGTTACTAGAAAAATTTTAGGACCAGGGATGGGATATCTTCCAGTGAGTTGTTGGCCCAGTAGATCCCTGATACTCCAAAAACATTATAGGCTATTGCCAAGGCTCTTTGTTTCCCAGCAGGAATAGATGATAAGACCCTACTACCATGCCTGGGTGGCAAGGCCAAGGAGAAATCAAACTGGGGGTGAGCTGACAACCTTCTCCTAGAAGACCAGCTAACAGAAAGCTGTGAAAACCTGCATTGCATGCAGCCTTGTGGGAAACAGAAGCCATTAGTGGTGAAAATGGTGGACACTGCAAGCCTCAAGTTTGGCCAGCCAGGCCAAATGAGCTAGCAGGTGCAACAGTGGCGTATCTGTTATGGGGAAAACCAACTCATCTCTAACTGGACTAGAGAACCCCCTCTATGGGGGGGGGGGGGAGATACATGCCTGGTACTGAAAACCTAATCAAAAGCCTATGGTGGGAGAGGTCAGAGTAGTAGCATTTTAATGTGTTTTAATATCTATTAGAGATTTCTTGTTTCTCCGTCTCCCTAGTGGTTTCTCTTAACAAGGTTGTTTACTGCTTCTTACTTGTTCTCTCAAATGAAATTTGCTCCTGGGGGAATGGGGAGCAGGCTATGTAGAAATCAACCTCAGGCTGGACATGGAGGTGCACAGTTTTAATCCTAGCACTTGGGAGGCAGAGGTAGGAGAAGCACAAGTTCAAGGCTACCCTGAGACTACATAGTGAATTCCAGGTCAGCCTTGGCTACAGCAAGACCCTACCTAAAAATAAATAAATAAATAAATAAACTTCAGAAAAAATCATTTCTATATTTTTCTTTTAAGTTTTACTTTTTATTTGCCTTTTAATGAAAGCATTTGCCATTTTAAAAACTTAATTTACTCTCATGTATGTCTCTGGAGTTTCTTCTCATATAAAACTATCTAATGATTTAGAATAAAACCTAAATGCAAAGGAAAATCTTGTTTATTTGTTTTAGTTTTAAATATTTTTTATTTATTTGTAAGCAGAGAGAGAGGGAGAGAATGGTGGATACTTGGATCTCTTGCCACCACAAATAAGTTCCACATGAATGCACCACTTTGTGCATCTGGATTTACTTGAATAGTTATCAGTTGAACCCAGGGCATGAGGCTTTGCAAGCAAGCATTTTTAACCACTGAGCCATATGTCCAGCCCTATTTTAGTTTTTTGAAACAGGGTGTCGTATAACCCAGGACAGCCTTGAACTACTGATCCTCTTCCCTTCACCTCCCATGTTTTACGATTACAGATATGCACCACTGTACCCAGATACATAGGAATATTTACAAAATATGTTCCTTGGAATGATTCTTCTTTTTTTTTCTTTTTTTTTTTTTAATTTAATTTATTAGTTTTCTTTTCAGCAAATACAGGCAGTTTGGTACCATTGGTTAGGTTCATCCATGATCTACCCCCTCCCAATGGACCCTCCTTCTTATTTTTAAAATAAAAATTGCTGGAAAAAAGTAGGTAAGATGGTGGTGTAGTAGCCATACCAAAACAGCCTGGGGGCAGGGAATAAGTAGGAAAACAATAAAATACACTCTTCTACCAAAAAGTAGAAGTGTATAAGGAATAATCAACCTCAGCAGAGAAACAGAAGAGACTCAGAGTTTCTACCAACACAGAAGCAGGCAGAATTGGCTCCCATAGCAGCGCTGGTCCATGTGCCAGAGCCACAGGAGAAGCCAAGTGAAGGGATTGTCCACTCACACCAGCCTCCTCACAAAGTCAAGAAGCCTGAAGGAGAAGACATCAGAGACCAACTGAACAACTCCTAATGAAGAGGATTATGGGGATCAGTTAGGCAGCTCTGACACCCTCTATAACCTACCCTCCCCCAACCACCAGTGCCAGCAACAACTGGAGACCCAGAAAAGGGAGATAAGCCACACAACACTCAGAACAGGCAATCAGAGCAGCCGACTCACCTACCCAGCCAGTCTAGCTGAGCCCACAGCAAAGTAAAGTTGGACCCAAGCAGGCATACTGCATAGCTGAGACCAAAGCCTTCCCAAAAAGTAACAGGGCCTATTTAGATCCAGTCAGTACTTTCCACAAAACCTGGTATATGTGCCTGCATTGGAAGCACTAATTGCACCTTCCATGTCAGGGCAGGTTTTATGTTAGATTTGATTGATAATCAGCTTTGTTATTCCTAAGTGAACTCTATTTTTGCATTGTCCTTTGTTGTTTCCTGACTTATTTTTTTTTCTTCTTTCTTCTTCTTCTTCTCCTCCTTCTCCTTTTTCTTCTGTCATTCCTGGGAGCAGGGTATCACATGGCCCCAGCCTGACCTGGAACACTTTTCAGACCAGAAATGTCAGCCTCCCAGTTGACAGGATTACATGTGTGGGGCAACACACACCCTTAGGGGCTTTGACTTTGTAAGCTTATCTTTGTCTTTTAATAATAATCCCTCTTACATGAATACCCCATGCTGGTTTTGATTGAATGTGTATATTGCTCAGTTGAATTATGACATTTTCCTGCATTTTTGCTCCACCCAGCCTCCTACAATACTTAGATAGCAGGCAAAACCAACATGCAACAGAGAACATGCTGTTACCCTGGAAGTCATATAAGATCCATACGTGGTGCTTTAAGCTTGTACCCTGAAGATATTTAACATGAGATTTACATGTCTAAGAATACTGCAGATAATTAAATAATTAGAAAACTCAAGCATCAAATTATCTCAAAATGAAAAATCTCTACACTAGAATACAAGAAACAAAAAAGTAAGACAATATAATTCCACTGTGGTGGTTTGATTCAGGTGTCCCCCATAAACTTAGGTGTTCTGAATGCTAGGTTCCCAGCTGATGGAGATTTGGGAATTAAAGTCTACTGGTGGCAGTGTATTGTTGGGGGCAGGCTTATGGGTGTTATAGCCAGTGTCCCCTTGCCAGTGTTTGGCACACTGTCCTGTTGCTATTGTCCACCTGATGTTGGCTAAAAGGTGATGTCCACCCTCTACTAATGCTATCATTTTCCATGCCATCATGGAGCTTCCCCTCGAGCTTGTAAGCCAAAATAAAGCTCTTTTTCTCTACAATCTGTTCTTGGTTGGGTGATTTCTACCAGCAATGGTGAACCTGACATTAGGCCTTAGTAGAAACTGAACATTTGACAATGGGCCATCAAGTTACTATGTCACCTAAGCTGCCCATTATGAACTGGGTTTTATCTAACCCACCAGGCCATAAAGTTGGACATGCACAGAAGCAGTCCATCATTAAGTAAGAGTGGTATATATGTGATTGGGCTCAAGCAGGCCCTGAAAGCACAAGTAAGTTACATGAGTAAGTTGCACAAATGCCTATGGTTATTACTCCTGTTACAATGCCTTCTGTTCCCAAGCATGCACCTATGGCATCATGGGGTGTGCCCTATAGTCAATTGACTGATAAAGAGAGGACTAGGGCATGGTTCACAGATGGTTCAGCATGTTATGCAGGCACCTCCCAGAAGTGGACAGCTGCACCATTACAGCCCCTTTCTGGGACAACTCTGAAGGACTGTGGAGAAGGAAAGTCTTCACAATGGGCAGAACTTAGGGCAGTGCACATGGTTGTGCATTTTGCTTGGAAAGAAAAATGGCTAGAGGTGCAGTTATACATTGATTCATGGGCTGTGGTCAATGGTTTGGCTGCATATTCTGGGACTTGGAAGGAGCACAATTGGAAAATGGGTGAGAAGGACATTTGGGGAAGGAGTATGTGGACAGAACTCTCTGAATGGGCAAAGGATATAAAGATACTTGTATCCCATGTTAATGCTCATCAGAAGGTGACCTCATCAGAGGATGACTTCAATAATCAAGTAGATAAGCTGGCTCATTCTGTGAATAGTGGTCAACCTCTTTCCTCAGCTACCTTGTCATTGCCCAATGGGCCCATGAACAAAGTGGCCATGGTGGCAGAGATGCAGGCTAGGCATGGGCCCAACAACATGGACTTTCACTAACTAAGGCTGACTTGGCTATAGCTAGCGCTGAGTGCCAAATATGCCAGCAGCAGAGACAAACTCAGACCCCAATATGGTAGTATTCCTTGGGTGACCAGCCAGTAACTTCGTAGCAGGTTGACTACATTTGACATCTTCCATCATGGAAAGGGCAGCATTTTGTCCTTACTGGAATAGACACTTATTTCAGGTATGCATTTGTCTTTCCTTCACAGAGTGCTGCTATCATCCATGGGCTTACAGAATGCCATATACACCATCATGGTATTCCTCACAGCATTGCTTCTGACCAAGGAACTCACTTCACAGCCAAGGAAGTATGGCAGTGGGCTTATGATAATGGAATTCACTGGTCTTACTATGTGCCCCACCCCCTGAAGCAGCTGGCTTGATAGAGCAGTGGAATGACCAATTAAAGAAACATACTGGATGCACAGGAGGACCTGAGTGTGCACGCATGCGCATGAAGAGCACGCGCTGCCCCAGTGGCCAAGTGGCTGCTGGCGTTCCAGGCAGATGGCAGGGCATAAGAGGCTCTGGGTGTTGTATATGATTGTTCATGTTGTGGCTGCCGAGACCTCCAGTTCCCGGTCATGAAAGGAGAATCTGAAGGACATGCAAGCCACTTGTAACCAGCTGCACAGTTCTCCAGGAAATACAAGTGGTGAAGATGCCTCTGCCACCCAGTGTCCTCTCCCATCAAGACTGGATGGAGATAGTTCTTGGCTTTACTCTGGAGAGGTTCATATTCAGATAACTCCATGCCTAAAGAATACCCAGGAAGTCCAGGCTCTAGAAATAAAAGGTCAGGTGCCCATAGCTGTACCCATGGGTGTGCACAGAATGGTTCCGGAGTCACTCCCCTGGTGAAGAAAGGCAACCTGATGATCGGACCCAAATCTGGGCAACATGCAAGTGGCTCCTTCTCAGAATTTTGCCATCGCTTCAAGTGGCTGCAGAAAAGTCTTCCTTACATTTTGATTCTGGGTGTCAAACTTGTCATGCAGCATATAACAGGAATTTCTCTTGGAACTAGACTGCTAACACCTTCTATGTATGCAAACAAAAGCATTCTAAATCAGGTTTTTCTAAGAGAAAGGTCCTCAAAGATTCAGTGTGCCTGGCTACTAGTATTCTAAGCAGGGTCTTCCATTCTTTTATATTACACTTTTCATTCTCAATCACTTTATTACAGCTTAATTTCCTTAAACCCCACATTAGGTACTTTGAGCTTCTGGGAAGTACTTTGGATTATTGGAATTACAGACTTCATCCTGAAATTCCTCTTCATGGGTTTTAAATGCCTTATTTTATTGGTGCCTTCTTGCATCACGCCTATTAAATCAAAGGGTTACTAGTACATGCTTTTAGAAGAATTATGTCAGTATTACCAAACTTTTGTTCCTATACCAGTTTTGTTTCAATACCTTATAAGCTATGGAGAGTTTGGTCAGGTAACTAGATGAAGTCTTGAGATATTGTTGGCTTTATTCAACCTCATACTAAAACTTTTGGACTTTTATGGACATTTGAGAACTTTCTAACATGTTTTGTGATTATTTTTTACCTGACCAAGTTATGGTGTGGCTGTCAGTAAAAGAAAGTGTTCAGGGTCTTCCAGTTAAGATGGTAGCATAGGTACCACACCAAAGCAGCCTGGGGGGGGGGGGGTGGAAGACCAAAAAACGTCAGCAAAATACACACTTTTACTAAAAAATGAGATGTATAGGAAACTGAAGTGGCAGCGGAGAAGTAGGAGAGATCCAGAGCATCCAGAGCCCGCACACGCTGCCAAAAGCGGCCCCGGGCAGCTCCGCCAACTGCCGTGGTAGCGGTGCACCAGAAAGCCGCCAGACTTGGCTCGAGCTACAGGAAAGCCAGGTGCGGGAGCTTCCCCTCACACCGCGCTCTCTGCAACTCAGGACACATGAAGGGAGAGCGGCAGTGAGCAGCGGAGGAGCAGACCGCGAGGTAGAAGAACACGTGGAGCAGTGAGAGAACCAGAGCAGCTGCGCCTCCCTCCCCTCCCCCACTGCCTGAGCCCAGCTCCAGTGAACAGAGCAGCATCCCAGGACCCAGCCACGCCAACTTGAGCTGACAGCGGGACCCAAGCAGGAGCAGAGTTAGGCAGCAAAATCAGCAGTTCCGGAACCGGTACCAGCGGTGCCAGCAGCAGCAGACCCAGGAGCGTCAGCAGCGGCAGACCCAGAAGCAGCAGCAGTTCCAGCAGCAGAGGTGCTGACCTGCAGGGCCACACTTGCCAGGCTTGGTTTGCCCCACAGGAAAAGCCAGTGCCCAGCTCCAGAAATCAGAACAGCAGCCCGAAGACCCAGGCAGCAACTTGACTGAGACCAAAATCATCCAAGGTAACTGGGTTTGCACCAGGGAAGGATCTCACGTGGTCACAAGCTGACTGGGATCCCTCAACAGACCAAAATCTTAACCTCTATGTTGATAGAGGATCTGGTTGTTATAATAACTACTCTGGCATACATACTTGGGGCTGTTTTTGACTGAATGGGTACAGTGTTTAGTTAACATTTGTAAATCTACCTGTGTTTTATTCCACTCAGCCTACTTGAATACTCCCATAACAGGGAAACTCAACCCCTAGGATCACCTTTGTAGATACTCTCAGAGTCTTAAGAGCCACATCTAACCCATTAAACTCCTACCCTGAAAATATATAACATAAAATCAATTGATACAGCTAAGAATACCCAACTAGCTAGAAGATCCAAGCATTAACTTAATCGAAGATGCAAAAATATACACATTATAACACAAGAAACACTAAAAAGCAAGATGATATAAATCCACCTAAAAATATCAATGCATCAGAAATGACCTCCAGTGAGAACGAGTTAGAGGAAATGCCTGAAAAAGATTTCAAAAGAATGATTGCAAATATGTTCAAAGAAGTCAGAGAACAAATCAAAGGAGTAAAAGAGGAACATAAAGAGGAAATCAAAGGAATCAAAGAAGATGCAGGACACCAATTTCATGAAATAAAGAAGGCAATACAAGACATAAATAAGGAAATAGAAATAATAAAGAAAAACCAGTCAGAATTACTAGCAATGAAGAACACAGTTAATGAAATAAAAAACTCTGTAGAAAATCTCACCAGTAGGATGGATGACGGAGAGGACAGAATATCTAAGCGAGAAAACCAGGTGGCAGATCTAATACAGGCCAACAAAGAGAAAGACAAACTTATAGAAAAGTATGAGTGGGAATTTCAAGATATTCGGGACACTATGAAAAGATCAAATATTAGAATTCAGGGCATAGTACAAGGAGAAGAATTTCACTCAAAAGGTATAGTAGGTGTCTTCAACAAAATCATAGAAGAAAATTTCCCCCAAAATTGGGAAAGAGGTGCCAATACAGATATAGGAAGCATTTAGAACCCCAGCCAGACAAAAACTGGAAAGACCCTCTCCTCACCATATTATAATCAAACTTCCAAACACACACACCAAAGAAAAAATATTGAAACCAGTTAGAGAGAAAAATCAAGTTACCTACAAAAGTAAGCCCATCAGGATTACAGCAGATTATTCAACACAAACTTTTAAAGCCAGAAGGGCTTGGGGTGATAAATTCCAAGTTCGGAAAGATAACAACTGTCAACGAAGGTTACTTTATCCTGCAAAATTATCCATTCAAATAGATGGAGAAATAAAGACATTCCATGACAAAAGCAGGCTAAAGGAGTATTTGAAGACAAAACCAGCTCTACAGAAAATACTTGACAGAATCCTCCATGCTGAAGAAAAGGAAAAGCACACATATAAGGAACCTAGAAAAAACAAGGAATACTCAAATACTAGTTAACAGAAGAGAGCACAGGTAGAACCAGAACCACAAAAAAAAAAAAAAAAAGGCAAACATAAATACACACCGTTCAAATATAGCTCTTAATATAAACGGCCTCAATGCCCCAACAAAAAGACATAGATTAGCAGACTGGGTTAAAAAGCAGGATCCTACAATTTGTTGTCTCCAAGAAACTCACCTTTCTACAAAAGATAGACATTACCTTAGGGTGAAAGGTTGGAAGACAGTGTTTCAAGCAAATGGGCCTAGAAAACAAGCAGGGGTTGCTATCATAATATCAGACAGGGTAGACTTTAGTCCGATGTTAGTCAAGAAACATAAGGAAGGTCACTTTATATTGAATAAGGGCACACTCCAACAGGAGGACATTACAATCGAAACATATATGCACCTAACATGGGGGCTCCCAAATTCGTCAAACAAACACTATTAGAACTAAGGTCACAGATAACACCAAACACAGTGGTGGTGGGTGACTTTAACACCCCACTCTCATTAATTGACAGGTCATCCCAGGAAAAAATAAACAGAGAGGCATCTGGACTAAATGAGGTCATAGAAGGAATGGACTTAACTGATATATACAGGACATTTCATCCAAAGGCTGCAGAATATACATTCTTTTCAGCAGCACATGGAACATTCTCTAAAATAGACCATATATTAGGACACAAAGAAAATCTTAACAAATTCAGGAAAGTTGAAATAATTCCTTGCATTCTATCTGACCACAATGGAATTCAACTACAAATCAGTAGCAAGAAAGGCTATAGAGCATACACAAAATCATGGAAACTAAACAATATACTACTAAATGATGAATGGGTCAATGAAGAAATCAAAAAGGAAATCAAAAACTATAGAGTCAAATGATAATGAGAACACAACATACCAAAATCATACCAAAATGAAGGCAGTTCTAAGAGGTAAATTTATAGCTTTAAGTGCCTATATTAAGAAATTAGAAAGATCGCAAGTAAACGACCTAATGCTTCGCCTTAAAGCCTTGGAAAAAGAAGAACAAGGCAAACCAAAAATCAGTAGATGGGAAGAAATAATAAAGATTAGGGCAGAAAGTAATGAAATAGAAAAAAAAGAACAATCCAAAGAATTAATGAAACAAAGAGTTGGTTCTTTGAAAGGATAAACAAGATTGATAAACCCATAGCAAATCTAACCAAAAGAAAGAGAGAAGAGACACAAATTAATAAAATCAGGGATGAACAAGGTAACATCACAACAGATTCCAGAGAAATTGAAAAAATCATAGGGACATACTCTAAAAGCATATACTCCACAAAGTATGAAAATCTGAAAGAAATGGATGATTTCCTTGATCTATATGACCTACCTAAATTAAATCAAAATGAGATTAATCACTTAAATAGACCTATATCAAACATGGAGCTCCGAACAGTTATCAATAATCTCCCAACTAAAAAAAGCCCAGGCCCAGATGGATTCAGTGCTGAATTTTACCAGACTTTTAAGGAAGAGCTAACACCATTGCTTCTTAAGCTTTTCCAGGAAATAGAAAAAGAAGGAATTCTACCAAACTCCTTCTATGAGGCCAGCATCACCCTGATACCAAAACCAGGCAAAGATAGAACAAAAAAAGAAAATTACAGACCAATCTCCCTCATGAACATGGATGCAAAAGTTCTCAACATAATATTGGCAAACAGAATACAAGAATATATCAAAAAGATCATTCACCCTGACCAAGTAGGCTTTATCCCAGAGATGCAGGGATGGTTCAACATACGCAAATCTATAAATGTAATACATTACATAAACGAGTTGAAGGACAAAAATCACATGATCATCTATCTCATTAGATGCAGAGAAATCATTTGACAAAATCCAACATCCCTTCTCAATAAAAGTCCTACAGAGCCTGGGAATACAAGGAACATATCTCAATATAATAAAGGCTATTTATGACAAGCCTACAGCCAACATATTACTAAATGGGGAAAAACTGGAAGCTTTTCCAGTAAAATCAGGAACAAGACAAGGGTGTCCACTGTCCCCACTTTTATTTAATATAGTTCTGGAAGTCTTAGCCATAGCAATAAGGCAAGAGACACACATAAAAGGGATACAAATTGGAAAGGAAGAGATCAAGTTATCATTATTTGCAGATGACATGATTCCATACATAAAGGACCCTTAAGACTCTACTAGCAAACTGTTAGAGCTGATCAAAACCTACAGCAATGTAGCAGGATACAAAATAAATACACAGAAATCAGTAGCCTTCATATATGCTAACAACAAAAACACAGAGGATGAAATCAGAGAATCACTCCCGTTCACAATTGCATCAACAAAAATAAAGTACCTTGGAATAAACCTAACCAAGGAAGTAAAGAATCTCTACAATGAGAACTTTAAAACACTCAAGCAAGAAATTGCAGAAGACACTAGAAAGTGGAGAAACATCCCTTGTTCCTGGATTGGAAGAATCAATATTGTGAAAATGGCAATCTTACCTAAAGCAATCTACACATTTAATGCAATCCCTATCAAAATTCCAAAGGCATTCTTAATGGAAATAGAAAAAACAATCCAAATTTCATTTGTAATCACAAAAAACCTCAAATATCTAAAATAATACTGAGCAACAAAAATGAGGCTGGTGGTATCACCATACCTGATTTTAACCTATACTACAGAGCCATGGTAACAAAAACAGCATGGTACTGGCACAAAAACAGACATGTAGATCAGTGGAACAGAATAGAGGACCCAGATGTAAGCCCAAGTAGCTATAGCCACCTGATATTCGATTAAAATGCCAAAAATACTCATTGGAGAAGAGACAGCCTCTTCAGCAAATGGTTTTTTGAAAACTGGATATATATCTGCAGAAGGATGAAAATAGATTCTTCTCTCTTGCCATGCACAAGAATTAAGTCCAAATGGATTAAAGACCTTAACATCAGACCTGAAACTCTGAAACTGCTAGAGAAAAAGTAGGGGAAACCCTTCAACATATTGGTCTTGGCAAAGACTTTCTGAATACAACCCCAATTGCTCAGGCAATAAAACCACAGATTAATCACTGGGACCTCATGAAATTACAAAGATTTTGCACTGCAAAGGACACAGTGAAAAAAGCAAAGAGGCAACATACAGAATGGGAAAAAATCTTCGCCAGCTATATATCTGATAGATGATTAATATTTATGATATACAAAGAACTCAAAAAGTTAAATAATAAGGAATCAAACTAGCCAATCAAAAAATGGGCTATGGAGCTAAATAGAGAGTTCTGAAAGGAAGAAATACGAAAGGCATATAAGCATCTAAAAAAATTTTCTAGGACTGGAGAGATGGCTTAGCGGTTAAGCGCTTGCCTGTGAAGCCTAAGGACCCCGGTTCGAGGCTCGGTTCCCCAGGTCCCACGTTAGCCAGATGCACAAGGGGGCGCACGCATCTGGAGTTTGTTTGCAGAGGCTGGAAGCCCTGGTGCGCCCATTCTCTCTCTCTCCCTCTATCTGCCTTTCTTTCTGTGTCTGTCGCTCTCAAATAAATAAACAAATAAAAATTTAAAAAAAAAATTTTCTATGCCACTAGTCATCAGGGAAATGCAGATTAAAACTACATTGAGATTCCATCTCACTCCTGTCAGATTGGCCACCATCATGAAAACAAATGATCATAAATGTTGGTGGGGATGTGGAAAAAGAGGAACCCTTCTACACTGCTGGTGGGAATGCAATCTGGTCCAGCCATTGTGGAAATCCATGTGGATGTTCCTAAAACAGCTAAAGATTGATCCACCATATGACCCAGCTATAGCAGTCCTAGGCATATATCCAAAGGACTCATCTCATTTCCTTAGAAGTACATGCTCAACCATGTTTATTGCTGCTCAATTTATAATAGCTGGGAAATGGAACCAGCCTAGATGTCCCCCAACTGATGAGTGGATAATGAAGATGTGGCACATTTATACAATGGAGTTCTACTCAGCAGTAGAGAAAAATGAAGTAATGAAATTTGCAGAGAAATGGATGGGCCTGGAAAGTATTATACTAAGTGAGGTAACCCAGGCCCAGAAAGCCAAGTGCCACATGTTCTCTCTCATATGTGGATCCTAGCTACAGAGTATTGGGCTTCTGCGTGAGAATGAAAATAGTTAGTAGCAGAGGCCAGTAAGGTAAAAAGGAGACATAAAGGGTAGAGAAAGGAAGGGAGGAGGGTACTTAATAGGTTGATATTGTATATATGTATTTACAATGATTGTAATGGGGAGGTAATATGATGGAGAATGGAATTTCAAATGGGAAACTGTGGGGGTGGGGAGGGAGGGAATTACCATGGGATATATTTTATAATCATGGAAAGTGTTAATAAATATTTAAAAAGAAAAAAAAAGAAAGTATTCAGCTGTGGATAATATTTGTCCAATATGTCAAGCTTAATTTCAGAAGCCAATTTGTCATCACATATTTTGTCATGAGTAGATCAGCCTATGATTTAACAGTCAGAAAATATGTCCATTGTGCAGAACTATAATTTCAGATCATATAAATAAATGGAAAGGTGGAACCACTTCATCACATCTTCAAATATATTAACTTCTATAAACTTTTAAGACCACAAAACACTAAATTTTATTTGGTATTTAAAAGGGTATCACTATTGAACTCCAGGACTAGAAGAAAACTCTTGATTCAAATGGTTTTAGAACATTACAAAACTTATATGAATAGTACAGTTTCTTCAAAAGCTTACATGAAAGAGCTGTATGTTTTAAAATGTATATATTTTCTGGACATGTTGGCACACACATTTAATTCCAGCACTTGGGAGGCAGAGATAGGAGGGTTGCATGGAGTTAAAGGCCAGCCTGAGTAACTACATAGTGAATTCCAGGTCAGTCTGGGCTATAATGAGACCCTGCCTGAGAAAAAAGCTATATATTCAATTTAATAAATATACAACTTTTATCCCACCTTATTATTTAACAGGTAATTGCAGTGTTAAATTGTGAGTCTTCTTGCTGATGGTACAAAACAGAAGTTAGTTCTCAGCAGCCCATGGAACATTCTCTAAAATACACCATATACTAGGTCACAAAGACTACCTTCACATATTTAGGAAAATTTACATAATTCTCTGCATGATATCAGATCACAATGCTATGTTGCTAGAAATCGACAACAAAAGACCCACCAAGAATCCCAATGGCACCTGGAAACTGAACAGCACACTTTTAAACAACAAATGGTTAGTGGATGAAATAAAAAAGGAAATTGCAAAATTTCTGGAATTGAATGACAATGAGAACATATCATATCAAAACTTATGGGACACAATAAAGGCAGTCCTCAGGGGAAAATTCATAGCACTCAATGCTTTCATAAAAAACAGAAAGATCCCAAATCAATAACTTAACCATCCACCTAAAGGCACTGGAAAGACAAGAAAAATCCAACCCAAAGACCTCCAGAAGGAAAGAAATAATTAAAATTAGAGCAGAAATTAATGAATTGGAAACCAAGGAAATAATTAAGACAATTGACAAAACAAAGAGCTCGTTCTTTGAAAAAATAAACAAGATTGACAAACCTCTGGCCAATTTGATCAAGCAAAAACAGGAGAAGACTCAAATTAACAAAATTAAAAATGAAAAAGGAGAGATCACAACAGACATAACTGAAATTGGGAGACTCATCAGGACTTATTTCAAAAACCTCTACTCCACAAAACTAGATAATGTGGAGGAGATGGATAAATTCCTGGACACGTACCATCTATCAAAGCTAAACTCAGAGCAGATTAATCACCTCAATGAACCCATCACACTCATGGAGATTGAAAAAGTAATTAAAAAAAAAAAAAAACCTCCCCCAAAAGAAGAGTCCAGGACCAGATGGCTTCTCAGCTGAATTCTATCAAACCTTCATGGAAGAACTCAAACCAGTCTTCTTAAAACTGTGCCACACAATTGAAGAACAGGGAAAGCTACCCAACTCTTTGTAATTTTTTTTTTATTAGTTTTCTATTCTGCAAGTACAGGCAATTTGGTACCATAATTGGGCTCATCTGGAATCTACATCCTCCCCATTGGCCCCTCCTTCATGAGGTATATGGGTCATGCATTGTGGAGTTAGCCCACAGTTATTGGTATGATAAATGTCTCTGTATATCATGACCCAACATGTGTCTCTGACATTCTTTCTGCCCCTTCTTCTGCAAAATTTACCTGAGCCATGTTGGGTTCATTTTTGGTCTGCTTCAGTGATGAGGCTCTGGCTCTCTGATTTGGTAGGCGTTGATTATTCTCTGTGTTGGTCTCCTTCCCCCTTGTGCTGGTATCCGGTTCATCAGGAAAAGAGCACCCTGGCTTGTTTCGCCAATTTTCCTTAGTTTCAACTGGGGCCCTTTTGAGATATGATGGGGGGGCTCTCTCCTTAGGATCTGCATCTATCTAAAAAAGAGAAGCAGATTCTCCAATGGAGAGTAAGTTAGCACCAGGACAAATGAGATAGCCCTTACTTTTTTTATAGAGAGTTTAATAGGTGTAGGCCCTCTTGTAGCCCATGATTGATGGTAGCTTGATATTGGAGAGTGGTCTTATGTTTGGATATGGTTCTAACTTGTCTCCCAGCTCCAGCTATGGGTCTTGGGTCTTGTACGACTGAGGGGATCAGTTAGCTGAATCAAGAGCAGTTGGTTCCCCACCATGGCTCGTGCCACTATTGCACTTTTGTGGGCATCACACCAGGTTATTTTCTGCTAAGTAGGCTTGACCATGAGTTGCTTTGACAGGTATTGGTCATTTCCCCCAATTGCCCATGTAGCACCTTCTGGCACTAAACGTGCTGACTGTCTGGGGACTGACTCTCTCCTGGCTTCTAGCCATGCCATTACATTTTACATGTCAGTTGTATATGGTGTCTTCAGCAACAGGGTCTTACCACTAAACTTTGGTGGGTCATCAAGTACTCTGACAGAAATCTTTCATTCTTTTAGAAAACCTTGTAGGTTTCTCTGATCAAAAGCTCATTGTGGGTGATAGCGCCATGCTGATACTGGGAGTTACAGGTAAGTGTCCCCTAAGAAATTGAGGAAAAAAGGTAACTAATTTATAGGAGTTAGAGAGGAGAGAGAGAAAGGGAGCGGGAGAGGGAAGGAGGGAAGATGTAGAGGATTTAGGTTAGACTTGATTCTACTCTCTCCATTGTCTTGTGGTTCAGGTGTTTCCTGTAAGGGCCTGGTGAAGATTCAGCCATTGTTCTGCCTTTAGGGAAGTAGAATTTTATGGTACCATTTCCATTTGGGTCTAGATTTGTTTCCCACCCCTTCAATGCCGTGCCCTCCCTCCCCACCCCTCCTAGTGTCTAGTCGATGAGATGCTTACTGAGTGTGTAAGGTATCTTGTGTAGATTCAGGTTAGGTGCTGTAGATGAGTGAGACTATGTGGCGATTTTCTTTCTGTGATTGGGTAAGTTCACTGAAAATGATCTGTTACAGGTTCACCCACTTTTCCTCAAATTTCTTTGTATCATTTTTTTCTTACTGCTGTATAGAATAACATTGTGTAGATATACACAGAGGAAGAAACACAAATGGTAAACACACACTTAAGAAAATGTTCATCATTCCTAATCTCAGAGAAATGCAAATTAAAACAACTATGAGATTCCACCTTACCCCAATAAGTATAGCAAACATCAAAAAATCAAATGAAAATAAATGCTGGTGAGGATGTGGAGAAGTAGTAACACTCATCCACTGTTGGTGGGAATGTAGGATGATACAACCACTTTGTAAAGCAATATGGAGACTCCTGAAAAAGCTGACTATAGACATACCAACAGACCCAGTTATTCCTTACTGGGCATCTACCCTAGAACCTTCAAACCACAGGCCAGAGAGATTTGCTCAACCATGTTTGTAGCGGCTCAATTCATAATAGCTAAGAGCTGGACTCAATCCAGATGTCCATCACTACAAGAATGGATAACTAAGATGTGGTATATCTAAAACTTCTATATCTTCCCTCCTTCCTTCTCCTTCTCCCTGTTTCTCTCTCTCTCTCTCTTTCTCTCTCTCTCTCTCTTTCTCTCTCCCTGTTTCTCTCCCTCCCTCCCTCTCTCTCTCTCTCTCTCTCCTCTCTAACTCTTGTATATTAGTTATGTTTTTCCACATCTTAGTAGGCACTGACCGTAACTTCCAGTACCAGTATGGGCTATCATCCACAATGAGCTTTTGATCAGAGAAACCTACAAGGTTTCCTAAAAGAATGACAGATTTCTGTCAGAGTACTTGATGACCCACTAAAGGTTAGTAGCAATACCCTATTGCTGAAGACACCATATGCAGCTGACACGTAAAATGGAATGGCATGGCTGGAAGCCAGGAGAGAGTCAGTCCCCAGACAGTCAGTGTATCTAGTGCCAGAAGGTACTACATGGGCAACTGGGAGAAATGACCAATATCTGTCCAAGCAACTCATGGTCTAACCTACTTATCAACAAGTAACTGGTTGTGATGCCCACACAAGTGCAATAGCGGCACACAGCTATGGTGGGGAACCAACTGCTCTTGATTTGGCTAACTGATCCCCTCTGTGGTATGGGACCCATAGCTGGAGCTGGGAAACAAGTCAGAATCATATCCAAACATAAGACCACTCTCCAATATCAAGCTACCATCAATCATGGGCTACAAGAGGGCCTACACCTATTAAACTCTTTATTAAAAAAAAAAAAAAGTAAGGGTTATTTCATTTGTCCGGGTGCTAACTTACTCTCCATTGGAGAATCTGCTTCTCTTTTTCAGATAGATGCAGATCCTAAAGAGAGAGCCACTCCATCATATCTCAAAAGGCCCCAGCTGAAACTAAGGAAAATTGGTGAAATAAGCAAGGGTGCTGTTTTCCTGATGAACCGGATACCAGCACAAGGGGGAAGGAAACCAACACAGAGAATAATCAACGCCTACCAAATCAGAGAGCCAGAGCCTCAGAAGCCCCAACACCTCATCACTGAAGCAAACCAAAAATGAACCCAACATGGCTCAGGTAAATTTTGCAGAAGAGGGGGCAGAAAGAATGTCAGAGCCACATGTTGGGTCAAGATATGCAGAGACATTTATCATACCAATAACTATGGGCTAACTCTACAATGCATGACCCATATACCTCAACAAGGAGTGGCCGATGGGGAAGGGGTAGGTCACAGTTGAGCCTAATAATGGTACCAAACTGCCTGTATTTGCTGAACAGATAACTAATAAAAAAAATATTCATACAAAACTTGAAATACAGGATTATTAGTGCAATATTTATAATTCACATAATATGTAGTCCAGGATAAATATTGAGTTTCTTTAAGTGGAGCCAAATTATAAATTTAATAAGAAAAAACAAACAGAAGTTAGAAACTAGAACTAGGCCAGACGTGATGGCTCCACCTGTAATTTCAGCACTCAGGAGGTTGAGGTAGGAGGATGGTAATGTTCACCCTGGGCAGAGACCTTGCCTCAGAAAGAGAGAGGTTGAGAAATACAGAAGGGAAAAGAAACTAGAAGTGGTGGTAATTTCTAGAGGGGTCAAATATTTTTTTCTTGACACTTTTTAGAATAAAAATTTTTTTCATAGCATTTTAAGAGCATATCTGAAATAATTTTCTCTAGTATTGGCTTTTATAATTACCATACTAAAAATGGTTATTCACAAAATTTGTATTTTTAAATGAAAATTCTAAAAGCTTTATTTTAGTTGTAACAATCATGTTTTATAAGTAAAGATTTACTGAGGATGATATATTTTAATACTGTTTTTGCTGTATTATGATTAATAATCAGTGAGAATAAATAATTTAAATTTATTTGTAAACCAAAAAAAAAAAAAAAGCAGATACTGTGCCAACTAGGTGGCAATAGCTTGGAGGGCTGGGGAAGTGTCCTCCAGCAGGCTGTATATGCTCTGAATCAGAATCCTATATATGGTGCTGTTTCTCCTACAGCCCGGATTCACAGGTCCAGGAATCAAGGGGTGGAAATGGGAATGGCCCCACTTACCATCACCCCAAGTGACCCATTAGCTAAATTTTTGCTTCCTGTTCCTGCAACCTTATCCTCTTCTGGTCTACCTTTCTTGGTTCCAGAGGGGGGAGTGCTTTGGCCAGGAGACATGAAGAACATTCCATTGAACTGGAAGCTAAGATTTCCCCCTGGCCACATTGGGCTCCTGATGCCCTTGAGTGAACAGGTTGAGAAAGGAGTTACAGGGATAGCAGGAGTTTTTAGTCCAGACTACGGGGGGGGGGGGGATTGGGATGCTCCTCCACAATGGAGGTAAGGAAGAGTATGTCTGGAATGCAGGAGATCCTTTAGGACATCTCTTAGTGTTACCATGCCCTGTGATCAAAGTCAATGGACAACTGCAACAACCCAATGGAGTAGTGTGATAAATGGCCCAGATCCTTCAGAAATGAAAGTATGAGTCACCCCTCCAGGTAAAAAAAAACAAGATATGGTGCATGCTGAAGGTGAAGGAAATACAGAATGGATAGTAGAGAAAGGCAGTTACTAATACCAGCTAAGGCCATGTGACCAGACACATAAACAAGGATTGTAATTGCAATGTTTCTGTCCTGCCATGATATGGAGTGTTTGTACATATCTACACCAATATTAAGATTATGTCACCTGCTAACTGTTGTTGAATTTATATAAGAGCTATTATATTAGAGATTAAGCATTCCTCAAGGAACCTTGTTTTGTGTTGGGAGAGAGATTGTGTGGTTCAGGTTGTACATGGGATAGTTATACCATGTTAGGCTGAATTATGAGCTTGTTACTATTTTCATTTGGAAATTAAGTATGATATAAGGAGATATGGTTTGATGTCAAGTTAACAAGGGTGGGTTTTTGATAGTTAAGGTGTGTCAACTTGATCTGTTTAGTAATCCACAGAAATCCCTTTCAGGTGGGCCTCTGAGGTTGCTTCCAGGAAGGAATAATTGAAGGGAGAAGTCCTTTTCCTGGAGTGAGCCCTTCCTCCAGAGTGGGTGGCCCCTCCCAGAGGGGGACTTTATGTAAGGAAGCTCTGGGTGAAAAGAACTTCTCCCTTCCACTTGGCTGCCAAAGCTGCTTGCTGCCTTCCAGCATGGACTGAAAACCAGCACTGAATGAAAGCCAGTGTCAACTGAAGACCCACGTGGATCAAAGCCCAGTGGCTCCTCAGGAAGCCTCCAGGCCTTCAGTGCCAGATTGGGACTGCTGAGGCATCTGGCCACATGGACTGAGCAGCTACTGGATTCCTTGATTCTTGGGCTTGCAACTGCTATTGGATTACCTAAACTAACCCAATAAGTTCCCTTTTTAAAATAACTCATCCTTGCAGTTCTGTTTCTCTAGAGAACACTAATACATCCACCAAAAAAATATAAATCCATCAGAAATGACCTACAGTGAGAATGATTTAGACAAAATGCCTAAAAGATTTTTTTTAAATGACTATAACTATGTTCAAAGAAATAAAAAATATCATGAAAGAAAACAAACACCTAAAGGAGAACATAGAAACCCAACTAATGAAATAAGGAGGTCAAGCCAAGAAAATTAAACAAACATTCAACCAATGGGGTCTCATGAAGCTAAAAAGGTTTTTTTATATTTTTAGTTATTTATTTAGAGAGAAGATGAAAGAAGAAGCAGAGAGGGAGGCAGATAGAAAATGGGTGCATCAGGACCTCCAGCAACTGTAAACAAACTCCAGTTGCATGCACCACCTTGTACATCTGACTTATTTGGGCCCTGGGGAATCAAACCTAGGTCCTTTGGCTTTTCAAGCAAGTGCCTTAACTGCTAAGCCATTTCTCTAGCCCAACTAAAAAGTTTTTGCAGAGACAAACATTCCATAAGCAGAACCAATAGATTACCCACTCAATGGGAGAAAACCTTTGCCAGCTATACCACCGACAGAAATCTAATATCTAAAACCTACAATGAACTCAAAAAACTAAACAATAAAAAAAAAAATCAAACAAAGCTGGGCCTGGTGGCACACACCTTTAATCCCAGCACTCAGGAGGCAGAGGTAGGAGGATTGCCATGAGTCTGTGGCTACCCTGAGAGTACATAGTGAATTCCAGGTCATTCTTGGCTAGAGTGAGACTCTACCTTGAAATAAACAAAAAACAACAACAACAAAAAAAAAATCAAACAACCCTCTCCAAAAGTGGGTCAGAGAACTAAATAGAGAATTCTCAGAGGAAGAATTACAAATGGCTAGCACACACTTAAGAAAATGTTCAACATCCCTAACCATTAGGAAATGCAAATTAAAACGACTATGAGATTCCACCTTACCCCAGTAAGGGTATATTTTTTTAAAAAAAAACAAATAAACACAAATGTTGGTGAGGCTGTGGGGAAATAGGAACACTCATTCACTGTTGGTGAGAATGTAAGCTGGTACAACCACTGTGGAAATCAATTTGGAGACTCCTGAAAAGGATGAATATAGAGTTACCAACAGACCCTGTTATTCCCTTACTGCACATTTACCCTAAAAGCTCCACATCTCAGTTCAGACATATTTGTTCAACCATGTCTATAGTTGCTCAATTCTTAATAGCTAAGAACTGGAATCAACCCAGGTACCCATATTTGAATGAATGGATAACCAAGATGTAGTATATCTACATGATGGAATTCTATTCAGCAGTAAGAAAAAAAAAATTACACATTGATTTTTTTTTAAATGGTCAAACTTGGAACAGATCATTTTAAGTGAACTCACACAGAAAGACAACTATCACATGATCTCACTCATCTGCATTTCCTAACCTGGATCACCCCAAGTTGCTGACATACCTGAATGGAATCTTGAGGCTTGGACAGTAGGAAAGGTAGGGCTTGGGGGAAGGGAAAGAATGGGAGGTACACAAAAGTGAATCCAAATTGAACTGGTACCATAGAATCCTATATCCTGGAAGACAGACTACAAGGGGGAACCCTCAAGAGGACCTTAGAGGGAGCACATGAATCAAAGGGCCCTGGAGAGAGTGAGATAAAACCTCACCTCAAATTTCTCCTGTTTCTCTTACTTCTCTAGCTTTTTACTTTTCCCTTGGTGCTGGACTATAATTCCTTGTACCAGGATGTGGTCTACATCCACAGTGAACTGTTGATCAGAGACCTACTAGATCTCTCAAAATAAACAAGACAGACTTCTGTCAGAGCACTTGATGACCCACTAGAGGTAAGACCCTAGTGCTTAATACACCAAATACTGTTGGCATGGACCATGGAGAGACCTGGTTGGAATCCAGAAGAGAGCCAGTCCCCAGACAATTAGCCCATCTAGTACTGGAAGGTGCTACATGAGCTACCAGAGGAAAGTGGCCAACATCTCTCCAAGCACCTCAGTCTAAGTGACTAAGAAGCAAACAACCTGATGTGATGCTCACACAAGTTCAATAGTGGCTCACAGCCATGATGGGTAACCAGTTGCTCTTGGATTGGCTAACAGATCCTCTTAATGAAAAAGAAACCATATCTGGAACTGTGAAACAAGTAAGAATCATATCTAGATAATGACTCTGCTTTTCATTGTCAAGCTCCCACTAACCGTAGACTATAAGAGTGTCTAAACCCTTCTGGTTCTCTCTAAATTATTAGTGGTTATCCCATTTAACTGGTGCTGACTTCACTCTCTGTTGGGGAATCTGCTTCTCTTTTTCAAATGGGAGCTTGACCTGAGGAGATAAATGACCCAGCACACTCCACCCTGGCCCCAGCTGAAATCACAGAGGAATTGGGATAATGAACATGAGTACTTCTTTCTTAGTAAGCTAATATCAGAATAAGGGTGATGGAGATAGATATTGAAGACACTCAACACCAACCAAACCAGAGATCCAGATACTCCTAAGTGTCCATCCCTGAAGTAGACTTAAAATACCCCCAGCATGGCTCAGGGAATTTTGCAGAAGTGGGGGTGGAAAGATCTTTAGAGCCACAAGTTGGGACATTTTGCACAGAAACATTGCCTTCCCCCCTCCCACAAGATTCATGACCCACAATCCTCATGGGGTTGACCTGCATCCCCAACGAGGAAGACCTCTTCAAAAAAGGGCATGGAGGGGGGAAAGGATGGTACCAACATGTGATTTTACATACAAAATATGTCCACATCTAATAATAAAAATAAAAAATAAGTTAAAGGAATATATAAACACTAAGCCAGCTCTACAGAAAATACTTGAACAGGTCATTTATGCTGAAGAGAAAGGTAAGCACACACATGAGGAAACAGGAAAAAATAAACCATACTCAAATAACACATAATACAAAAGAGTAAAAGAAAAAAAAACAGGAAGCACTATAAAACAAGGAATGGCAAGAATAAATATATACATTTTAATAATAACTATTAATATAAATGACCTCAACTTGCCAACCAAAAGACACAGGCTTGAAGACAAGATTAAAAGGCAGGATCCTTCAAGAAACTTACCCCTCTATAAGACAGACATCATCTTAGGGTGAAAGAATAAAAATGATATTTCAAGCATTGGGCCTAGGAAACATGCAGGTGTTTCTATCCTAATATCTGACAGAATAGACTTCAAACCAACGTAAGTGAGAAACAATTCCATAGGAAGACATTATAATTCTAAACATACATGCACCTAACATAGGTGCCCCCAATTTCATCAAAAAAACACTATTTGACTTAAGGACAAGGATAAAAACAGGAAAAATTATAGTTGATGACTTCAATATTCCACTCTCATTAACTGGAAGGCCACCCTGGCAAAAAAAAAAAAAAAAAAAAAAAAAACAAAGAGACATCTGGATTAATGATGTCATAGAACAAATGGATCTAAGAGACATCTACAGAGCATTTCATCCAAATGCTATAGAATACATATTCTTTTCAGCAGCACATGGAACATTCTCTAAAATATACCATATATTAGGACACAAAGCAAATCTTTTAAAATAAAGGAATATTGAAATAATTCCTAGTATTCAATCTGGTCACAATGGGATTAAACTACAAATAAACAACAAGAAAAACTACAGATCATACACGAAATCAAGGAAACTAAACAGTACACTACTGAATGATTAATGGGCCATTGAAGAAATCAAAAATGAAATTTAAAAATTCATAAAATAAAATGATAACACAACATGCCAAAATCTTTTGGACTTAAGGGGGGAAATTTATAGCTCTAAGTGCCTATATTAATAAATTGTAAAGATCACAAATAAACAACTAATGCTTCAACTTAAGGCCTTGGAAAAAGATGGCAAACCAAAAATCAATTGATGGGAAGAAATAAAAAAGGTTATGGCAGAAATTAATGAAATAAAAGCAAAAAAATTTCAAAGAATCAATGAAGCAAACAGTTGGTTCTTTGAAAAGGTAAACAAGATTGATAAACCCTTAGCAAATCTGACCAAAAGAAAAAGAGAGACAAATTAGTAAAATTAGAGATGAAGGGGTACCATTATAACAGATACCAGAGAAATTCAGAAAATCATAAGGACCTACTTTAAGAACATATAGTCCACTAAGTTTGAAAATCTCAAAGAAAGAGGTAAGAGGATCACCATGAGTTCAAGGCCACCCTGAGATGACATAGTAAATTCCAGGTCAGCCTGAACTACAGCAAGACCATACCTCAAAAAGCCAGTGGAGGGAGACAGAAAGAAAATCTAAAAGAGATGTATGATTTCCTAGATTTATATGACCTAACAAAATTGAATAAAGATGAGATTAAACCAATTAAATAGACCAACAACAAGCATGAAGATCCAAGCAGTTATATAAAAAAAAAAATCTTCCAACCAAAAGGAGTCCAGGCCCAGATGGATTCATTGGTGAATTTTGCCAAACCTTCACAAAAGAACTAATGCCAATGCTTCTCAAACTTTTCTATAAAATAGAAAAGGAAGGAATACTACCAAACTCCTTCTATGAAGCCAGCATCACTCTGACACCAAAACCAAACAAAGGCAGAACCAAAAAAAGAAAATTACAAAAAATCTCCCTCATGAACATAGATGCAAAAATTCTCAACAAAATATTGGCAAACAGAATACAAGAATATATCAAAAAGATCATTTTCCCTGGCAAAGTAGGCTTTATCCCAGAGGTGTAGGGGTGGTTGAACATATGCAAATTGATAAATGTAATACACTAAAAAAATGGACTGGACAAAAATCACATGATCATCTCAATAGATGCAGAAAAGGGATTTGACAAAATCCAACATCACTTCATGGTAAAAATCCTATAGAAACTGGACATAAAAGGAACACATCTTAACATAATAAAGGTTATTTATGACAAACCCACAGCCAACATAATACTAAATGGGGAAAACCTTGAAATTTTTCCACTAAAATCAGAAATGACAAGAGTATCCACTGTCCCCACTTTTATTTAATATAATACTAGAAGTCTTAGCTATAGCAATAAGGCAAGAGACATACATAAATAGGACACAAATTGGAAAGGAAGAGATCAAATTATCATTATTTGCAGATGATATGATTCTATACATAAAGGACCATAAAAACTCTACCAGCAAACTGTTATTAGAGCAAATAAACACTTTTTAGCAATGTAGAAGGATACAAAAGAAACACAGTAATCTGTAGCCTTTCTATATATTGCCAACAAACATGCTAAAGATGAAGTCAACCAATCACTTCCATTCACAATTGCCTCAAAAAATAAAATAAAAATAAAGGCCAGGTGTGGTGGCATACACCATTAATCCCAGCACTCGGGAGGCAGAGATAGGAGGATTGCCATGAGTTTGAGACCACCCTGAGACTACATAGGGAATTCCAGGTAAGCCTAAGCTAGAGTGAGACCTTACCTCAAAAAAATAAATAAATAAAAGTACAGTACCTTGGAATAAACCTAACCAAGGTTCTCTACAATGAAAACTTTAAAACACTCAAGAGAGAAATTTCAAAAGACAATAGGAAATGGAAATACACCCCATGTTCTTCGATTGGAAGAATCAATATTGTGAAAATGTCAATCTTACCAAAAGAAATATATACATTTAATGCAATCCCCATCAAAATTCCAATAGCATTCTTCACAGAAATAGAAAAAACAATCCTAAAATTTATTTGGACGCACAAAAAAACTCAAATAGCCAAAACAAAAAATTGAGCAACAAAATACAAAGAACTCAGAAAATAAATAGTAAGAAATCAAACAACCCAATAAGAAAATGGGCTATGGAACTCAATAGAGAATTCTCAAAATAAGAAATACAGATGGCAGCCAGGTGTGGTGGTACACACCTTTAATCCCAGCACTCTAGAGGAAGAGGTAGAAGGATTGCAGTGAGTTCTAGGTCACTCTGAGACTCCATAGTGAATTCCAAGTCAGCCTGGGCTAGAGTGAGACCCTACCTTGTAAAACCAAAAAAAAAAAAAAAAAAAACGAAAGAAAGAAATACAGATGGCATATAAACATGTAAAAAAACATTGTACATTCTTAGCCATCAGGAAAGGCAAACTACTTTGATATTCCATCTTACTCCTTTCAGAATGGCTATCAAGAAAAAAATATGAGGGTTGGAGAGATGGCTCAGCAGTTAAGTGTTTGCCTGTGAAGCCTAAGGACCCCAGTTCAAGGTTCAATTCCCCAGGACCCACGTTAGCCAGATGCACAAGGGGGCACTTGTGTCTGGAGTTTGTTTGCAGTGGCTGGAAGCCCTGGCGCACCCATTCTCTCTCTCACTCTATCTGCCTCTCCCTCCCTCTCTCTCTCTCTCTCTCTCTCTCTCTCTCTCTCTCTCTCTCTCTCTCTGTCACTCTCAAATAAATAAATAAAAATGAACAAAAAAATTTAAATCTTTTAAAAATAAAAGAAAAAAATATAAGAGCTGGAGGTATGGCTTAGCGGTTAAGGTGTTTGCCTGCAAAACCAAAGGACACAGGTTCAATTCTCCAGGACCCACATTAGCTATATGCACAAGGGGCTCACACGTCTGGAGTTCATCTACAGTGGCTGGAGGCACTGGCATGCCCATTTTCTCTCTCTCTCTCCCTCTTTCTCTGTCAAATAATTAAAAAATATATATGATAGTAAATGCTGGCAAGGATGTAGAAAAACAGGAACACTTCCACACTATTGGTGGAAATGTAATCTGGTATAGTCATTGTGGAAATCAGTGTGGAGATTCCTGAGACAGCTAAAAATAGACTTACCGTATGACCCAGCTATAGCACTCCTAGGCATATATCCTAAGGACCCTTCTCACTACCTTAGAGATATTTACTCAACCATGTTTATTGCTGCTTTATTTACAATAGCTAGGAAATGGAACTGGCCTAGATGTCCCTCAACTAATGAATGGGTAGTGAATATATGGTACATTCATACAATGGAGTTTTATTCTATTCAGTGGTAAAGAAAAATGAAATTATAAAATTTACAGGGAAATGGATGGCTCTGGAAAGGATTATACTAAGGAGGTAACCCAGCTCCAGAAAGCCAAATGTCACATGGTCTCTCTCATATGTGGATCCTAGGTACCAATGCTAGATGTGTATGTTATTTGGAGTAAAAACCAGTAGCAGAGGCCAATAAACTAGAAGAGTTCTATAAGGGAAGGAGGAGAGGGGAGGACTTAATGGAATGGTGTTGTATCTATGTAAGTAGATGAACAGATTACTGGGGGGTGGAATGGCTTAAGTGGGAAGAGATTGAGTAAAAGAAGGGTGAGAACAGAGTTAATCAAAATTCAAGATGTTATGAATAAGCCATAAGGAAAACTACTTTCTGGTTAATAGCACACCCAGAAATCATAGACTTTTACTAGAAAAATTTTTGTGCCAGGAATGGAATACAATCCAGTGAGTTGTTGGCAGGGAGGTCCCTGATGCCCTCAAAACATTACAGGCCATTGCCAAGACTCTTGGTTTCCCACCAGAAATAGATGGTAAGACCCTGTTTCTAAAGACTCCACATGTTTGGGCTACAAGGTTACTAAGGAATACTGCTGGAACTGAGCTGAAAACCTCCTTACTATAGACCAGCTGAAAGAAAGCTGATAAAAGCTATGCTGCATGCAGCTCCATGGGAGAGAGAGAAGTCATCAGTGGTAAAAACAGTGGACACTACAAGTCTTAAATTTGGCCAGCCAGGCCAAATGACCCAATGGTTGCAATAGTGGCATGTCTGTTATGGGGAAACCATCCTGTCTCTAACTGGACTGGAGGTCTGCTCATGAAAAGGAATGTATGCCTGGTACTGCAAACCTAATCAAAAGCCAGTGGCAGGAGAGGTCATGAGCTCTAGTAGTGTAACGCCTGCCAGTGTCTGGCTAAATGCATATATTATCCTCACTAAACTGCCCTGTCAGCACTTTTCTTTTTTTTTAATATTTTTTTAATTTATTTATTTGAGAGCGACAGACACAGAGAGAAAGACAGGTAGAGGGAGAGAGAGAGAATAGGCGCGCCAGGGCCTCCAGCCTCTGCAAACGAACTCCAGACGCATGCGCCCCCTTGTGCATCTGGCTAACGTGGGACCTGGGGAACCGAGCCTCGAACCGGGGTCCTTAGGCTTCACAGGCAAGCGCTTAACCGCTAAGCCATCTCTCCAGCCCAGCACTTTTCTTAATGTTCATACCCATATATTAATGCTACTCTCACGTTTTGTTACAGACACTTATCTTTTCAAATGGGATGATCCAAAGGAACCATGATGCTGAGAAGTGACAGAGGAGTATTCAGCACTGAAAAATCTCTATCATACCTTCCAAGGATTTGGGTCTGTTACAGAAGAGGTGGTAGAAAGAATGTAAGAGAAAGAGGAAAAGTAGGGCTGATCACAATGCAATCATTCAGTCACAAATTGGCCTCACTATCCATGACCTCGCAGTGCCTAGCACTGCTTTCACAAGACCCTCCTAATAGGAGAAAAAGATGATGACATCAAAATAAAAGAAAGACTAACTGAGAGAGGGAGGACATATAATGGAGAGTGGATTTGTGAAGGGGAAAGTGGGGGAGAGGAGGACGTTATCATGGTTATTGTGTATAATTATGGAAGTTTCAATATAAAAAAAAGTTTAAAAAACCAAAACAATTAAAAAATAAAATAAAAATTACTGAATACAAATTTTCTATTAAAAATTGCAGACAGGGCTGCAGAGATTGCTTAGCAGTTATAGCACTTGCCTGCGAAGCCAAAGGACCCAGGTTCGATTCTCTAGATCCCGCGTAATCCCGATGCACAATGTGGTGCATGCATCGGGAGTTCGTTTGCAGTGGCTAGAGGCCTTGGCATGCCAATTCTCTCTCTATTCTCTAATAAATGAATAAAAATAAAATCTAAAAAATATAGATGAAAGCATTTTTTTAAAAAAATTGCAGACATCTGGGCACACAGCAGTATAGGCAAGCAGTATTTTTCTTCTGTGTCCTTCCTCGTTTGCTTGCTTATGAACATATGACATACTTTCTATCACCCCTTCACTATGAATCCTGATGGCATCCTTCTGTTGGAAGTCATTTCATATTTGTACACACAGAGCTTGCCCTATGGCTTTATAGAGTGGTGTTTTGTGTTTTTGCTGTGAATTATTTGGCTACTCATTTATTGTGACCATCTCTTTCAACCTGGTGCAATTAAAAATATTTTAGTCATTATTTTGTCTAACAAAACCCATGTCAAATCAGCACTGCTATCTAATACACAATACACTTTGAAATATTATCAACTTTCACAAATACATGTAACTTTTTTCACATTTTCTTATTATATGTATGAGGGGTTAACTTTTTTAGATTTTATTGCATTTGATATCACTTTTATATTCAATTTTTCTTAGGTTATGAGAGAGTATATTAGAATCCGCACTATTTCTGTGTTTGAAATTCATTGGAGTATAACATACAGTCTTACATATCATCTTCATAAGTACTTGAAAATAAGAAAAGAGTTTCTGCTTTGGTATCTGAATACAATAATATTTGTCGTATTATTTGTAAACTTTAGGTCTTTTATATCTACACTTTTTAGTCTCTCTCTTTCCCCCACATCTTCAATTATGATTCATCTAAGGCTTCCTCCGTAGGCTTGCCATGACTGTGGGCAGTAATTCCCTTGCACAAGGAACTTCATGTTGGCAATCCCAATTCTCGGCAGTATCATTTGGCCAGTACTCCTTTGTGAGCCAATTAGCTGTTTCTCCCACAGTCACAGCACTCATATAGATGTTTGCGTATGATGAAATGCTAGTTCTAACCAGCAGAAGACCAACTGTGATTAAGGTGTTTAAATAGTCACATATTTGGTCTTTAAATGAGTATATCTGTGGCAAATATAGAAATAGTTCCTAAGTTTTGAAGTACAATATTGAAAGTCCCCACAGGCCATACTGAAAAGATTTTCCTAGTGATGGGACTGTTTTCTATAGGCATCGATTAAATGTTACCTTATGCCAGAGCAATAGCTTCAGTAAAGAGAAAAAATTAAAACAAATGAGAAGAAAAAAGACACAAAGGAGCTAAAATTACTTTTTTAGACCCATTTCCATCTATAGATGGAATCTAAACTCATGGAACTAAAACTAAAAAGACAGACCTTAAGCATGAATAAGACTGCTTACATTCGCTCTGGGCTTTACTTCATTTTTTAACATGAAAATTGAATATCTTTACTTTCTCCATCAGAGAATAGTAAGAGCTAAGTCTCATCTATGAAAAATCTAAAGGACTGTATGTGTATAAAGACAATGATGACCTAAAATTTCAACCAGGATGCTCTCAACTACAGGTACAATGCCATCTCCCAGCATTTTTGTTTAAAACCATGATTAGTTAGTTACAGAAGCATTTGTGGTATCTTAAGTAGTTGAGGTGCTTGTGTATGCTTGAGGGAAAATCTACTTTCTCTGTAGATATGCCTTGAATTCTTAGAGTATATTCTGAGGCATCCAGAAAGGGGTGAAGACACAGCACACAATTGAAAAGTTGTGAGAAAAGGGCAAGGTCACTACATATTGGATAAGAATCAGAAACAGGAATAGTATGAAGCTAAACATGAGAAAGTATTCATGACAGTAATAGCACTACATACAGGAGCAATCCAGAGATTAAAAATCAAAAGAAAGATGAGCAGAAATCTCTTGACGTTTGGAGAATTATGTGGGCAAAAATGATAAATTGTGAGGGAGAAATCAATGCATTCATTTCCATGACCTTCATGCTGTCCAATGAGTCCTGTAATCTCCTAACCTTGCTTCTAATTTATTTGTTTCTGTCTAATCTTCTTTTTCCAAACTTGGACAATGCCAGGGCATCAGAGAAGTTAGAAGCTGTGGATCCTGGCATTGTGTCACTGCGTACTTTGTGTCACTACAATTTGAAGGTGATGCAGAGGTGTGCAGGCTCTGTGAGGTAAGGAAACATTTCATTCACAATTTGAAGCTCATGTAGTGAATGACTTCTCAAAAAGCTGGATTTTTTTCTTCACTTTCAGGTATTTTCAAGACAGTTCTGCTCTCCATGGCAGTGGGTGGAGTCAACCACTCTATGGTGTCTGAATTTGTGTTCTTAGGACTCTCTAACACATGGGAAATCCAGTTGCTCCTTTTCCTTTTTTCCTCAGTGTTATACATGGCCAGTCTGATGGGAAACCTCCTCATTGTGTTCTCTGTGACCTCTGACTCCAACCTACACTCCCCCATGTACTTCTTGCTGGCCAATCTCTCATTTCTTGACCTGGGAGTTTGCTCTGTTGCAGCCCCCAAGATGATTTATGACCTATTTAGAAAACACAAATCTATATCTTTTGGGGGTTGTATAACCCAAATCTTCTTTATTCATGCTATTGGAGGCACAGAAATGGTATTGCTCATAGCCATGGCCTTTGACAGATATGTAGCTATATGTAAGCCTCTTCACTACTTGACCATCATGAGCCCACAAACATGTATTTTAATTTCAACTACATCCTGGATCCTTGGCCTCATCCACTCAGTAGCCCAATTGGCTTTTGTTGTAGACTTGCCCTTCTGTGGACCTAATGTACTGGACAGCTTTTACTGTGATCTCCCTCAGCTCATTAAGCTGGCCTGCACAGAGACAAATAGATTAGAATTCATGGTCACAGCCAACAGTGGACTCATCTCTGTGGGCTCCTTCTTTATTCTGATCATTTCTTACATCTTCATCCTGGCCACTGTTCGGAAACACTCTTCAAGTGGTATGTCCAAGGCACTCTCTACTTTGTCAGCTCATGTAACTGTGGTGGTTTTATTCTTTGGGCCGTTAATCTTCTTCTACACCTGGCCCTTCCCTTCATCACACTTGGACAAATTTCTTGCTATCTTTGATGCAGTTCTCACTCCCTTTCTCAATCCAGTCATCTATACATTCAGGAACAAGGAGATGAAAGCAGCAATGAGGAAACTTTGTTACCAGCTTGTGAGTTATAGAAAAGTATCCAAAGTACTTTAAAAACAAATAAAAATGAATTCTATACTCACAAAGAGAAAACTAAAATTATTAAAATTTTGGAACTCTATTCAATTTGTGTACTAAGTTACATTTAAGAACTTATGATATTATGTAGTAGCTTAATCAATATAGATGAAGGGAGAGAACATTGGAAACATCTATGCTTCAAACTTTGTGCTAGATGGTTAATATAAATTATTTAATATTCATGATAATTTTGCACAGTATTTTCACCTTGATAGTATGTCAAAATAAATTCAAGAATGTTTTCTGCTCCTTTCCTTTAAAATTGCTTTGTAAAAATCCTTCAAACCAAAGTTGATTTTAACTGTAATCCACCATTTCAAGTAGTTTTAATCCCTCAGTAAGGACCATAGTGGATGCTCAACAATTTACTCTGGGAGATTAGTATATTCCTTCTTTTCCTTGTTCTACTCTCCCTGTTTTAAATTGGCTAATGTCCTTTCCTCAGTCTGTCAAACTGTCATAATAACTAACTGATATTTTCCCCTTCTTCCTGCTCCCTTCCCGTGCCCTGGGCTACAATGATAAGCTGCTAATGGTGTATTATGACTGTAGAATTTTACAGCTGGAATTTTGAAGATCATTTGTTCTATTTTATAGGCATTAGTACTCAGGAATGGAGGCATTAGATGATATATCTAGAATAAGAAAACTATCTCCTCATTTTTAGATTTTTTTAAGTTTTTAAATATCAAAACCTACTTTCTGAGTTACATATTTGAGTTTTCTGTTAACATACTACACCTCTGGCCTTATATTACCTTCCTATTTCTGACCACAATAACAGCAGAAGTGACCCAAGGGAAGTCATTACTCTTGTCATTAGAATCAATTTTATGATTAGTTTTTTCCAAGTACATTATTTATTTGTTTAATAAAGTACTTAGACCAAATCCTTGTTATTTTATAATCTCATGATTTTAACCACACATATCTTTGATTTCATCCATGGACTTGATTGATGTCACTTTTAAAATTCACAGTTAAGCAGGATTCCTCTACTTGTAACTATTAGAATCACTATCACTTTTCTCATTTCCATGAAGATCTGGCAGTTATGTTTGCTGATTTTCAAGAACCTGGGGGATGGACATTTCATTAGTGGACATAGTTGCCATAACTAGGCAACTGGGGCACTCTGGAAAAGGGGGGAACAAGAGACTAACAGGGTGATTCTCAGCAAAACACATGATATACATGCATGAAAATGTCATCATGAAACGTTATTGTATATGCTAATTTTAAAATGTGAAAAAAAGAAATTTGGGGTCATAAATCTAAGACAGAGAAGATCATTCTAAACCAGGCAAGGTGGTACTCACCTTTAATCCCAACACTTGGGAGGCAACGGTAAGAGGATCACTGAATTCGAGGCCAACCTGGAACTACAGAGTGAGTTTCAGATCAGCCTAAACTAGAGTGAGACCCTACTTTGAAAAAAAAAACAGAAAATCTTTCTAATATACACATAATCAAAGTTTCTGACTCATAAACTAATAACAATGAGATAATAAATAGATCTTATTAATGTATTGATAGGATTCATCTTTCTTTTAGAAAATATTTTGCTTTATTGTTTTATCATTTTATTTTTGGACTTCTTTAAAGTTGTTAATTTGTTCACAAAAAAATTATTGGTATGGGACTGGAGAGATTGCTTAGTGGTTAAGGCACTTGCCTGTGAACCCTAAGAACCTAGGTTCAACTCCCCAGTACTCATGTAAGCCAAATGTACAAGGTGGCAGAAGCATCTGGAGTTCATTTGCAATAGCTAGAGACCCAGGTGCACTCATCCTCCCTCTCTATCTGCCTCCATCTCTCTCTCTCTCTCTCTCTCTTTCTCTCTAATATAAATAAATAAAATGTTTTTAAAATTTATTGGAATAAACATAAAGTGACTTTAATAAATTGAGAGATATTTCATTTTTATAAATTAACCATTAGCTGAGGATTGTCTATGAAATTGTTCCTTTTCACACTTATTAAGCTATGTTTAATCCAGGTGTGATGGTGCATGCCTATAATTCAAGCATTTGGGAGCCAGAGACAGAAAGATCAGAAGCCAACCACGGCAATATAGTGAATTCAAAGCTAGCCTGGACTATACAAGATCTTTTAAAAACATAATAATCATAAGCATTGCTTATATTTCTTTATCTCAATAATCTCAAGAAATATTTCTCTGAGTATTATTATCACAAAAACTATAGGATTCTCTAACTTCCTTTGTGGCAAATGGAACATTAACTGCTCAATCATTCCAAACAAAATTCACTTACTATTGTTATTATTCTGCTTGCTGTTAGCAAATACCAGCCTGCTTGAGAATGTCATGGGTTTAGCCTGTCAGTATTTTCCCAGGATTCTGAAGATCCAGTCATTGTTTTCATTTATTTAATATCACAACCCCCACTTCAGTCATGTGTATCATTTTCACCCATAACAACAACCTTTATTGAAAACTGATTATCTGGCAAATAATATATTGTTTATATACATTAATTTTAACATAAAGAAGGTAGATAATATTCTAATTCTTTCTAAAAACATATTTATTTATGAGAGAGAGTGGGAGAGAGGAAAGGGCAGAACTGTAACCCAGAAAGATTTAGTAAATAGTTCAAGGCAGCTGGGCATGGTGACGCACGCCTTTAATCCCAGCACTCAGGAGGCAGAGGTAGGAGAATTATTGTGAGTTTGAGGCCACCCTGGGAATACATAGAGAATTCCAGGTCAGCCTGAAAGTGAGACACTACCTTAAAAACAAACAAAAAAAAAAAAAAACAATTTGCTGGGCGTGGTTGCACATGCCCTTAACCCCAGCACTCAGGAGCCAGAGGTAGGAGGATTGCCAAGCATTTGAGGCCATACTGAGACTACATACTGAATTCCTGGTCAGCTTGGGCTAGAGTGAGACCCTACCTCAAAAAAAAAAAAAAAAATACTTCAGGGAGACTCAGCTGGTAAGTGATAGATTTTGAACATGGAAGATCAGCTCCAGTATTCCTGCTCTGACTTATTATAATCCACTGCCCAACATGGTGTGCCCTTTCATCTGAACCTTTAAATTGTAAACAAATTTCACTTTTCTAATTCTAATTTTTCTATCTTTAGGTTTCACTATAAAATGGTAAACATAAAACACATCAACCCAATAAATTGTGCTACTTGAGATGTATATTATCTCATTTTAATATATCATTAAAATATTCAGAGCCAGGCATGATAGTGCATGCCTTTAATCCCAGCAACTAGATAGCCTACAGGCTTGCAGAATTTTTCTGTTTCCACTTTGCATCACTTCTACTGAAGGGCTGGAATTATAGACATGTGCTACTATATCTAGCCTTTACATGGATCCTGGAGATTCATACTGAAACCTTCATGCTTACCAGCAAGCACATTATCTACTAAGCCCAAAATAGTCATTTCTATGCTATCTAAACAAGATAATATTTAGAAGTAAATTTTATAATAAAATAATTCTATAGTCAACTTCTATCCAAACACAATTAAACATAAGTGAAGAATAGTATACAATCTAGTCCTTGGAGATGTTTAGACTATGATGGGTCACATTTTGGGAGGAAAAGATTGAAGTCCACAAGGACACTTCATGAGGTACCTTCATTCTCATAGAACTAGAGCTTGCATTAATCAATGCAGCAGATTTTAAATAGTGTTTGACAGATTAAACTGACTGCCAAAAATCACCCTATGCTAGAGGCTCATTTTGTCTGTAAGGAATGGAACTAGGTCAGTAGCATGTCTGTATTTGGCGGAGTAGCACTAGTGAGGGGAACAGGAGACATATTCCCTGATAATAACACCATTGATTGGAATTTCTGAAGATCACCTTGGCTTCAGTGAATGGGGTAAAGCTTTGAGTATGTAACCAGTTGCAAGGGGATGCTTTCTGAAGTGCAGGGGTAAATACCACATATAAACAAGGATCAGAAGTGGAAACTGAAAGGGAGAGTGAGTTGAAGATAAATTGCTTGTACTTGGTGATTATTACATTTTTTTAAAGTTGAGAAAGAAAGAGAGTTGGCATGCCAGGGCCTCAGCCACTGCAATCAAATTCCAGATGCTTATACCACCTAGTGGGCATTGTGACCTTTCACTGCCTCACCTTTGTGTGTCTAGCTAACATGGGATCTGGAGAGTCAAGCATCGGTCCTTGGGCTTTGAAGGCAAGCACCTTAACTGCTAAGCCATCTCTCCAGCCCTTGGTGATTATTTCTATTGCTTAGAAAAGAGTAGTAACAGTGAGTCCAAGGTTTGCAAATTGTATAATTCAACCTTCATTGAGTAAGTATCAGACAAATGATCAAATGGGAGTTTTACCCACTTGTTACTTTACATAAAATTATAGCCTCAACTGCTAAGTCATCTCTCCATCCCACCATTTGTTTTTGTTTGTTTGCATGCTTCCTTGTTTGATTTAGGTTTTTGTTTATTTTGGTAGGGTTGGTTGGGGTTTGGAGGGGTTTTTTGTTGTTGTTTGGGTTTTGTTTTTTGATTTCTTGGGGGGTTTTTTTTGGTAATTTTTACCTCTTATAATATTCCCCCACCAAAACATACATAACAAAACTTAAGGAAGACTTCAATGACAAAAGACTCATTTGAAAAGCCTAGCTAGGGTTTCTAAGGCTCAAGACATCTTCCAAACCTAGTCAAACTGCCAAATAACCTGTACCTCTAAGCAACCCCAGAGGAGACCATCAGAAGAATTAATTAACTAACCTTAGACTGAATTTTAGACTCCTGTGTAAGTAAAGTATTGTTGACTTAAGTTATATTGAAGCTATTTCATGATCACCAATAAAAACTGATGTACTGTATAATTATAGTTTATTAATGGTTCTTTCATTGATTCTTCTGCACACTTTCAGATAAAGAAATAAACTATAATTCTAGGCTTTCTGTACTATTGATCTTGTTTGTTTATTTGTTTGTTTGTTTGAGCTAGTGTCTCACTCTAGCCTAGGCTGACCTGGAACTCCTTCTGTAGCCCCAAACTGGCCATTAATCATGGTGGTCCTCCTATCTCAGAATCCTTAGTGCTGGGATAGTAAGGGTGAGGTCCCATGCCCCACTTTTATCTGTTTTTGTTTGTTGTTTTAGGAAAAATATCTTAGCCTATATAAGAACAAATTATAAGTGGTTTTCCTTAGTACCTGACCCACTAGCATTTTGAGTTCCTCCCCCCACCCCCCGCACTTTGGGTTTTTGAGGTAGGGTTTCACTCTAGCCCAGGCTGACCTGGAATTCATTATGTAGTCTCAGGCTGGCCTTGAACTCACAGCAATCCCCCTACCTCTGCCTCCCAAGTGCTGGGATTAAAGGTGTGCACCACACCTGGCTTGAATTCCTCTTTTAAGCTAGTATTTTGGCATTCTGTTTATTTAACCATATCACATATTCAATAAATAATTAAGTAAATGTTGGGCTGGCCATGGTGGCACACACCCTTAATCCCAGCACTTGAGAAACTGAGATAGAAAGATTGCTGTGAGTTTGAGGCCAGTGAGGGACTCCACAGTGAATTCCAGATCAACCTGGGCTAGAGCAAGACCCTACCTCAGGAAAAAAAAAAAAAAAAAACAGAATTAAGTAAATGTAGATATAGACAGCTGTACATTTTGTTACTGCTAATTTAGTTAGCCCTTATCATGGGACAGAGGTTACATTCTGCAGTCATTTTTCTACTTTTACCTCCCTACCTTCCTGTATGTAAATGATAAACTTAATTTTCACTTTAGGGATAATATATATTTCAGTTTTATAGAGGTTTTTCCCTCATTAATAAGAAGGTAAAGATGTTAAAACTGTATTTTTAATATACATTAAAATCCCTAGGCTTTCTTCTTTGCCCTCAAGTGATCCATTACGAATTTTTTCCCTTGATTGTTGTGGCCAAATTTCCATGGTCCTTGGAAACAATTCCCTTGGCCAAATATGCTCAAATGGCAAGCTCATATTCCTATAGCAGCATTTAAGAAACTTTCAGTGTGCTAATTAGCCACCTTTCCCTGTGTTAATATGTTACACATCATTTTTATTCCAAGAAGTTCCAAGGCAATGTGGTTGGCTAACTCCTCATAATCTCAGCATTGGTCCAGGTAGGTTAGATGAATAGAAGCTAAATTTTGTAGTTTTCTTTACAATTATGGGTTTCATTTTGACATTTTCACACGCACACATGCACACACAGATATAATCATTGTCCTTTGCTCATTTTCATGCACACCTATTTCCTCTTATACTATCTCCCCACTGATGGCAGCTGCTTTGATAGAAATCATAATTTCAAATTGGCAACACATGGAGCAGAGGGAGAATTTAATCAACCAGAAGAAACAAATTAAACATTGAAATGTCAGCATAGTTATCAACAACTAAAATATACATGACAGAAGGATGAGTAAAGTCATGACACAGTCAGTGTGGTAGAAGTTACTACAGTGTCCTTCTCACAAAAGACTTACATGGGGTCCTAGCCAAAGAAGAATGCAGGAATGGAAGATTTGCCCAGCTGGAGAAAAATATGGATAATTATGGCACATGATAATGATACTCTTATACATATATTTAGTTTTTAATTGTCTTTATTAATTAATTAATTTTATTTATGAGAGAGAGAGAGAAAGCAGATAGAAAGAGAATGGGTGTGCCAGGGCCTTCAGCCACTGCAAATGAACTCCAGATACATGAACCACCTTGTGCATCTGGCTTATATGTGTCCTGGGTAATTAAACCTGGGCCATTTAGGTGTACAGGCAAGTGCCTTCACCACTAAACCATCTCTCCAGCCCTAGTTTTTTTTTTAATACTTTTTATTTTATATTATTTTATTGACTTATTTGAGAGACATAGAAAGTCAAAGAGAGAGAGAGAGAGAGAGAGGAGCAAATGGGAGTGCCAGGGCCTTCAGCCACTGTAAACGAACTCCAGATGCTTGTGCCACCTTGTGCTTCTGGCTTACATGGGTCCTGGGGAATCTAACCAGTGTCCTTTGGCTCCTCAGGCAAATGCCTTAACCACTAAGCCATCTCTCCAGTCCAAGTTTTTTAATTCTTAATGAATGCAAAATCATCACAAATTTGTAGGCATGCAATATGAGAAGGCTTGAGGCATAATTCCAAAGTAGAAGCACTTGCCTAGCATGCACTGAGGCCTTGAGTTCAATCCTTGGGACAGCAAATCAAGAACAAAAGAACAATATACTGGAGAAACATTATCTAGACAGGAAACTCAATGGTGTTCTTTATCAGACCACTATTAGAACAAGACTGTTATTATTGGTGTTTGGGGGTTTGGCTACCTAAATGCATGAAATTTTTCTCCATTATCTGTGTAAAAGTATCAAAGAGGACTTCACTGAAGAAGCAAGAAAGGGACTGGAGAGATGGCTTAGAGGTTAAGGCACTTCCCTGCAAAGCCAAACAACCAAGATTTGATTCCCCAGGACCTACATAAGCCAGATGCACAAGGGACATATGCATCTGGAATTCATTTGCAGCTGCTGAAGGCCCTGGAGTGCCCATTCTCTCTGCCTCTTTATGTCTCTCATAAATAAAACTAAAATAATTTTTTTAAAAGAAGCAAGTGGGGGGAGGGTATTACCATGGGATACGTTTTATAATCATGGAAAATGTTAATAAAATTGAGAAAAAAAGAAGCAAGAAAAAGGAATTTTATAAGGTGGAGTGTTGGACAGAGGAGAAGCACTGGAGAGATGTGTGATGGGAAGTGTGTTGCAGGCTGAGTGAAGATTATAGAGGGAAGGGATGACCTGAAATGTGTGTTGTGAGAGGGGAAAGTAAGTATCATTTGATAATATGTCTAGTAAATGAGCAGTTTATCTTGGAATGAGAAGGGTAGGGAGGGTGGAGTAACATAGTTATTGAGTACTTTGGCAGAAGCCTTGGTCCTTATCTCAGTTCAAGAGATAGATCAGGGGCTAGAGAGTTGGCTTAGTGCTTAAAGGTCTTGCTCACAAGCCTGACAGCCCAGGTTCAAATCCCCAGCATCCACGTGAAGCTAGATACACAAAGTGGCATCTGCAGTTTGCAGTGGCAAGAGGCCATGGAGTGCCCATTCTCTCTCCTTCTCTCAATCTCTCTTTTCTCGATTGCAAATAGTAATAAATAAATAAATAATTTTAAAAAGAAAGATAAATCATAGTTATATCTTTGGATGCTCTAAAGTTACAAATTAAGATTTAAAAAATCACATCAGTTGTAAAAGCCTCAGGGTGGGTGCTAATAGCCAGAGGCACTATCTTCCCCCTATCCCTCCCCCACACACAGACTGAATGAGACCTTTACAACCCCACAGTGAATACCAATAACCATACCTAGGAGGACCCTCAGTAGAATGGGGGTGGGGAAGAGGGAATATAAGAGTACAACCTTTTATTTTAAAAAAATCAATAAATATTTTTAATCATATCAGTTGCCTAATATGAATAAAATTGCAATGTGTTCACTGAAAAAATGTAATAGTGAAAAGCAAAAGTTCTCTCCTCCATTGCTTTTTCAACCTCACCACTTAGATATAGTTACTGTTAACCTAGACATTTTCTATTCATTTGTTTTATTCATCGAATGTCACTTTTAAATCTAGATGAGATAAGGCAGGTACAAACCTCTCTGGCATCTATCCTAAGTTCATTTAAATCATCCTCAGTATTATAAGTGGCTGCAGAGTATTTCATGAAAGGGGTCTAATATATGTTATTTAACTAGTCTCCTATCTGATTCTAAGTTATTTATTTAGTCTCCTAGTACTGTATTGCAGGTGTTGATAGGTACTCCTCTTAGCCAGCACCTGACTTTAATCCCAGCACTTGGGAGGAAGGGTAGGATCACTGTGAATTTGAGGCCACCCTGGGACTACATAGCGAATTCCAGGTCAGCCTGAGCTAGAGTGAAACCGTACCTCAAAAAAACCAATAATAATAATTTAGCAAAAATAAGAAGAAATCCTTTGTCAAACTGCACATACAGATTCAGAAAGTTTTCCCCTAGGAATGGAGGAGCCCTATCAAAGCACACATTCATGTAGAAACTCACAACCATTTTTCCCTTTTAAATCCTGAATTATGTCAAATGTTTACGTTTCTGCCAAATCACCAGGAAATGTTGCTATTATTTTATTACTTTTGTAGGCACTTACTTAACTATGAATGAGGTTAAATATCTTTACATACAAGGGTACAGGACCATTTCCAAACCCTCTGATGCATTTCCTCTCGTTTGTTCTCCTTTATGTGGAATTTATAACTCATCACTCCCATGTTAATTGTCTCCTTGACTTGAAGCTTATACTTTTTTCTTCCTTCAACCCTTACTCAGAATCTCCTCCATGGTACCCACAATTGTGTTAATTTCTCGAGAACATACAGTAAAAGTCATGATCTGGGGCTGGAGAGATGGCTTAGCGGTTAAGCGCTTGCCTATGAAGCCTAAGGACCCCGGTTCAAGGCTCGGTTCCCCAGGTCCCACCTTAGCCAGATGCACAAGGGGGCGCACGCATCTGGAGTTCGTTTGCAGAGGCTGGAAGCCCTGGCCTGCCCATTCTCTCTCTCCCTCTATCTGTCTTTCTCTCTGTGTCTGTCACTCTCAAATAAATAAATAAATAATTTTTTTTAAAAAGTCATGATCTGGCCTCCTTTACTCCTATATTTCTTGCCTTCTAAATTAACTTATCTTGTTATTTCAACTTACAGACAAGAGAAATTTCTACTGCCAGGCCTCAGATATTCATATTAAGATTTTGCAATGTGATTATATATGCACACATATAATATATCATAACTTGGATATTCATATATTTATATCTCCAAGTTATGATGCCTGCTGTTACTGAAGTAGTTCAGTTAATATATAAAAAGCATTTTAGGGCTGGAGGGATGGCTTACCAGTTAAGGTACTTGCCTGCAAAACCAAAGAACCAAGGTTCGATTCTCCAGGATCCATGTAAGCCAGATGCACAAGGTAGGTGTGTCTAGGACCCACATAAGCCAGATGCACAAGGTGGTTCGTCCATCTAGAGTTTGTTTGCAGTGGCTGAAGGCCCTGGCACTCCTATTCTCTCCCTCTCTCTCTCTATCTCTCTCTCTCTCTCACTTTCTCTATCTGCCTCTCTCTCAAATAAATAAAAAGCTATATAAAAGCATTTAAGTTCATAATCAAATGTGAAATATGACTATAAAAATATGTTTTAAGGGGCTGGAGAGATGGCTTAGCTGTTAAGCACTTGCCTGTGAAGCCTAAGGAACCCGGTTCAAGGCTCGATTCCCCAGGACCCACGTTAGCCAGATGCACAAGGGGGCGCACATGTCTGGAGTTCATTTGCAGTGGCTGGAGGCCCTGGCGCGCCCATTCTCTATCTGCCTGCCTGCCCCTCCCCCCCCCCTCTGTCTCAAATAAATAAATAAAAATGAACAAAAAATATGTTTTAAAAATAAAACAATGGTATGTGTCTAAAAATATATAAGAGAAAAAAGCAAATTTTTTTATAATTAAAATTGTCTCTTAAGCCATGTTAGTCTGTATCTAGCTTACTAACAATTTTTGAATTACCCATGATTTTGCTAAATCAGTGCTACCTATCCTAAATCAAAGTCTACTTTCTCAGGTAGCATGAAGGTTGTTACAGCCAACAAAGATGATGGATAAAGTGAACCATTCTGTGGTATCTGAGTTTGTGTTCCTGGGACTCTCCAATTCTTGGGCCATCCAGATACTCCTTTTCCTCTTTTCCTGTATGTTCTATGTGGCAAGTCTGATGGGAAATGTCTTCATTGTGGTAACAGTGATTTCAGACCCTCATTTGCAGTCTCCCATGTACTTCCTTCTAGCCAATCTTTCCATCATTTGCCAGAGGGCTAATATCCAGAACATAGAAAGAACTCAAAAATAAAACCTAACAGCCACTATGAAGAGATAGAATCTCAAAGTAGTTTTAATTTGCAATTTAGTGATGGCTAATAATGTTGAACATTTAAAATATATTTATAGTATTTATTGCTTGTTTGTATTTCTTCTTTTGAGTTCTCTGTTCAGTTGCATAGTCCGTCTCTCCACGGTCGCGATGACCATCATCAAAAAATCAAACGAGCCTTTCCATGATAACCACACAGGGTCCATAAGCCTTGTATTCGAACCCCAGCATAACTTAAAGGGGAAGCTAACACAACGTGCAGAGCCCACCATCCCCTGTCTCAATTCCTTGCTGCAGAAGCCCACTTAGGTAGCACCAAGCTTGATTTCCAGATGGAGCAGTACATCCACAAGAGGAAGAGTGCTGACATCTACATCACCAATCTGAAGAGGACCTGAGGAAAGCTTCTGCGGGCAGCTCACGCCACTATTGCCATGGAGAACCCTACTGTCAGCTCCTCCTCCCAGAACTCTGCCATGCTGAAGTTTGCGCAGCCACAGGAGCCACTCCCATCACTGGGTACTTCACCCCTGGGACCTTCACTGACCCGATCCAGGCAGCCTTCAGGGAGCCTCGCCTTCTGGTGGTGACTGACCCCAGGGCTGACCACCGGCCTCACAGAGGCATCCTACGTCAACCTGCCTGCCATTGCTCTGTGTAATACAGACTCTCCTCTGCACTTTGTGGACATTGTCATCCCATGTTAACAACAAGGAAGCGCACTTAGCGGGTCTCCTGTGGTGGATGCTGTCCCGGGAGTCCTGCACATGCGCGGCACCACCTCCCAGGAACAACCCTGGGAGGTCATGCCCCATCTGTACTTCTATAGAGACTCCAAGGAGATCAAGGAGGAGCAGGCGGCAGCTGAGAAGGCCATGAACCAGGAGAATGAACTAGCCTGCTCCCAAGTTCACTGCTGCCTAGCCTGAGGTGGCAGACTGGTCCAAACGTGTGCAGGTGCCCTCTGTGCCTACCCAGCAGTTCCCGACAGAATACTGGAGTGCTCAGCCGGCCACTGAGGTCTGGTCTGCAGCTCCCACTGCCCAGGCCACGGTGTGGGTGGGAACATCCCCTTAACAGTCCTAAACTGTTCTGTGGACTCAGGAAAGGGGGAAATAAACAGTTTCTAAAAACAAAAAAGAAATTGAATTAGCCTGGCCTGGTGGGGCATGCCTTTAATCCCAGCAGTTGGGAGGCAGAGGTAGGAGAATTGCCATGAGTTCAAGGCCAACCTGAGATTATACAGTCCAGCCTGGATTAGAGCCAGATCCTACCCCCAACAAAACAATCAAGAGCCCGGCATGGTGGTGCGTGCCTTTAATCCCAGCACTTGGGAGGCAGAGGTAGGAGGATTGTCTTGAGTTCAAGGCCACCCTGAAACTACATAGTAAATTCCAGGTCAGCCTGGGCTAGAGCAAAATCCTACCTTTAAAAAATGAAAGAAAAAAAAAAACAATTAAATGATACCAAATGAGTGTGTAGGGAGGGAAATAGAAATATTCACTACTAAGCCAGGTGTGGTGGCACTCGCGAGGCAGAGGTAGGAGGATCGCCATGAGTTCGAAGCCACCCTGAGACTACAGAGTTAATTCCAGGTCAGCCTGGACCAGAGTGAGACCCTACCTCGAAAAACCAAAAAAAAAAAGAAAGAAAGAAAGAAATATTCACTACTGGTAGGCATGCAAACTGGTACAACCATTATAGAAATCAGTGTGAAGACAGGTGTGGTGGCACATGCCTTTAATCCCAGCACTCGGGAGACAGAGGTAGGAGAATCGCCATGAGTTCAAGGCCACCCTGAGACGACAGAGTTAATTCCAGGTCGGCCTGGGCCAGAGTGAGACCATACCTTGAAAAAAAAAAAAGAAAAGAAAAGAAAAAAAAGAAATCAATGTGGTGCTTTCTCAAAAAGCTAAAAATATATCTGCCATATAACCCAGATATGCCACACCTTTGCATCTACCTAAAGGACTTGACACTTTTCCAATAGAGATACTTGCTCATTCATGTTTATTGCTGCTCTATTCACAATAGGTATAAAATGGAATCAGCTTCAAAACTCATTAAAGGGCTGAGAATAAGTAGCTGTTGGGTACCTATTCATTCTGATAGAGATTAGATGCAAGGTAACTATATTTTGCAGATAGTTACTTAGGAACACAAGCCCAAAGGAACATAGTTACTGACCTGCCCTTCCAAGTGCTGAGATTAAAGATGTGCACTACAGGGTTACAGAAAGAATTGGCATGCCAGGGCCTTTAGCCACTGCAAACAAACTCCACACACATGTGCTATTTTGTACATCTGGCTTAATGTGGGAACTGGGACATCAAGCTCAGATTCTTAGGTTCTGCCAGCAAGTTCCTTAACCATTGAGCCATCTCTCTAGCCCCCAATATATATATTTTTTGTGGGGGGGTTGAGGCAGGGTTTCACTCTGGCCCAGTCTGACCTGGAATTCACTATGTAGTCTCAGAGTGGCTTCAAACTCACGTGATCCTCCTACCTCTGCCTCCTGAGTGCTGGGATTAAAGGCATGCACCACCATGCTCAGCCAACCCCCAATATACTTTTGATTGTGTGGTCATAAGCAGACTCCAGACTCATTTCCAATGATATGGACTCATTGAGAAGAGAGTCTAGGTTTAATAATGCACCTCACACAGTTAAAAATAAAATTAAAAAGTTGCCAAGAGTTTATTTGATTAGTTTGTTGAAGTATTGGGCAATAAGTGGCCTATTGTGAATGAGCTGGAGCTACCTGACTGATATCCCCTGGCTTGATGTTGATGTAGGTATTAAAAGGCTCCTGGAAATTGGAACGCTGGCGTGGATTTTCCATGTGAAACCTTATCCTCTGCAATAAGAGGGTCCAGAAATTTGTGCCCATCATTAAAACTATAATAAATGGATTTCTGAGGGGAGCACCAGCATACTTGAAAAACTCACTGATGGCTTTTTTAGGTAATGAGAACCTTACAGTGAGAGCCATAGTTGCTAAATTAGATGATTTATATGCAAAGAGTATAGCTGGATCCCAATGCAACACAGGCCAAGTGATTCACCAAAAGAGAGGTGTGTGTATTTAGCATGATCGACACCATAGGCAAAGCAATATTAATAAGGGTATGACTCCTGCAAACCTTTTGTACTGACTAATCAATCATGGTATTCCCAGAGGAAATAGATAGGAAGACTACTAAGTTCTTACTCCATCTGTATAAGCCAGAAACATTTTAGACAAAGAAACATAAAGCTACTTTGAATCATAGCAACAGAGAATTGTGTTGCCTTAATAAATTTCCAGGCTTAAGCCACTTTACAGGATTCTGCTACAATTCCAAAATGGCCTTTGTACTAGGGTAACTATTAGAGAAAACAATCAGACCTGTCAGAGCCTACTAGATAATGACTCTGAATTGACATTGATTCTGGGAGACCCCAAACACCATTGTGGCCCTCCAGTTAAAGTACAGGCTCACAGATGTCAGGTGATAAGTGGCATTTTAGTTGGACTCTCTGTTAGTTCAGTGAGCCCTGGGACTCATCTTCTGGTTATCTTCCCAGTCCCTGAATGCATAATTAGGTTAAATCTACTTAGAAGTGCAGCTAAGGGATGGGGTGAGCAATGGGGAAGGAGGATGAATTAGACCAAGGTATAATAGTGTACACACACACACATATGAAAATGCTATCATAAAACCCTTTGTTGCAGTCAGGTTTGCATTTCTGGTAGAAATTACCCTACCAAGAGCAGCTTGTGGGGAAAAGAAGTTTATTTTGGCTTACAAGCTTAAGGGGAAGCTTCACGATGGCAGGGAAAAATGATGGCATGAGCAGAGGGTAGACATCACCCCCTGGCCCACACATAAAGTGGACAATAGGAGCAGGAGAATATGCCAAACACTAGCAAAGGGACACTGGCTATAACACCCATAAGCCCGCCCCCAACAATACACTCCCTCCTGGAGGTGTTAATTCCCAAATCTCCATCAGCTGGGAACCTAGCATTCAGAACACCTAAGCTTATGGGGGACACCTGAATCAAACCACCACATTCTGCCCTTGGCCCCCATAAACTGATAACCATACATGATGTAAAATGAATGCATTCATCTAACATTAAAAGTTATCATAGTTTTTTTTATCAATTCCAATGATGTCTGTACATCACCATAGTCCAAGGTCTTTTAACTGAGCCATAATACCAAAAAACAACCTCAAAAAACCCATAATGGCACAGAATAAATATTCACACTGCAAAAGATGGCATTGGACATAGCAAAGAAATATTCAACCAATATGAGATTTAAAACAACCAGGGCAAACATCAAACTGTGGCTTCAAGTTCACACTCTAGCCAGTGACAAGTCCCCAAGTCTGATAATTCTAACCAACAAGTCTCTGGAGTTCCAATTCCACCCCTCCAGCTAGGCTACTCACAGTCCTGCAAAACTTCATCCAGGGCCAGCATCTTTCCTTAGCAGCCATCTCATGGTCCTGGCATCTCTACTGGGTCTCCACTGCAATCCACAGTTCATCCTCACAGCTAATTCAGGCATCCAGCAAACCTGCTACATACTGCCCATGGCCATTTCCAAAACACAAGACCATGTTGCAAGTTCAATGATCCTCTCTTTCCTGCATTTCTTATACTCCACAATACCAGGTACGGTATCAATTTGTTAATCCAGTTAGGGAATAAAGCAGACTTTGAAGAACAGGATACTCCTTCAGCATTCAGGCCCCTTCAAAAGAGTCTATATTCTTTCTGTTGCCACAGTGCAGGTCAGCTGGCCCCAAACTCAATGGTTGTAATCTCTCAAACATCTACAGGTGAGTGGACATCAGTTTAAGCCCAAAGATTCATTTTTTTCTTTGCCATATCCCTCTGCTCATACCAGTTCATTTCTACACAAAGCAACCCTGCACAACTTCTCAGGACACGGGCATAACAGCAAGCTTTTCATACAGACTGCCTCTAGCCCAGTCCAGGCAAAGCTCTTTCTCACCCTCATAAGCCAAACCTCACAGTCCATAGTTCTTACTGCATTCAGGCCTTTCAACTCTGACCAGAATAGTCCATTAAGCTATACTTACAGCACTGCAAATTATCTCTTAGGCCAAGGTTTCAAATCCTTCCACATTCCTCTTGAAAATTAGCTCCAAATGGTCAAAGCCACACAGGTCAGGTGTCTAACAGCAATCCAACTCCTCAATACCACTTTACTGTTGTAGTCAGGTTCTGCTGACAGAAATCACCCAATCAAGAGCAGCTTCTGGTAAAAAGAGGCTTATTTTATCTCACAGGTTTGAGGGGAAGCTCCATGATGGCAGGGGGAAACAATAGCATGAGCAGAGGGTGGACATTACCCCATGGCCCACATAAGGTAGACAACAGGAACAGGAGAGTGTGCCAAACACTAGCAAGGGGACACTGGCTATAATACTCATAAGCCTGCTCCCAATGATACAGTGCCTCCAGGAGGCATCAATTCCAAAATCTCTACCAGCTGGAAACCTAACATTCAGAACATCTGAGTTTATGGTGGACACCTGAATCAAACCACCACACCCCTGTTGTATGCTAAATTAAAAATTAATGAGAAAGTAAAAGGAAAGATACAATCACAGACACTGCTGATTTTTAAGGAGAATTTATTTTTATTTGTTTATTTGAGAGAAAGAGGCAGAGAGAGAGAGAAAGTGTGGGCACACCAGGGCCTCCAGCTGCTGGAAATGAACTCCAGATACATGCGCCACCTTGGGCATCTGGCTTAGGTGGGTCCTGGGGAATCAAACCTGGGTTATTTAGCTTTGCAAGCTATCATCTTAACCACTTAGCCATCCCTCCATACTATTAGGGAGAATTTATGAGGATGTCATTGCTGTTTTGCTTTTAGTACTGACCTAGTATGATATCCAAAATATGAAGTAACTGTATGCATAAACACTTATCTCTCAGGAAAAAATACTGGCCAAAAACAGAGCAACAACCTAAAACGCCCTGCCATTCTAGGCAGTAACTTTCAGTAGCTGATGCCTAAGGACTTGCGGGGAGAAGAATTTAGGGGCAGGTGGAACAATAAGGGTCTGTATTCTAACCAGTGTGTAAGTATTTAATTTAAACATACACTTTATTGCCTTGAGTTCCAGATGAATATTAACATTATTGGTATTTATGGGTTGGAGTTGGAGGAAGGCATCCAGTGCTCAAATTTTTATTTGCATAATCTGGTAATCTGGGCAATCCAATAGGTAGAAAGTGACACATACCAACCATGGAGGGCTATGTAGTATGGCTAAATAAAAAATATTCTAGATTTAATCTTAGCATCATAGTATCAGTAGAAAGAAATAATTAAAATTAGATGGATAGCATTATTTTATATGTAAATACATAAAGACTAATAATGCATAATTTACTATCACATGAAACACAAAAAGACATATTCTTCTGTCTTTTTCTTTAATTTTTATTTCTTTATTTGAGAGAGAAAGAGAGAGGCAGATTGAAAGAGGGAGAATGGGCACACCAGGGCTTCCAGCTGCTGCAAATGAACTCCAGACACATGTGCCACATTGGGCATTTGACTTACATGGGTCCTGGGAAATCAAACCTCAGTTCTTTGGCTCTGCAGGCAAATGCCTTCACTGTTAAGCCATCTCCCCAGCCCAGGACATACTTTTTTTCTTTTCAGGCAAGCCCAACAGATTGGCCTTCCCCACACCATAGGTTTTTGTTTCTTTCTTTCTTTCTTTTAGAGAGAGAGAGATACAGAAAGATAGAGAGAATTGACACACCAGGGCCTCCACCACTGCAATTGAACTTGCACCACCTAATGGGCATGTGCAACCTTGAGCTTGCCTCACCTTTGTGTGTCTGGTTTATGTGAGACCTGAAGAGTAGAACATGGGTCCTTAGGCTTCTCAGACAAGCGCCTTAAACCCCTAAGCCATCCATCTCTCCAGGCCCTGCCTTTTTTTTTTTTTTTTTTTTTTTTTTTTTGGTTTTTCGAGGTAGGGTCTCACGCTAGCTCAGACTGACCTGGAATTCACTATGTAGTCTCAGGTGGTCTTGAACTCATGGTGATCCTCCTACCTCTGCCTCATGAAGGTGTGCACCACCACGCCTGGCTCCCTGACATTTTTTAATGTGAGAGAGTGAGAGCAAGAGAGAGAGAGAATTGGTACAGCAAGGCGTTCAGCCACTGCAATTGAACTCCAGACACATGTGTCCCCTTGTGCGTATGTGTGACCTTGTGCACTTGCATCATCTTGTCCATCTAGTTTATGTGGGATCTAGAGAGTTGAACATCAGTTCTTAGGCTTTTCAGGCAAGCCCCTTAACCACTAAGCCATCTTTCCAGACCCAGAACATACTTTTTATGTTTATTGTTATTATTATTTATTCTTTTTAACAACATATTTTATATGGCTACATCATGTGTTAGCACCCTCTTTTCCCTTATCCCTGCCCCCATTCCACTGGGGACACTCCTCAGTGGGGTTGCAGGTATTCCTCATGGGGTTGTGGTTTATGCAGAAGAGAGGGCGGAAAGAATGTCAGAGCCACATGTTGGGTCATGATATGCAGAGATATTTATCTTACCCATAACTGAGGGCTAACTCCACAATGCATGACCCATATACCTCAACAAGGAGAGGCCAAGGGTAGGAGGTAGGTCATGGATGAGCCTAATAATGGTACCAAACTGACTGTATTTGATGAATACAAAACTAACTTTAAAAAAAATGTTAAGATGCTTGATATAATTGATATTCATTTCTAGGAAAGTAAATTTTATCAGATTGCCTAGAAACATTTTGATTCATCAATATAGGATTTTAATTGGCAGCGATCAATTGTATAAATTGATTTTCTTGAGGATCCTGGTATCACCTTGCCCTCTTGGGATACACTATTAACATTTCCTCTTATTGCTTTGCTCACAATGAATAAATATTTTAGGAGAACTTTTGGCTAATTGACCTCAGTTTTGAAAGACCCAATCATTGTCACTTTATTTGGTCACTATACTCCAATACAGTTACTTAGCTAATTTTTCCATTTATAAAACAATTTATGTACCTTTCTACACTCTAGAGATACTGGGTTGTGAATAGCCATACAGGAAGTATGATGTGGAGTTCCTGAGAACAAACCACTGTTAAAGCAAACAAACCCCAGTTGCAAGGAAGACTGTGGTGTGCTTTCTACACACATCAATCAAGGTTTTGCATGCAGGCTGGAAGAGACTTGGGAGAAAGTGGGGGAAGGAAGTTTGATGATTACAGCAGAAAAAGAAGTATGAACTTTTGTAGATATATGGAACAAAAAGTAATCTTAATTTTAACTGATATTTGGGAATGCCTTAAGATCTAAGGATTCAACTGAGGGACACAGTCACAGTATGGCTTGGCTCAGGATAAGGATACTGGCTGGTAACAGGACTCTTTAGGAAAATTTGTGGGCACTGAAAATGAAGATGAATATGCTTATTTTCTTTTCTTCCTAACAAGTTCTTGCCTGCTTCTCTTTAGAGAAAAGCTAAGATATAATATATATTATATATTATAATATAATATATATGATATAATAATAATGACAACTACAGTTTGGAAAAATAAACTCCAGCTTTATGGAAGCAAGAAGGCAAGAGCGTGATGGAAACTCACTTGCAAGAAAACTATGTGCTTAAGTTGACCCAGACTAAATATGTCATATCCATTAAAAATTATAAATCGGAATAATGGAGAAAAAGTAGGAAACCAAATGTGTAATGCTTAACATCCAGTAATCAATCTTCTAGTCCTTGTGTATGGTTTTTACAGACTTTACGTCTAAAGCTGATGACTTCAATAGATACTGCTTTATGACCCTCAGTGGAATGGGGACAGGGAGGAGGGAAATGATGATACCAACACATGATGTGTGCATACAAAGTATATACTTAATTTTAAAAAGTGGACAAAAGATTTTTTTTGCAAAGAATCTTTAGATTATTGTGCTAATAAAAATGAGGAAACTTACTCTCCGTTGGAGAATCTGCTTCTCTTTTTCAGATAGATGTAGATCCTAAGGAGAGAGCCATCCCATCATACCTCAAAAGAGCCCCGGCTGAAACTAAGAAAAATTGGTGAAACAAGCAAGGGTGCTGTTTTCCTGGTGAACCGGATACCAGCACAAGGGGGAAGGAGATCAACACAGAGAAAAATCAACTCCTACCAAATCAGCCAAAGACCCAGAGGCCCCCAACACCTCATCACTGAAGCAAACCAAAAATGAACCCAACATGGCTCAGGGAAATTTTGCGGAAGAGGGGGCGGAAAGAATGTCAGAGCCACATGTTGAGTCATGATATGCAGAGATATTTATCTTACCCATAACTGTGGGCTAACTCCACAATGCATGACCCATATACCTCAACAAGGAGGGGCCAAGCATAGAAGGTAGGTCATGGATGAGCCTAATAATGGTACCAAACTGACTGTATTTGCTGAATACAAAACTAATTAATAAAAAAATTTTAAAAAAATAAGGAAACCCAGGAACTAAATTAACTTTCAAACCTTGTAAACTGAGAGAGAACAGATTTTTGTCCTGGACAGAAATAAAGAAAGGGAACAGACTCAGACTATATTTTTGTTCTTCTAGCTCAGTGATTTCATTAATTGGGAGTAACATGCATCACTCTTTGTTTCCTTCTCAGGCTGTTAATCTAGTCTGTGGTGTTGCCCAATGTCACACAAATGCGAACAGAAATGGAAATGGCAAAGCAGAAAGTCCCTTACTAGCAACAGTCTCAGAAGAGGTCACACTCTTCCATAGTCAAAATTCCCCCTCTGGAAGAGACTATCTCTCAGAGGTGGACACACGTTGCTCAGGATATATGAAGACTTGAGATGAGAAAAGAATAAGGTTCTAGATATGCTGATATTTTCTATTCATATCATTTCTCTTCTTTGCCTTTTAAGTATAGCAAAAAGTGGGCAAAATTTGTATTTAGTTCTATTTCTCATTTTCTCAATTCTAGATGTCATTCCTAGGGACTGTCCCTCTCCTACCAAGACCTTCTACTCTTAACCTGTCTCTATCAGCAATAAACCCAAGATAATCCCCGTGGGTATTGACCTGGATTTAATTTTTTTTTTTCCATCAGCAAACCTCTCATATCTAACATGCATAAATATCTCAGCTAAGGAAAGCTATCTGGGAAATTGTCTAATAGCTTGGTGGAAGACACTTCCTTTAGCAATGTATGCGGGATGAGGAACAGCAGTGTGTTTACAAAGAGAACACAGTGATGGGTGCTAAGAGCAAATAAGATGGGACACTAGAGAGTTCAAGATTGCACAACTAAACTCATTTGGCCATCTCCTACTCTTTATATAATTTCACATCTTGGCAACCAAAACAGTCTTCATTCTATGATTCTGTTTCCCTTTCTCTTTCTTTCTTTTATCTTTTCATCCATTACATTTCCCATTTTAAAGCATAGTTAATTATCTTAAATATTAAAGTATCTTGTTTTCTGCCTAGGCTCTATCTTTGAATAAACTTTATCCAGAGTCTCACCTTGTTTCTCTGAATAACTCCATATGTCCTCCTAGTTTTTCTCTTTTCCCTATACATCCATGACCAGTCAAATTTACCATAATCTCCTTTGCAATTATGATTTGTCTTTTTCCAAAATACTTTTACATATTTATTTGTGAAAGAGAAAGACTGGGCATGCCAGGGCTTCATGCCTCTACAAGCAAACTGCAGACACATGCACATGTTGTATAACTGGCTTTAAATGGGTACACTGAGAAATTGAACTCAGGCTGGCAGACTTGGCATGCAAGTGCCTTACACCATTGAACCATCTCTCCAGGCATTGTCATTTACTTTTTTTTCTTTGAGACAATGACTCACTATATAACCACAGCTCGCCTGGAACACACTACGAGTTTTGTGGCACAGGCTGGCAGTGCTGAGGTCTTAGGTGTTCATCATCACACCTGTCTTTTTTTTTTTTTCCAATATTCAATTTGGATAAAGCAGCAAATATATGCTTCCCACTTTATATTATCATTGCTATTTCACAAAATCCTAAATTTTAAGTTGAAATATATTTTTCCCTTAGTGATTGGAGGGAATTATTTTTCTTGTCCATTTTTTAAAATATTTGTTTATTTATTTAAGAGTAAGAGAGAGAGAGAAAGAGAGGCAGATAGATATTTTCAATATCCAGAATGCCATATACCATTCCAGAGGTTTGGGATACCACATTGACAACAGTTCTTGCTTTTGTGGGTTCCATATCCACTATAGAAAATGAAATTTTGGTGTTACATATTCCTTCTCTACAAGAAGTAAAGACACTGGAAAAAATTCTGTAATTTGTTAAATACTTGGGAAGTTTTAAGCACTTTACTTCAGGAAATCTTTTCTAGATATTTTGACTTTTTAAATCCAAATTCTTATGTGTATAACTTACATTACATGTTTTATTTTTCAAGGGTTCTGTTTAAAAATGTGAATTTATTTCCTCACATATGTTTATAAAACTTGGGACTCCATCCCAAAACTCCTGAAGGTGATTAACTCCTATAGCAAAGCAGGAGGATACAAAATCAATGCACAAAAATCAGTAGCCTTTCTATATGCAAATGACAAAGATACAGAGAAAGAAATAAGGGACATGGCCCCATTTTCAATAACAACAAAAAATAAAATAAAATACCTTGGAATAATGTTAACCAAGGAAGTGAAAGATCTATACAATGAAAACATAAAAACACTCAAAAAAGAAACTGAGGAGGACTTGAGAAAATGGAATGACCTCCCTTGCTCCTGGATAGGCAGAATTAACATTGTGAAAATGGCAATCCTACCAAAGGCAATATACAGATTTGATGCAATTCCAATTAAAATCCCAACATTGTTTTTCACAGAGATAGAAAAAAATGATCTCAAATTTCATCTTGTGCATCTGACCTATATGGGTCCTGGAGAATCAAACCTGGATCCTTTGGCTTTGCAGGCAAATACCTTAACCACTAAGCCATCCCCCTGGCCCTATTTATTGACTTTTAAATGATTAGTAGAGGTCCCATATTTATCTTATGACAGGATTTTTCTTATACAACAATTTCTTTATGTGGTTAAACAAATACAGTAATGATCTTGTGATTTTTTGTTTTGTTTTGTTTTATTTTTTGAAGTGGGGTCTCGCTCTGGTCCAGGCTGACCTGGAATTAACTATGTAGTCTCAAGGTGGCCTTGAACTCATGGTGATCCTCCTACATCCGCCTCCTGAGTGCTGGGATTAAAGGCATGTGCCACCATGCCTGGCTGATCTTGTGATCTTATGATAACCCCTTATTGGCAAACTAGTTACATACAGTTTAAACCTAATTGAATTATGATATACTCTTAATTCCAGTGTCATTCTTCAGTCCCATAAATTTATTCTTTCCTTCAACAAGTGTGAGTTACATATTATTTAACTGTGTTAGTCACCATTGGTAATTGAAGTGGTGGTGAGAATTATTCATATATACAAGACATGATTCTTATATCCAAAAATCTGTTTGTTTTTATTTTGCAGTTCTGGGGATCAAATGTATGCCTCACAGATGCCAGGCAAGTGCTCTGCCACAGAGCTACATGGCGTGCCTCTAGTAATAGCTGCATTTTAATTCAAGAGATGGTCATTTATATATTCATGAAAGGCAAAGTAAGTGTATGGAGACAGCCAGATTGAGGAAATGTCACAAATAAGAAAGCATTTGCCTGAGAATTTGAGAACTGAGCTTTGTAAATTACACAATTAGAATGAGAGAAATTTCAAGTTAAAAATGTGAAATGTTTAAAGTTTAATTGAGTAAGTTACAGAATGGAGACCGAAAGCTCTGTGCTATGCATGAGTAATTGTTAGGTGGCTCAAGTGATTGGTTGAAATCACATTCATTCATAAGAAATCAATCAAGCTGGGCATCGTGGTGCACACCTTTAATCCCAGCACCTGGGAGGCAGAGGTAGGAAGATCGCCAAGAGTTCAGGACCACCCTGAGACTACATAGCAAGTTGCAGGTCAGCCTGAGCTAGAGTGAGACCCTATCTTGACAAACTGAAAAAAAAAAAAATCAGTCAAAAAAGTTTTAAAGATGACTTTTTTATCATCCAAGTAGAACATACTGGGCAGGAGGGTAAAATAAATATACATTTGATACTAAACAATAGCAAAGGAGGAACAGGCTAGAGATGGAACAAATTCAGTATGATAGTTTTCAAACCCTTAATGCCATATGGGAAGTAGCTGACCCATTGGAAGTTCAGTATACATGTGAAAAAGATTATTTTGCTATGTGTAATGCTAATAATGTGTTAATTACTTCAATGGTTATATGTTTCTTTCTTCAACACTTGCTCAAAGTAATTCTTGCCCATTTTCTTTCTTCCCTTAGACAACATGAAAGTTGATTATGGTTTCTGAAGCAATAAATGGAGTGAACGTCTCTGTAGTATAAGACTTTGTTTTCCCAGGATTCACTAATTCATGGGAGAGTCAGCTTCTACTTTTTGTCTTCACCTTTTTCTCTACCATGCAAGCATGATGAGCAACCTTGTCATTGTGTCCACTGTGACTTTGGATACCCATCTGTACTCCCTCATGTATTTACTCCTGAATCTCTCAGTCAGTGATATGGTATTTGGATCAAATGTAGCTCAAAAGATGACTTGTGATATTTTTAAGAAACACAAGACCATCTCCTTCTGGGGATGTATTACCCAGATCTCCTCTAGTCATTTTGTTGGAGGCACTGAGATGCTGCTGCTCATAGCCATGGATGTTGATAGATATGTGGCCATCTGTAAGCCTCTCCACTACTTGGCCATTACGAGCCCACACATGTGTTTATTCTTTTTAGGCACTTCACTATTGCGATTAGTGTTTGTGGTATATTTACCTTTCTGTGGCACTAATACGTTTGACAGTTTTTACTGTGATCTTCCATGACTCCTCTGACTTGCTTGCACAAATACTCAAGAACTTGAGTTCATGGTCACTCAATAGTATACTCAGTTCTGTGGGTTCATTTGTCCTATTGATCATTCACTATATTATTTTATTCACTGTTTGGAAACACTCTTCTGATGGTTCATCTAAGGCCCTCTCTACACTGTCAGCATATGTCACTGTGGTCATCTTATTCTTTGCCACACTGATGTTTTTCTACACTTGGCCTTCTCCCACATCACACTTGAATAAATATCTTGCCATTTATTGATGCATTTATCACTCCCCTTTTGAATCTAGTCATCCACACATTCAGGAACAAAGACATGAAAGTGGAAATGAGGAGATTGTGCAGTCATCTAGCACACTGTAGAGAATTTTCATAAATGGCCTGCCTATAAAGACATAGAACTGTAGATTCTTCCTCATGATTGCAACAAAAGCACCATGAAAATTCACAGATATATCGAAGACATATGTTATGTTATATGCCCATAAATCTGTCCATGGAATTATTACAATGATTTCACTATTATGTTACAAGCATGTTATTGCATGACACACTATCAATGTGTTAAAATCAACTCATCTGGGACTTCTGGTCAAGATGGCATCTGCCTAATCGTGAAGCACCTCCCAGGGAAGGAAAGGCAAGACATTTAGGTTCATTGGGTCTTCTAGGGGTGAGTAGTCTCTAACAGACCTCCAGTGGGAGGGAGCAGTGGATCAAAGCAGGGAATCTGCTGATTCCCATGCTCTCAAGTAGCCCACCAGTCCCCCAGTTCCCTCAAGCAGCCGTCCTACCCATAGTCCCAGCCACAGGTTCCTCCTGCACCACCCCCAAAGAAGGGGACCCAGGCCAGCAGGCCACCTTAGCTCCAAGCGACCATCCTCACTTGCAAACGTTGTCCCACTTGCTGCCAACCCCCATCCACATGTGCAGACACAGGTCAGCAGGCTAGCATGCCCCAAGGGGACATCCAGGTGCAAATGCCATCCCATTTGCAATCACTCCCCACCCCTTTGTGCAGACACAGGCCAGCAAGCTAGCATTCCCACAGGGGACCTCCACATGGGAACACCATCCCACTTGCCATTGCCCCCTACCCCAGTGCACCAACCCAAGCCAGCAGGCTAGCATTCCCCCAGGGGACCTCCACATGAGAACACCTTTCCACTCACTGCCATCTCCCACCTCCCTACATGGACCCAGGACAGTAGGCTAGTGCTCCTCCCACCACCACCAGGGACCTCCACACACCACTGCCCCTCCATTCATGGACCCAGACCAGCAAGATAGGGTCAACCCCTCCCTAGCCTCTCCTACCACAGGGGACCTCCATGCTGCCCCTGCATGTTACCTGACCCACAGCAGTCCCATATCCCAGCTGTACCCTGTCACAGGACCTAGCAGTCCCATCCACCCCTGCTATAGGGTCCCAATGGACTTGCTGTCCCATCCCTTCACCCTTAAGCATCACAGAATCACCATGCATTCCCATCCTCCCCCCTCCACAGCCAAGACACAACACCAGTCTGCTTTGTCCAATTCCCACTTACCCCCATCCCATCAGGCCACCTGAGCACACAATCCCATACCCCAAATTACAGAACAAAAAGCCCCTGCTTCAGGTCCCTGGCCCCCAACCAGAGCCTCATGGGCTCCTTCCCTCTGATCAGGCAGCCCCAATTTTCATCAGAAGCCTAATAGAAGCAAACATAAAAGGGAATAATCACTGGAGACACTTCAAGGGTACACTATGGTTTCCTCCTAAATTAAATTAGACTCCTACACTGTGATGAGCAGACCAGAGTGCAAAAGGAATAACATGGAAAAAAATCCAATACAATTGCCCAGTCCTACAATGAATGTCTCTAATCAAAACATAGAAAAGACATTAGGATCAGAACCCCAAAATGAAGATATAAGTTAGGCAACCCTGACCAAGCAAATAGCAGAACTTGTAGAAAAGGAACAAAGGGCTGATAATCATATGAATGCTGTCCTCCCTAGATTAAACCTAATAGATAAGAACCAGGAAGGGTTCCAAAGACAGTTAAATGATCTGAAGGAGAGGGAAAAAAAAATTTTAAAAAAAGAGGACCTCAATAACCAGCTGGCTAAGCTCAATGAAGACATAAAGAAATGCTTCAAGGATGAATTCCAAGAAGCATTAAGACAATCAGAAAATGAGGTCAAAAGAGAATTTGACAGAGGGTGGGAAACTATATCTAAAAAAGCAGTAGAAAATACAAACCAAATTGAACAAGCCCAAAACTCTGTAGAAACTCTCAAGAACAGAGTTAGCCATGTGGAGGATAGAAATTCAGAACTGGAAGACAAAAAAAGAAACATTTTGAGTACAAAGGTTTCAATAAGTTCAAAAAATTTGTGAACAGAACATGAGGGAACTGAGGGATACCCTTAAACATCACAACATTCAGATCTTGGGATACCAGAAGGGGAAGAAATTCAGACCAAAAGTCATGGAGAACATATTCAACAAAATTATCAAAGAAAACTTTCCGACTATCTCAAAAGAAAGTCCCATCAAGTTACCAGAAGCTAACAGAACTCCAAACAGACTGAATCAAAAGAGAAATTCTCCAAGACATATTATCATTAAGACTCTAAACATTGATACCAAAGAGAAAGTCTAAAAGCAGCAAGGGAGAAACAACATATTACATATAAAGGCAACCCTATCAGAATCAACAGAAACCCCAAAAGACGGAAGGGCCTGGAATGGAACACTAAAAAACCTAGGAACCTATGGCTTCCAACACAAACTAATCTAGCCAGCAAGAGGATCCCTTAGAGTAAATGGTGAAAGAACTTTCCATGATAAAACTCAGATTTACAACTATATGAACAGAAAACCAAATCTTCAGAGAGTACTTCAGGTAATTCTCCACATAGAAAAATCAAATAACCATCCTCAAGTGCCTACAAGAAGCAGATGACAATAACCAAACTCAGAGAAGGAACAAAAAACTACAAAGCCCAAGAAAACACCAAACCAAATAAACCATCACAATATGACAGGGATAAAATCAAATCTCAGATTTGTTACCTAAATATTAATTGCCTTAATTCAAGAGACCTAAGCTAACAGAGTGGATCAGAAAAATTAGACCCTCAAATTGCTGTCTTCAAGAAACCCACCTCACCACTAAAAACAGACACCTCCTCAGAGTGAAAGGGTGGAAAATGATTTTCCAAACAAACAGAAATAAGAAGCAAGCAAGCATAGCTATACTAATAGGTGATAAAATAGACTTCAAACAAAAGTAATCAAAAATAGACAAAGAAGGCCACTTCATACTTCTCAAGGGAAAAATCCAACAAGAGGAGATATCACACTCATCAATCTTTATGCACCAAACACAGGTGAACCACAACTCATAAAACAAAACCTACTTGATAACAAAACAGAAATAACCACCAACACCATCATAGTTGGGGACTTCAATACTCTATCAGCAATAGATAGATCATCCAAACAGAAAATCAACAGGGAAGTGAGAGAGCTAAACAAAACCATAGAACCATTAGACCTAATGTACATCTACAGAACATTCTACTCCAAATCCACAGACTACATATTCTTCTCAGCAGCCCATGGATTATATTGGGTTGTAAAGCCTGCCTCCATATATTTAGGAAGATTGACATAATTTTCCGCATGATATAGGATCACAATGCCGTGTTGCTAGAAGTTAACAACAAAAGATGCACCAGGAATCCCATCAGCTCCTGGAAACTGAGGAACACACTTTTAAATAATAAATGGGTAGTGGACAAAATAAAAAATGAAATTGTGAAATTTCTAGAAAGGAATGACTTAAGGTGGTTCTTGGGGGAAATTTATAGCACTAAACACCTTCATAACAAATCAGAATCCAAATCAATAACCTAACCATCCATCTAAAGGCACTGGAAAATCAAGGAGAATCCAACTCAAAAAGCTCCATATAGAAAAAATAATAAAGATCAAAGCAGAAATTAATGAATTGGAAACTAAGAAAACAATTAAGAGAATTGATGAAACAAAGCTGGTCCTGTGAAAAAATAAACAAGATTGATAAACCCCTGGCCAATTTGATCAAGCAAAAAAAATAGATGCTTCAAATTAACAAAATTAGAAATGAGAAGGGAGAGACCACAACAGACATAAGTGAAATTGGGAAAATCATCAGGACTTATTTCAAAAACCTCTACTACAGAAAATTGGATAGTATGGAGTAAATAGTTAAATTCCTGGACACACACCATCTACCAAAGTTAAAGTCAGAGCAGATTAATCTCCTAAAGAAACCTACCACACCAAACGAGATTGAAAAGGTAATCAAAAATCTCCCCCAAAAGAAGAGTCCAGGACTAGATGGCTTCTCAGCTGAATTCTATCAAACATTCATGGAAGAACTGAAATCAATTTTTCTCAAACTGTGCCACACATTGGAGAACAGGGAAAGCTCCCAACTCCTTCTATGAAGCTAGTATGTGTCACCCTAATACCAAAACCAGGCAGAGATGCCACAAGAAAACTACAGGCCTATTTCCCTGATGAACTTAGATGCAAAGATCCTGAACAAAATCCCCCTAACCGAATTCAACAACACATCAAAAGCATTATCCACCTTGATCAAGTAGGCTTCATCTCAGGAAAGCAGGGGTTGCCCAACATAAAAAATCTGTTGATGTAATACACCATAGAAATAAGCTTAAACCCAAAAAAATAATACACAATCATTTTGATAGATGCAGAAAAGGCCTTTGCCAAAATACAACATCACTTTATGATCAAAATATTGGAGAGAATAGGCATGGACAGTTTATATCTTATCATAATAAAGGCTATATATAAAGCTTCTGAAGCCCAAATAATACTTAATGGGGAGAGACTGAAGGAATTCCCATTGAGATCAGCAACAAGACAGGGGTGCCCACTCTCACCTCTGCTCTTCAATATAGTACTGGAAATCTACCTCAAGCAATAATACAGGAGAAAAAAAGTGAAAAGGATACAAACTGAAAAATTCTTTAAGTAAAGTTAGCCCTATTCGCAGACAGCATGATTCTATACATAAGAGACCCGAGAACCTCCATTTCAAAACTCTTAAAGGTGATTAACTCCTTTAGCAAAGTAGCAGAATACAAAATCAATGCACAAAAATCAGTAGCCTTTCTATATGCAAAGAAACAAAGATATAGAGAAGGAAATAAGCAACATTGTCCCATTTTCAATAGCAACAACAACAAAAAATAATAATAATAAAGAACCTTGGAATAACTTCAACCAAGGATGTGAAAGACCTATACAATGAAAACACTCAGGAAAGAAATTGAGGAGAACTTGATAAAATGGAAAAACCTTCCATGCTCCTGGATAGGCAGAATTAACATTGTGAAAATGGCAAGCTTACCAAAAGCAACATGCAGATTTAATGTAATACCACTAAAAATCCTCACTTTTTTTCATAGAGATAGAAAAAGTGATCTCAAAGTTCATATGGAATGACAGAAGGCCTCAGATATCCAATCATATCCTCAGCAAAAAAAAAAAAAAAAAAAAAAAAAAAACCTCTGGAGGCATCATCATACCTGATCTAAAGCTATATTAGGAAACCATAGTAATAAAGACAACATGGTACTGGCATAAAAATAAGAACATAGACCAATGGAACAGAATCAAGGACCCAGACTTTGGGTCAAGTAACTACAGCTACTTGATATTTGACAAAGGCCCTAACAATGTAGGCTGGGAAAAAAAGACAATATCTTCAACAAATGGTGCCAGACAAACTATATAACCATATGCAGGAAAATGAAACTTGATTCACACATCTTGCCATGCACAAAAATCAAGTTCAAATGGATCTAAGACCAGAAATTTGGCTACTACTGGAAGAAAAAATTGGAGAAACTTTCCATAACACAGGAATGGAAAGAGACTTCCTGAACAAAAACTTCAGTAGCTCAGGAACTTAAACAATCACTCAACCATTGTGATCTCATGAAGCTGAAAAGTTTTTCACACACAAACATACTTCATCAGTGAAGTAGACCTAAAATGAACTCAACATGTCTTAGGAAATTTGCGGAAAAGGGGGTGGAAAGATTGTTAGCGCCACATACTGGGACATTATTCACAGAGACATTGCCTCTTACCCATAACTGATGGCTAACTCCACAATGCACGACCACATTCTCCAATGAAGAGAGTCCCTGCTGAAGGGGGAGGATACAGAGGAGGCTATACACTGTGTACATAACTAATTAAAAAAAGAAGTAAAAGTTTAAAAATCAACTCATCTGCCCTTTACTAATTATCATACTGAAAGTCCATGCTCTGAGCAATTGTCATGTATTGATCAAAGAGTAATATTTTTAGTGTTTATTGACAGCTTTCACAAATATAAACAATAAACCATGATACTTTTCTCCCCTGATAAAGCAATATTTTATCAATTTTCTGTGAAGAGACAGATTACACAGTCCCATGATCTTTAGCCTGCCCAGTACCTATCTTGATTTTAATTCTATTGTCCCCAATCTGCTTGCTTTCCATTGCTCCAGTTTCTACATATCACATCCCTTTGTCAGGTTCTCAGCTTCAGCCTGGGAAACTATTATTCTTATGTTAGAGTACTAAGATTTAAAGTTAGAGTTAATTACCAACAACATGCATCCTAATCTCCCAAATTATACATGCTAAAATAAAAAATAAATTTAGAGATGGATGACTGGAATCCATAAAAAATAGTTATAACATTATTAGGGAGAGTCAGGCCACAAAACATGACCCTGATTACTACATCAATGCACTTTCATTTCCAAATCAATTTGGGTTTGAATTCATGTTCATATTTCACTCTTCCACTTTCCCTGCAGCCTAATTTTGAGTAAGAGTATTTTGCACCCTTCATTTGTAACTCTTCCTCCTGAAAAGTAGTCATTTGCATTTAGCACTTCTTAGTCATTTCTAAATCCTTCCCTGATTTTTTTTTTTGAGGCAATCCCAACAGAATGGCCTTTTTTCTTTAATGCAAGAGAGCAAAAGTGAGAGAGAAAATTGGCCTGCCAAGGTCTCCAGCCACTGTAATCAAACTCCACACGTGTGTGCCACATTGTGCACATGTGTGACCTTAAGTGCTTGCATCACCTTTTGCATCTGCTTACATGGGATCTGGAGAATAGAAAAAAGGTCATTAGGTTTCACAGGCAAGTGTCTTAACTGCTAAGCCATCTCTTTGGCCCTCTTTCCCTAATTTTTACCACAACCATACATTTGTTAGTTCAGCCCCTACTAAAGATGAATTTTAAACTGAGCATGGAGATGTACACCTTAAATTCCAGCACTTGGGAAAAGAGGTAAGAGGATCACTGTAAGCTCAAAGCCAACATGAGACTACATAGTAAATTTTAGGTCACTTCATCATGGCAGGGATTAATTCAAACCTCACAGTAATAACCATAACTATTAATGGTCTTAACTCATCCATCAAAAGACACAGGTTACGAGGGTGGGTCAGAAAACTGGACTCTTCTATCTTCTGTCTTCAAGAAACCCACCTCACCACTAAAGAATGGCAGAAGGCCTTGGATATTCAAACATGTCCTAAGGGGGGGAAAAACCACCTCTGGTGGTATCACCATACCCAATATGAAGCTCTATTACAAAGCCATAGTGACAAAAACAGCAGGATACAGGAATAAAAACAGAAACATAGACCAATGGAACAGAATTGAAGACCCAGACTTTAGGTCAGCTACAACTGCTTGATCTTTGGCAAAGTTTCCAATAATGTAGAATGGAGAAAAGACAGCATCTTTAACAGATGGTGTTGGACAAATTGGATGACCATATGCACAAAAGTGAAATTAGACCCACACATTTCACCATACATAAAATCAAGTCCAAATGGATTAAAGGCCTCAATATAAGACCTGAAACTCTTCAACTACTGGAAGAAAAAATAGGAGGCACTCTGCATGATATAGGACTGGGAAAAGACTTCCTGAACATAACTCCAGTAGCCCAGGAAATTAAACAAGCATTTAACCAATGGAATCTTGTGAAGCTAAAAAGCTTTGCACAGGGCTGAAGGTATAGATTAGTGGTTAAGGCATTTGCCTGCAAAGCCAAGACCCAGGTTCAATTCCCCAGGACCCATGTTAGCCAGATGCACAAGGGGGCACATGCATCTGTAGTTCATTTGCAGTGGCTGGAGACCCTGGCACACCCATTCTCTCCCTCTCTCCCTCTCTCTTTCCCTCTCTCTCTATCTTTTTCTCTCTCTCCCCTTAATCTGTCAAATAAATAAATAAAAATAATTTTTAAAAAAAAGATTTAGCACAGACAAACATACCATAGCAGGCTTGGACAATAGGAAGGGTAGGTCTTAGGGGTGGTGAAAGGATGGGGGCCACATAACTGAACCAGAATTGAACTGATACATTGGAAACCTATATACTGGAAGTTAGATTAAAAGATGAATCCCTCAAGAGGACCTTAGGGGGAGCACCTGAATGGAAGGGCCCTGGAGAGGGTGAGATGAAGCCTAACCTTAAATATATCCTGCTTCGCTTTCTTCTCTGCCTTTTTCTTTTTTCTTTTCCCTTGGTGCTGGCCTGTACTTCCCTCTACCAGGATGAATTTACATCCACAGGTTTACATCCACAATGACCTGTTGATCAGAGAGACCTATAAGATCTCCAAAAACAAACAAGACAGACTTCTGTCAAAGCACTTGATTACCCACCTGAGGTTAATGATAAGACCCTACTACTGAAGACATATGCTGGGCCATACAGACCATGGAGAGACATGGTTGGAATCCAGAAGAGAGCTAGTCCCCAGAAAATTAGCCCATGTAGTGCTGGAAGGTGCTCCATGAGCTACCAGGGGAAAGCAGCCAACATCTGTCTAAGCACCTCAAAGCCTAAGCAACTCAAAAGCAAACAACCTGATGTGAGGCTCACACTAGTGCAATAGTGGCACACAGCCATGGTGGGTAACCAACTGTTCTGAGATTGGCTAACAGATCTGCTCATTGGAAAAGAAACCATATCTGGAACTGGGAAACAAGTCAGAATCATATCCAGATAACAATTTTGCTTTCCATTGTCAAGCTCCCACTAATCTTGTGCTATGAAAGAGTTGACATCCTTTAAATTCTTTGTAAATTAATAATGGTTACCCCATTTAACTGGTGCTGACTTCACTCTCTGTTGGAGAATCTGCTTCTCTTTTTCAGATGGGAGCTGGACCTGGGAAGATAAACAACCCAGTGAACTCCACCCCAGCCCCAGCTGAAACCACAGAACAACTGGGGAAATGAGCAAGAGTGCCACTTTCTCAGTGAATCTGATAATCAGCTCAAGGGTGAAGAAGATAGACACTGAGGGCACTCAACACCTACCAAGAGCCCACCACTGAAGTAGACTTAAAATTCACCCAACATGGCTCAGAGAGTTTTGCAGAAGAGGGGGTGGAAATATTGTTAGAACCACAAGTTGGTATGTTTTGCATAGAGACATTGCCTCTCCCCCATAACTGACAGCTGCCCCCACAATGCATGACCCACAATCCCCATGGGGTTGACCTGAATCCCCAAAGAGGAAGGCCTCTTCAGAAAAGGGGCCAGGAGGAAGGAAAGGATAGTATAAACATGTTGTTTACATACTAAATATGTCCATATCTAATAAAAATTAATTTTATAAAAGGCAAGTCCATATTGCTCACAACACCAGAGCCTGCAGTCATAGGACACCAAGTGATCATGCTGGAACTCAGAGGGAATCCAGCTTCCTCCCTGTTAGGCACTCTGAGAGTGGCTGGAGAATAACAGTTGCAAACTGATTGAATAAGCAAGAGATCCTGCCAGTTACAAAACAACCAGCTGAACAAGAAGTATACACTCAGCCGGACATGGCGGTGCATGCCTTTAATCCCAGTACTTGGGAGGCAGAGGTAGGAGGATTGCCATGAGTTGGAGATGAGCCTGAGACTGCATATTGAATTCCAGGTCAGCCTGGGCTAGAGCCAGACCCTACCTCAAAAAAAAAAAAAAAAGAAGAAGAAGGAAGAAGTGGAGGAGGAGAAAGAGAAGAAGAAGAAAGACAAGACAGACATAAGACTGTCTACCAGGTGATGATTCACCTCCACCTTGTCTGCCTGGGTCCAAAAGTCATTCCAGAGGAAGCAGTGACATGAGTACTACTCTTATGGCTAGCCTAAAAACCAATTCCAGGGAAATGGCTATAGACACTGTGGTCACTCAAACCTCATAAAAACAGAGACCCACAGTCTACAGAGAAAGCAACACTAAATCAGAACTCTATCTTGCCCATCAAGGCTCAGGAAGTATCATGGAAGAGGGGACAGAAAGATTATAAGAGCCTCAGGGTTGGTGGGAATAGGTTTAGACACCACTTTTCCCCCATCCCTGCAGAGACTGACTAAGGCTGAGGGTCCTTGCTATCCCCAGGGGTCATTGGCCACCAATGTCCCAGGCACAGGAGGAGTTGGGGTAAGCAGGGTGAGTGTGACAGACAATGAACCACCTGGGAGACAGTCTGATGGGTAGAGCTTTGTCTCATTTATTCAAAAGGGAAGTGGGTTTATAAGCACTTGGGAAAGGTTGAGAAGGCACATCAGACAATAAGGTGATTGGATACATAGGTTTATGGGTTGCTATCTAATTGGTTGGTGTTGGAAGGCAGAAGTTGTGAGGGAGAAGTTACAAGGGAGATAACAGAAATGTCAAGCTACCTGACTTAAGCCACATATTGGATGGCTACAGCAGCAGGGAACCTGTTTACTACCATATAAGGGTTTCTTGGGCAGCTGCCCACAAGGTCAGGAACTGTGGGGGGCAGAACCTTAGACTATGGAATGTTCAGGTGATTTGGGATGGGAGGAGGGCCTGCTGGTCCTGTTTCCTCTAGGCAAAGATAAGGCACACTACAACCTCATGAGAAGGGAGGGCCAGCCCCAGCGTCAGAGTGGGTGCCCTAAGAGAAGGCCGGCTGTAATCCCCACAGCCCAAGGTCCCAGGCCATGTACAACAGCCCAGGCCAGCTTTCTCACAGTGCCATCCCATGTTTACCAATGCCCAACAATTCTCCCTTTATTTTTAAAATGGGGCAGTGTCATCCTGACTGAGTTCTTTATAATTTACCATAGGTCTAGATGGAGCTAGGTGGTGCATGAGGACCTGATTAGTAGCAACCTTAGCAATATTAGTTATTTGTTATCTGAGAAATTTGATGAGACAGGGGCTACAAACAATAGGGATCCTATAGCGAGGAGTGGGCTAAGGAGAAGCCAAGTAACCCAGGTGGTCAGTTCCTCAGGCTTGTAATGGTCAAGCAGCTCCTTGTGGAGTTTTGTTTTGTTTTGTTTTGTTTGTTTGTTTTGTTTTTAAGAGTTTTAACATTTTAACATTTGATTCATTAACAAAAAAACAAAAAAACATTTCCCCAAAACCATACATGCCCCCACCCCCATGTTCACCAGTAATGAAGTCTAAGGATGGATGGTTTTGAAGTACCATGCCTGAAAGAAAGTGCAATTGTCTCTGGAGAGATTCAAGGCTATTGGTCACTGGAGGCACCCAGAGATAGAGGCACGCCAAGGCCCACCAGCAGAGGGATGAAAATCTCTCTCAGTTTGGCACAGACAGAATTTGCAGTCCACTTTTTCTTCCTCATAGAAATATACCTGTGGAACAATCAAGACTTAGAAACAATAAGTGGGAAAGGAAACATGTGTGAGGTGGTTAGCCCTTCACACCACAGGACAACAGGTGTATTGACACAAGTGGTCATGGTTATGGAATTATTGAGCAGGCATTCAGCTCTAATCAGCTTAGAGCTGGACAGGCACAGAGGCACACCTTGACCAGCATAAAAGAGAGTGAGGCCTGTTCTTTGCAGAGCCAGGGATGTGGTGCACACAACCCTGAAAAAAATGTGGGGTTTTTTGTTGGTTTTTGTTGTTGTTGTTTTGGGGGTTTTATTTTTATTTTTATTTTTTTGGAACTGGGAAGAGATAAGAAAAACTTTTTGTCCTTTTTTACCTTCAGGGGTCCAGTCACCCTAATTTTACCCCCCCCCCAACACACACACACACACTTTATTTTTCCCTCTCATGAGAATACACTCCAACTGCTGTTAGGGGACAAGGGACATGAAGACGTCAGATCCTTTGGTCTCAGAACTTACTTGTATATTTTAGATTTTAAAATAACCCTTTTGATTATCTATAGTTGTTTTACTTTATTATAGAATTAGAAATATTAGAGATGGGTAAAAACTGTCTTAAGGTCTTGTTTGTTTCCCCTCTTGGAAAACTCTTGTTGTATTACTTAATAGGCCATTCATATATTTAAGGTACTTTTTTTATTTTTGTTCATTTTTATTTATTTATTTGAGAGTGACAGAGAGAGAGAGAAAGAGGCACAGAGAGAGAGAGAGAGAGAATGGGAGCATCAGGGCCTTCAGCCACTGCAAATGAACTCCAGATACGTGTGCTCCCTTGTGCATCTGGCTAATGTGGGTCCTGGGGAATTGAGCTTCGAATCATGGTCCTTAGGCTTCACGGCAAGCACATAACCATTAAGCCATCTCTCCAGCCCTATTTAAGGTACTTTTGATCTTTGGTTATACATTTCTCTCTGAGTGTTTAAGACCATACAGATAGCCAAAATTTGGGCTGGAGAGATGGCTTAGCGGTTAAGTGCTTGCCTGTTAAGCCTAAGGACCCCGGTTCGAGGCTCGGTTCCCCAGGTCCCACGTTAGCCAGATGCACAAGGGGGCGCACGCGTCTGGAGTTCGTTTGCAGTAGCTGGAAGCCCTGGCGCGCCCATTCTCTCTCTCTCCCTCTATCTGTCTTTCTCTCTATGTCTGTCGCTCTCAAATAAATAAATAAAAAATGAACAGATAGCCAAAATTTAATTAAGGATATTATGGAAGTCACTAATGGCTCTCCAAAGGAGACTTTAGGGACATAGGAGTACCCCTATAGCTTATTGGTGTTTTTTATCTGTTAGGATGAGTCAGGGCCATGCTGGCCAAGTAGCTTTCCTTTCTTTGGGAAGTCAGAAGGACTGGTTGTTCTTTAATTGTAACTCTCCTGTTTGAGACTGTACACCAATTTTGGGGGGTCTCTGTATCCTCCCTATGCAGGAAGATAGTTGATTTACCAGGGGACCAGTGTAGAAGTGTCCCATCATCTCCAGTGGCCTTATGACCTGGAAGCAAAGGCCAAAATACTGGCACTTTTTGCTCCAATGATTCCAATTAGCTTTGGCTTCTACACAGGTGATGAGCACACTTAGAAAGGACATTACACCAACCTAGATGTAAGTACATATATAGGACATTTGATTGTTGAAATAGATTTAAAGAATGGCACAAGAGTTAAATAATAAGAAATCAAACAAGCCAATTAAAAAATGGGCTATGGATCTAAATAGAGTTCTCAAAAGAAGAAATACAGATGGCATATAAGCATCTAAAAAAATGTTCTACATCCCTAGTCATCAGGGAAATGCAGATTAAAACTACATTGAGATTCCATCTCACTCCTGTCAGATTGGCTATCATCATAAAAACAAATGATCATAAATGCTGGCAGGGATGTGGAAAAAGAGGAACACTTCTACACTGTTGGTGGGAATGCAATCTGGTCCAGTCATTGTGGAAATCAGTTTGGAGGTTCCTAAGACAGCTAAAAATGGATCTACCATATGACCCAGATATGGCACTCCTAGGCATATATGCTAAGGACTCATCCCATTTCCTTAGAAGTACATGCTAAACTATGTTTATTGCCACTCAATTCATAATAGCTGGGAAATGGAACCAGCCTAGATGTCACTCAACTGATGAGTGGATAATGAAGATGTGGCACATGTATACAATGGAGTTCTACTCAGAAGTAAAGAAAAACGAAGTTGTGAAATTTGCAGAAAAATGGATGGATCTGGAAAGGATTATACTAAGTGAGGTAACCCAGGCCCAGAAAGCCAAGCACTGCATGTTCTCCCTCATATGTGGATCCTAGCTACAGATGATTAGGCTTCTGCGTGAGAAGGAAAACACTCAGTAGCAGAGGCCAGTAAGTTGAAAAGGAGATATAAAGGGAAGAGAATGGAAGGGAGGAGGGTACTTAATATGTTGGTATTGTATATATGTAAGTAGAAGAATAGATTAACGGGGGTGAAAAGGCCCAAGGTGAGGTCAGGGGAAGAGACTGAGTAAAGGAAAGGTGGAGGGAGGGCTAATCAAAATCTAAGTGGATGCAAATAAATCATATGGAATCCTCCAGTTTTGGACAATGGAACACTCAGGAGCCATAGATCATTATTAGAGAATTTTCAGTGCCAGGGATGGGATACCTCCCATGAATTGTTGGCCAGGGAGGTCCCTGATGCCCCCAAAACATTCTAGGCCATTGCCAAGGCCCTTGATTTTCCACCAGGAATCAATGGTAAGACCCTATTGCTGAAGACTCCACATACTTGAGCTGCAAGGCCACTGAGAAATCCTGCTGGAACTGAGCTGATAACCTCCTCCATGTAGACCAGCTGACAAAAAAGCTGAAAGAAGCCATTCTATATGTATTTCAATGGGAGAAAGAGATACCACAGTGAAGATACTCAACAGTGGCCATTGCAAGCCTTATAACTGGCCAGCCAGCCCAAATGAGCCAATGGGTGCAATAGTGGCATGTCTGTCATGGTGGAAACCAACTGCCCTCTAATTGAACTGGAGGCCCACTCCACAGGGGGAAACATATCCCTGATACTGAAAACTTAAAATGGGGTAGTCATTAGCCCTAGGGGTGTAACATCTGCTGATGTCTGGATAAGTGTATATACTATGCTTATCAAACTGCCCAGTAAGCACTTCTCTTAATATTCATCCCCTTATCTTAATGCCACTCTCACTTTGGGTAGAGAATCTTCTCTTTTCAGATGGCAGTGACCTTGGGATGACTCAGAAGTATCATAGTGCTGGAAAGAAGTGACTGGAGTACTGAGTAACATCTCAATCACACCTTCCAAAGCTCATGGTCTAATGCAGAAGAGGTGGCAGAAAGAATGTAAGAGCCAAAGGAAGGGTAGGACTCCTTACAACGTGCCGCCTCCAGACATAAAATGGCCTGGATATCCATGACCTCATAGTGCCTGACACTACCTACACAAGACCATCATAATAGGAGGAAAACATCATGACATCAAAATAAAAGAGGGACTGATTGAGATGGGGAGGGGATATGACAGACAATGGAATTTCAAAGGGGAAAGGGGGGGGTATTACCATGGAATATTTTTTATAATCATGTAAAATGTTAATAAAAACTGAGAAAAAAATAAAAATAAATTAAAAAAAGAATGGCACAAGACCTTCTTAAAATCATTTTGTCTAATCTTTTAAAATTTTGTTTTTCTGTGCAAGCATAAGCCATATTTGAGGTATAGAAAGTGGGCACATCTTATATTTTTAATATCTAATAGTTATAAATACAGGTAGAACTTATCATTCGTCTTGAAAACAATAACAATTAATTTACAAACAAATAAACCAATTTAATCTTTAATGTTAGGCATAGTGTTTAGGTTTAGCCTGAAAATACTTTCCCATATATGCACATCTTTATTTACATACTTTAACATTTTGATCTAAGTACCACTCAAAAAGCATTTTAATGAGCATTTTATGTCCAACATTGAAAAATTCTTTCCCAATTTCTTTTTTTGTTGTTGTTATTTTATTTATTTATTTAATTTGAGAGCAACAGACAGACAGAGAAAGATGGAGGGAGAGAGAGAGAGAGAGAGAGAGAAGAGTGAGTGCATCAGGGCTTCTAGCCACTGCAAACAAACTCCAGATGCATGTGCCCCCTTGTGCATCTGGCTAATGTGGGTCCTGGGGAATCAAGCCTTGAACCAGTGTCCTTAGGCTTTCCAGGCAAGTACTTAACCACTAAGCCATCTCTTCAGTCCTCTTTCCCAATTTCTTTAATCAACTCATTTCACCCCATAATCAACCATCTTTCTTATAAGACTATTATGAGAAACTACACCAAATTGATTAACCCTGTTACTCACTGACAAGCAAGTAGTGTAGATAAAAACAATTTTAAGTCATCAATACCTCTAACACACTGGGAATGATTTTACTAGGAGTAACTAAGGCAAATTTTGTTTCTGTCTTGAGGCAGGCTGGCCTAGAAGTCAGGCCAGTTGCCTCTTCCTTTTAAGTAACAAGTCATTACAATCTTTTTAAAATACCTCACAAATTATGAGTCACCACCTCAGAGAGCATTTTGTTGTTTTCAGTAATCTTCTATGTAAGTTGAAGTTGACCTAGAACATAAACTCAGTAATTGAATTTATGATATCATGTAACAAAGTATGACATTGTTTACATAGAATTTCAGTTCACTATCAGCTTTAGTTAAACATGACCTTTGTTTTGCTTTGTTTTTCTTCTTCTGCCACTTCATGGTGCCAGCACTGCATGTGGTGGCTGGGCGGGGCTGAAGCTGGCATACACCTTCAGAGCAGCCCTGCATTGTTCCTGGACTCATCCAGGGTCCATAGGCATGGAGGGAAAGGCCGAGATGAATGTCAGCCTGCCTTCCTAAGTCCTGATTTGCAAAGAGGAAAGGATGCAGGGGGCCACTGGGAAGAGAGGGGACGCCCCCAGGACCATCAGGGGCCTCTGGGAAGGTTGTGCCTGCACAGGCTGAGGCTCCATTGTGACAAGGTAGTGAGGGGAAATTTCCTTCCTGAACTTTTTGTTTCTTAGTCAGAAAAGCTATGTGGGTCCAAGTGTCTGGGTAACACGGATCCCCAGAAATCATCCAGGGGGTGACCTGGAGGACTTTTTCCCAAAAGGAGTCATCCTCCCTCTGGGAGAGCTTAACTCCCTTTACTTTGAGGAGAGCCCTTAATCAATTAATCTGTGATTCCTTTTGGTGGGAGACAATATTATTCATGATAAAAAAAAAAAAAGAGTGGAAATGCCAAGACCAGAGGGCAACATTCCCAAAGGCTGAACAGCATTGTGGGGGATTCCCCAACGGTCAGGACATAAGCCTGTCCACAAGTTTAAGAGATTGGTGACCTCCCCTAAAGGCTTTTAAGAGGTTGATGTGTTACCAGCTTTTTGTGTTGGAAAGAAATAGTTAGAAGATTGTTACCAACACCCAAACTGGGTTTTCAGGGTCCAAATAGCAGGCTATGGGGTTTCAGTCAGTACTGGAGTGTAGCCCCAGTCAAAGGAAGTCAGTTGCCTTTCACCTTGATTGGTCCCACACAATAGTGTAAACAAAAAGTAAAGAAAGAAAAGAAGAAACATAGCTTTCCTCTGATGGAAGAAAGAGAAACCTACCTCTCTGTGATGGAGCAAGGTGAAATGTGCCTCTCTCTGATGGACAGGAGCCTGCCTTCCTCTCATGGAGAAAGGAGAAACCAAAATATGCCTCTCTCTGATGGAGAGAGAAGCCTGCATTCCTCTGAAGGAGGAAGGAGAAACCAAAACCTTCCAGCCCTGGATGGGGATGCAACCACAGGGGCCGTTAACCCCAAGGGGAGGATGTCCCCCAAGGGGCACTCACCTATTTACCATGCATCCAGAGAGCCCCACAGTGGGTGCCAGCTGAAGGTCCTCGCTATCCCCAAGGGTTGTTGGCCACTGACATCCCAGGCGCAAGAGGAGCTTGGGGAAGTAGGGTGAGTGCAACAGGCAATGAACCACCCAGGAAACAGTCTGATGGGTAGTGTTGGGTCTCATTTATTCAAAAGGGGAGTGTGAAAAGCTGGGAGTGGTGGCACACGCCTTTAATCCCAGCACTTGGGAGGCAGAGGTAGAAGGATTGCCATGAGTTCGAGGCCACCCTGAGACTCCATAGTGAATTCCAGGTCAGCCTGGGCTAGAGTGAGACCCTACCTCAAAAAAAAAAAAAAAAAAAAAGGCAGGGTAGTGTGTTTATAAACACTTGGGAAAATGTTGAGAAGGCACATACAGTCTATAAGGTGATTGGATACATACATTTATGGGTTGCTATCTAATTGACTGGTGTTGGAAGGCAGAAGTTGTGAGGGAGACATTGCAAGGGAGATAACAGAAGTGGTGAGAAAAGCTACCTGACTTCAGCCACATATTGGATGGCTTCAGCAGCAGGGAGACTGTTTACTACCACATAAGGGTTTCTTGGGCAGCTGGCTACAAGGTCAGGAACTGGGGGGTTGAGAGCAGAACCTTAGACTATGGAATGTTCAGGTGCTTTGTGATGGGGGGATGGTCCGCTGGTCCTGTTTCCTCTGGGCATATATGAGGCACACTATGACTTTGTGATATGGGAGAACCAGCTCTGGCACCAGAGTGAGTTCCCAACAATAAGGCCAGCTGCAATCCCCTCAGACCAAGGTCCCTGGCCATGTCCAACAGCTCAGGCCAGCTTGCTCACAGTCCCAGCCTGTGTTTAACAATGCCCGACATAAGGCCTCTTGTCCCCCACAATGAACACCATAACCCCACCAAAGAAGACCCTCAGCAGGGGAGAGGGTGTCTACGTGTGCAATCTTTTTATTAAAAAATTAATAAATTTAAAAGTGAGGCAATTCAGAATACAGAATAGTATTGTGTAACAAGCCAATCCACGGCCCTCTTTGTCAAGTAAAAGATCAGAAAAACATGGAAACAGTTTAGGTTAATATTTTTTGCCTACAAAGATGGTTATAAACAGGGAAATCTTGTGTGCTGGTACTATAACTAGTAAGTACAGCATCTGTGGATGGTTATAGTGCTACTGTGAGTGGATGACCCTCAATAGGTTCAGAGGTTTTATTCATTCTGTAACTTGGATATCCAGCTGCCTAGCTGGAAGAATTGCTACTGGAGGTGGATCTAGAATTCCAGTCTAAAGATATGAGATATGCAAAGTGTCTGAGTTCTGCCTGAGGTTCCTGAAGTGTGATTTCTTGTGCTGCTGGTGGATGCTTTTATCTGACTGGAGCTGTATAAAGGAAACCAGCTTCTTCTGCCACTGTGGAAATTCCCCTGGATCTGTAAACTTCAATAAATCCCTTCCTCCATACCTGTGCCTGGATTGGAAGTTCCTCTCAGCAACCTGAAGTTGACTACGGCAGTTATGATCAGGGAAATCTTGTGTTCTGGTACTGTGAGTAATAAGAGCGGTGTCTGTGAGGACAGTGTTTCTTTGGGTTCTTATCGATAGCTTAGACAGGAAATGTTAGAGATGTTGAGCTTTCTGATCAACACTCTTTTTAAAATATTTTTATTCATTTATTTATTTGAGAGAAAGAGAGGGAGAGAGAGAGAACTCCAGATGCATGCGCCTTGTGCATCTGGCTTACATGGGTACTGGAGAATCGAACCAGGATCCTTTGGCTTTTCCGGCAAATGCTTCAACTGCCAAGCCATCTCTCCAGCCCTAATACAACACTCTTAAAGCAGTTTTGGGAAACTCAACATTTGGCTGAATATCCTCCTTATTGCCATCTTCATGTCTTTGTTCCTAAAAGTGTAGATGACAGGGTTCAGAAATGGGGTAATTATTACATCAAAAATGGCAAGGAATTTATCTACAGGTACTGTGAGGAATGGCCATGAATATACAAAGATACATGGTCCAAAAAATAAGATTACCACTATGATGTGAGCTGACAGTGTAGAAAGGGCTTTGGACAAGCCATCTGAAGAATGTTGCCAAACAGTGACCAAGATAAATACATAGGAGATAATCAAAATGCAAAAAGTTCCTAGAGAGATAAAGCCACTGTTGGCAGTGACCATGAACTCCAATCTGTAAGTGACAGTGCAGGCAAGCTTAATAAATCGAGGAAGATCACAGTAAAAACTGTCCACTTCATTGGGGCCACAGAATGGGAGGTTTGCAACAAATACAGTTTGAATCAGTGAGTGCATGATCCCAATGGTCCATGCCCCCATCAAGAGTAAAACACATGTTCTAAAGTTCATGATGATCAGGTAATGGAGAGGCCTACAAATAGCAATGTACCGGTCAAGGGCCATGGCAGTAAGCAGCACCATCTCTGTTCCCCCAATAACATGAATGAAGAACATCTGAGTAATGCAGCCTTGAAAAGAGATTACCTTTCTCTCCTTGAAAAGATCAGAAATCATCTTTGGGACTGTGATGGAGGAAACCCACATGTCAATGAAGGAGAGGTTGGCCAGTAAGAAGTACATGGGAAAATGTAAATGAGAGTCAGAAATCACTGTGAGCACAACGAGGAGGTTTCCTAGTATGCCTGCCATGTAGAACATAGAGAAAACCAGAACAAGGACAAGGTGTATCTCCAGAGAACTGGTGAGTCCCAACAACACAATCTCAGACACCATCGAGTAATTTCCATCCCCCATGGTCTCAGTTACTTCAGGCTCCAAATATTCCTGAAAGAACATGAAAATAAGGAAGCACAATAAGGGCTAGAGAGATTTCTCAGTGGTCACAGCCACTTGTCTGCAAAGACTGACAACCTGGGTTTGATTCCCCAGTACCCACTTAAAGTCAGATACACAAAGTGGCTCATGCATCTGGAGTTCATTTGCAGTGGCACCAGGGCAGGACACTCCCAAGGGACTTGCTTCCCACTGGATCAGAACAGGGCAGGAAGACCCTTGACAGCTTGTCTGCAATACCTATTGGACAATGCTTAAGCGCATACTCTCTTTGTCTCTCTCTCTCCCCCTCTCTCTTTCTCTCTCTCTTTTTAATTTTTTCTTGTTTATTTTTATTTCTTTATTTTTTTTATTTTAAAATGTTTTTTTTTTTATTTATTTATTTGAGAGCGACAAACACAGAGAGAAAGACAGATAGAGGGAGAGAGAGAGAATGGGCGCGCCAGGGCTTCCAGCCTCTGCAAACGAACTCCAGACGCGTGCGCCCCCTTGTGCATCTGGCTAACGTGGGACCTGGGGAACCGAGCCTCGAACCGGGGTCCTTAGGCTTCACAGGCAAGCGCTTAACCGCTAAGCCATCTCTCCAGCCCTATTTCTTTATTTGAGAGGGTCAGAAAGACAGAAAGAGAAAGAGGCAGAGAGGGAGAGAGAGACAGAATGGGCGTGCCAAGGCCTCCACCCACAGCAAACAAACTCCAGATGCATGCACCACCTTGTTCATCTGGCTTACATGGGTCTTAGGGGATTGAGCCTCAAACCAGGCCCTTATGCTTCACAGGCAAACACTTAACCGTTAAGCCATCTCTATAGCACCTCTTCCTCTCTCTCTAAAATAATTAATTAATTAATTAAGAAAGAGAGAGAAGGAATTACCAGCTGTATCATTCAGAGTTCCATAAGAACAGAAGAGCTACTAGGAAATGACATGTTAAGGGATCGGTTATAGGAAGTTGACTTACATTATCATGGAAGCTGGTTCATCAGTCTTAGAGTTCATTTATGTTATGCTACAGCTTGAAGTCCACAAGGCAGGCAGATGGGGAAGGGAGACAGAAGTAAAGATGGGGTGCACTAGAATTAGCCAGAGCCCAAAAGCAAGATCTAAAATCTACATGGATAAAAATAGAGTCAGATATCATTTCCTCTGACCTTGACATGAGTGTACTGCAGAAGGTAATGTCCCTTGACTTAGAGATAAGCAGAAATCCAGCTGTCCTTGAACCCATGAACCTGTAAGAGAGTCCCAAGAAGCTTATGGTAATTGTCCCTCATGATGATGAGGTGACCTGGAAGATAGAAGGCAACATGTGCTTCACTTCTACTCTCCAAATTTTGAAATATAAACTCCTGTAGCTCCCCCCACCACTAGTTAGAAACATGAAAATGGAGATTCTGAGAAATAAAACTCAACCTAACCAACTTAGCACAACAAATGCCATCAAACTAGCCCTTTTGTCAATTAAAACTAAAATAAAACAAAATAATAAGATAAATGTCTGAGTAAGGGAGAAAATCAATAAATTTTGGAAATTTTCCTTTTCTTTTTTCTCAAACCACTGTCACAGTAGCACGTAAGTAGATCTGGCAAAGGTGGCTCCAGGGACTGTCGTGTCACTCTTTCTTCAGCTTTCCTTGTTATTACTGACTCTAAATTCACATCATGGATTCTCCTGTGGCACCAGGGAGCCATTTCAAGTGAGAAATGTAAAATAAATAAATAAAATAAAATAAAAACCAGTAGAGTTTAAATATGAAAGGAACACAAAAGTACCAAGTGTTGGTGTATAGAAACAAACTATCGCCTCCATTACCCTCCAAGGACTTCCAAATGACAAAGAATTTGGGAGTTGACCTCCTTTCTCCAAGTCCAGGTATTTCAGGATTACTCTGGGATTAAGAATTAGTCGAGGGGCTCTGGATATGGCTCAGCAGTTAAAGGTGTTTGCTTGCAAAGCCTGCAGGCCTCAGTTCAATTCCCAGTACCCACATACATCCAGTTGCACAAAGTGACACATGCATCTAGAGTTCATTTTCAGAGGAAATACGTCATGGCATTCTCTCTTTCTTTCTCTCTCTATCTCCTTGCAAATAAATAAAAATATTTTAAAAGATTTGCTAATTGAAAGTTGTATCTGAAGGTTCATCAAAAAAAGCAGAGAAGCATAAAAGTTAAGTTACAGACCTACAGAAGGAACCTAACTTCTAAGTCTAGCTGAAATTCTAGGACATAGGCAATAGAAAAGATACAATGGCTGGAAACTTCAAAATTGATGGAAAGTGTCATTCTACAAATTCAAATTTCCAATAAAACATAATAATATGAACTAAAGAAAGCATACCTAGACAAATCATGTGGCACTGATGGTGCTGCCATATGCAGCAGCCAACACGAACTCTGCTGGATGTGTGAACACCTGTCCCCACTTTGCTCTGTAGCCCTTAGACAATTCTCCCTCTCTCTCTCACACACACACTTACTTTCACTCCCCCACATAAAAAAGGCCAGTCTGTTGGGCTGGCCTCAAAAAATAATTTTTTTTTTAGTTAGTCTGAAAGCAAGTTAATCTAGTAATATTTGAGACTTGCAGAGCACTTGCCCAACATACCCAAGGCCTGAGTTTAATCCCTCACATTGCAAAAAAAAAAATCAGGCTGGAGAAATTGCTTAGTGGTTAAGGTGCTTGCCTGTAAAGCCAAAGGACCTCAGTTCTGTTCCCCAGGACCCATGTAAGCCAGATGCACAAGGTGGCACATGCATCTGGAGTTCATTTGCAATGGCTGGAAGCCCTGGTGTGCCTGTTGTCTCCCTTCCCCTCTCTCTCTGTCTCTCTCCCCATCTCTCTCTCAAATAAATAAATAAAGATAAATAATATAATATAAATAAAATTCTGCCGAGGCCATACAATTAGAAACAAAAAGAGAGAAAAATACAGAGTCTCTCAAAAACAACCTCTTAGCAACTAAACAAATAGGAGAATAAAGTATGTCATAGTAGCCAAATAGGAACAAAGGTGAGGCAGAGATAACTGGTCATAAATTTCTGGAACATTAGAAATGGATGAAATCATAACGAAGATATGAAGACTTACCTTTGCAAAATAAAGAATCTTAACTTAGAGAGGAGAAATAAATAAAAGCTATATATAACAACTTTTGCAGCAAAATGAATAGTTCTGATGGGAGAATTTTAACTGCCTCTTAGAAACTATACTATCAATAAATTGTATAACATTAGCTTTTCAAAGAGATATATGAAATTATTTCTGTCTCCTACTGACCTTTTTCTCATTTGACCCTGTCACTATCAAATACAGGCAGAAGAAATATAAAAGCCAAGGGAAGGCTGGAGAGAGAGAGTTTAGCTGTTAAGGCACTTGCTTGCAAAGCCTAAGGACCTATGTTCTACTCTCCAGATCCTAAGATGCACAAAAGTAGGCAAGCACAAAGTCGCACATATCCACTAGGTGACACACACATCTGGAGTTCGATTGCAATGTCTGAAGGCCCTGGTGCACCAATTCTCTCTCTCACTCTTGCTGTCTCACATACAAAAAAAAAAAAAAAAGTCCAGTCTGTTGGGCTTGCCTCAAAGGAAAATACACCTTAAAAAAAAACCAAGAGAGGGCTGGAGAGATGGCTTAGTGGTTAAGCGCTTGCCTGTGAAGCCTAAGACCGCAGTTCAAGGTTTGATTCCCCAGGACCCACGTTAGCCAGATGCACAAGGGGGCGTACGCGTCTGGAGTTCGTTTGCAGTGGCTGGAAGCCCTGGCGCACCCATTCTCTCTCTGTCTCTCTCTCTCCCTCTCTCTCTGTCACTCTCAAATAATTAAACAAAAATGAACAAAAAAAATTTTTTTTAAAAAACAAGGGAAGATCACCATGTTTAATATGGTACAGTTTCAACATGAGATATAAAATAAAATAAACATTTTTCCATAATTTATTTGGAATCTAGTTGGAATGAAATGGGATTTGGGGAAAGCCCAAAAGTAAGAATTATGAAATGAGTTAGACTGTAGCTGCCTAATAGATACACAGGAAGAACTAATTATTGGGCTGGGGAGATGGTTTAGTAGTTAAAGGAACCTGCTTTCAAAGCCTGCTGGCCCAGAATCAATTCCCCAGGACCCACGTAAAGCCAGATGCACAAAGTGGCACATGCATCTGGAGTTTGTTTGCACTGACAAAAGGTCCTGGTATGCCTATTCTCTCTCTCTCTCTCTTTCCCTCTCTCTCTCTCTCTCTCTCTCTCTCTCTCATTCTCTCTCTATCTCTCTTTGTTTGCAAATAAACGTATGTATGTATGTATATATGTATGTAGATACATATTATTTTATGGCAATAGACTGATCTTTATTAGAATAAAGACTAGAGAAGGACTGCAAACCTCTTTCCTGGACTTGAGGCAACAGTGGTTCAGACACAGCTGAACTGGACTTTTTTTTAACTTTTTTGACATCATACAAGAGGAGAGAGAATGGGTCTGCCAGTGTCTCCAGCCACTGCAAACAAACTCCAAAAGTATGTGCCACTTTGGACATCTGGCTTATGTGGGTCCTGAGAAATCAAACCCAGGACCTTAGGCTTTGCAGGCAAGCACCTTAACCACTAAGCCATCTCTCCACCCCTTTTTAACTTTTTTATTGACAACTTCCATAATTATAGACAATAAACCACGATAATTTTCTACCCTCCCCCACTTTCTCCTTCAAAATCCACCCTCCAACATATCCCTTCCCCCTCTCAATTAGTCTGTCTTTTATTTTGATGTCATCATCTTTGCCTCCTATCATGAAGGTCTTGTGTAGGTAGTGTCAGGCACTGAGAGGCCATTTTATACCTGGAAGATTGCATTGTAAGTAGTCCTACCCTTCCTTTGTCGCCTACATTCTTTCCACCACCTCTTGGAAGGTGATGATAGAGATGTCTCGGTGTGTATTTAAAAGAAGAAGGCCCCCAACACCTCAGCACTGAAGCAGACCAAAAATGAACCCAACATGGCTCAGGGAAATCTTGCGGAAGAGGGGGCGGAAAGAATGTCAGAGTTACATGTTGGGTCATGATTTGCAGAGACATTTATCATACCAATAACTGGGGGCTAACTCCACAATGCACGACCCATTTTCATTAACAAGGAGGGTCTAATGGGAGGGGGTAGATCACAGATGAGCCTAAGTAATGGTACCAAACTGTATTTACTGAAAAGAAAACTAATAAATTAAATTTAAAAAAAAATAAATAAAATAAAAGAAGAAGAAGAGGAAGGGGAAGAGGAAGAAGAAGAACTTGTCTACCCAAATGGATATACCATTCCAACAAGCCTCTGGATCTCAGCATTGTCTATCTCAAACTTACCTGCAGCAAAAGTCTTTAAAACTTTCTTTTTCTCCTTTTGTTAAAGCTACCCTTTCTGGGCTGGAGAGATGGCTCAGTATTTAAGGTGCTTGCCAGCAAAGCCAGTTTCAATTCCCCAGTACCTATGTAAAGCAAAATGTACAAGGTGGCACCTGCCTCTGGAGTTTGTTTGCAATGGCTAGAGGCTGTGGTGCATCAATTCTCTCCCTCTCCCTCTCCCTCTCCCTCTCCCTGTCCCTATTCCTCCCTCTCTCTCTCTCTCTCTCTCTCTCTCTCTCTCTCTCTCTCTCTTGTGTTCTCACTCTCACTCTTTGTACTTTTTTTTCTCTCATAAATATGAAATAATAAAAACTGCCCTTCCTCATAAAATAGTCTGTCCCATTCTTCTAAAATACTGCTCATTTTTGCATCCTAATAAAAGCCTTCGCAATTCTCCTAGCTATAACGGAAAACCTGCCCTCTCCTTTCCAAGAGCACTTTGTACTTTGCACAGGATCCTTTGCCTGTGGTTTGTAAAGTTGCTTGTGTGACTTGCTCCCTTCATCTCCAGGTGCTAGCAGACAACTTTCCTCGGGTAGTGGGGGCCCGCACTGTGAGAAATTGCAGAAGGGGCAGAGGCAGGAGTATCAAAAGACAACTTTTCTGCATGATTCATTTGTGCCTTCATGCTCAGATACAGGATATTTTGAGAGGACAGAAGACTACAAATCTTTACTACATTAATTCAAATTAATTCCTTCACAATCTTGAGTGGTTGTTTAAAACAAAATACCTTAGAGAATAAAGGAGACATAAAGAAAAGAAACTGAAAATGTGAAATGGAAAAGGACAACTAGAGAAAAAGGAACAAGAAATGGGCAAAAACAAGGTAACAGAGAGAATCATGCACAGCCCTGGGGAGATGGCCCAGTGGGTAAGGCATTCACCACCGAAGCCAAGTACCCAAGCTCAAACTTCAGATCCCACCTACAAAGCCAGGTGCCCGAGGCTGGAGAAATGGCATAGCCAGTGAGTCCTACACAAGTGTGAGAGCCTAGGAGGGCCTAACCATCTGCATTTGATTCCTCAGCACGCACATAAACGTCGAGGTGTGGCCATCCATGTATATTACCTTAGCCTTTGGGACGCAAAGAACAGAGAATCAATGGACCTACAAGCTCTAGGATCCAGACGCACACACTTGATGTTCGTCTCTGGCCTCAGCAAGCATGTGAATCTGCCACACACAAACCACACAATCACACATGCATACACACACAGCAACCACATACTATACACATGCAAAAAAAAAAAAGTCCTATAATCCCACAGCACTGACAGTGAGATGGGAGATAAACATTAGTTCCCAAATAAGTTGGAAAATGGAAGAATAATCCAAAAATTGTCCCATGACCCCCCACAAATGCACCATGGCATGCATGTGCCCACACTCACATGTATACACACACAAATAAATAAATAATCAAATAACAAAAAAAAGATGGATGGAGAAATGGCTCAGTGCTTAGGTACGATTTCCTGCTAGGAGGGTCTGAAACTGCCCAAGTCCAAATCTCCAGAACATGTGAACAGCTGAGCATGGCCACACTAGCCTATAATCTCAACCCTGTAGACAGCAGACACTAGTGAATTGCTGGGGCTCACAAGTTGTGCAGGCTCGCTAACAACAACTTCCAGAATCATTAAATGACTCTGGCAAAGAAAAATGATGGAGGAGAGCTGACATTCTCCACCAGCCACCACAGGTGAGCCCATCAAGCTCTGCATTGATACATACACCACACACACGCACACACATACACACAAGCATGCACGCACGCACACACCACAGATATTATGCACATGCAATAAAGGAAAGAGAAAGAGGAAGGGAAGGAGTGAGGGAGGAAGGAAGGAGAAGAAAGGGAAGAAGGAAGAGGAAAGAAGGGAGGGAAGGAAAAGGAGAGGATGAAGGAAGGAAGAGGAAAATAATGGTCATAGAATTACCCTAGAAATGGCTTAGCAGTTCAGGTGCTTGCCTGTGAAGCCTAAGGACCCACATAAAGCAGATGCACAAAGAGACACATGCACCTGGAGTTCTTTTTCAGTGGCTGGAGACTCTGGTGTGCCCATTTTCTGTATCTGTCTCTCTCTCTCTCTCTCTCTCTCTCTCTCTCTCTCTCTCTCTCTCTCTCTCTCCAATAAATAAATAAATAAAATAATTCTTCAAAGGAACATTGCAAAAGAGAGGTCAAAAAGGTTGTAATAGTCACATAGTGGGTAGGAATACCCTAAGGCATCATCTTCCCACCTTGCTACCCCACAGAAGGTGACTGAGGCCTTCATGACCCCACAGTGAGGAGAACCCATTGAGGAGGGCTCCCAGGGTAATAGGAGCAGGGACAAGGGGATAAAAGATTATAACCTGTTATAATGTATGTAAAATAATTTTTTTAACTCAGAACAGTTTTAGTTATTAGAATCATTGGCACATGTTTCCTGCAATTGCAAGTGTCACATAAAACAATGGAAAGCATGACAAGGTATCTATTGTGGTGTGTTAATTTGCTAAGCAATGCCAATTTTAAGGATTGGGGTTTGAAATCAAGTTATAATGTAAAGGTTGTTTGAATATTCTCTTATTAAAAGAAAGAGTAGGTACTCTCACTTTTGGTAGAGAATCTTCTCTTTTCAGATGGCATTGACCTTGGGATGACTCAGAAGGTATCATGGTGCTAGAAAGAAGTGACCAGAGTGTACAGTACTGTAATATCTCTATCACACCTTCCAAGACTCAAGATCTAATGCAGAACAGGTGGTGAAAAGAATGTAAGAGCCAAAGGAAGGGTAGGACTCCATACAACATGCTCCCTCCAGCCACAAAATGGCCTGGATATCCATGACCTCACAGTGCCTGACACTACCTACACAAGACCATCATAACAGGAGGAAAAGATGATGACATCAAAATAAAAGAGAGACTGAGATGGAGAGGGGATATGATGGAGAATGGAGTTTCAAAGGGGAAAGTGGGGGGAGGGAGGGTATTACCATGGGATTTTTTTTTATAATAATGGAAGTTGTTAATAAAGATTTGAAAAAAAAAGAATAAAGAAAGAAAGAAAGAGCAGGGCTGGAGAGATGGCTTAGTGGTTAAGATGTTTGCCTGCAAAGCCAAAGGATCCCAGTTCAGCTCTCCAGGACCCACATTAGCCAGATACACAAGGGAGTGCATGCATCTGGAGTTCATTTGCAGTGGCTAGAGGCCCTGGCATGCCCATTCTCTCTCTCTTTTAAATAAACAAATAAATAAATAAAAGAGCAACAAGCTTCCTTTTATAAGGGGAGAGGGCAAAATACAATGGCAAATTATAACAAAATTAAATGTAAATAACCAAGTTTTTAATTTTAAAAAATTCCCCTAAAGTTGTAAAACTGGAGCACAACCAGATAGAAAAATACAATTAAAAAATGCTTAACTCAATTATACTTTTACAGTTTCAAAAGGATCTACCCACACACCCAGCAAAAGGCTTTACGAGGAAAAGCTATTCACACAAAGCCAAGCCCTGAGTTTTCCTTCTCAGAAAATATTCAACAGAAACCTTGATGGATAGAAAATGCCAGGCTCTTAGCTCAGAGCCCACTCTTTCCATCTCTTTTCTAGTGTAACGTGTCCCCAAAGAACAATCCGGCTCTACTTACCCTCCACCTCCACTTTCCACTCTCAGTGCCGTGATGCAGTGTGACTTTCTGCCGCCCATGCCATGAGTTCCAAATTGGAAGAAACTGACATTTTCTCCATATGCCCATCACCTAACACAGTAGTGACAACATAATAGAATTTGAAGCAATCTTTCTTGAATGTTTTTTCAAATGTCTCTACAAACAAAAAAAATCATCTAGCCCAGAAATCAAGTATTCTTGGAATATTTCAGAAAGACTGGGATCCAGTTGAGAGTACTAGAGGGAATATTTGACCTCAGTCAGCACTTTGCATGTGTTCTCCGTGCTGCTTTTTATAACTTACTGAATGTTCCATGTCAAAGGGTAAGTGCGCAGTATCTACCTCTTTGGTAAACACAGCCTGATTTATGTGCTTCTATTTTCTTGGTCCACAAAGCCACCTTCTACAGCCAATAGCAAATATTGTCACCAGCTCTGGTGGGTGTTAGCTTCCAGCTTAATCGGATCAAGAGCTAAATCTAAATATTCCAGCACCGTGTACCGGCCTGCTGCCTCCTGACTCATACTAGTTCTCACAGCATGGACCTTAGTCTTCAATGCCCGTGGTCCTCTTTGCTCTCTGCAGAGTGTTTCTCAACTGCTGTGCTCAGCCCTCTCTCCCTAATACCTTCTTCTGTGCCATCCAGGGTGATTTCAAACTGTGAGTTAGAGGTCAGAAGATGCACCAATGTGATCAGATCTCTTCTGTCCATCAGTCTCATATACCTGTGCTTTAGAAAGTCTGAAATAACAGCATTCTCAGGAAAGTTACACCTGGCATATGGATCTCTTCAAAATTACTCAAGAGCAGAAAAGACATAGCTAATTAAAACAACACAGAGTGTGTGAAAATGGTAACAAACAGGGAAGACCATTTGTGACTCCATTCTGTGCAGGAAATGGTCTCAGAATAAAATCTGATTTTCCCATAGGCACTTAAGAGAAAGTAGTTAACAGGCCACCTAGGAAAAGTGATCCCTCATGAATAAATAAGCTTTGTCAGGTCATTTTCTACCTTTGGGTTTAAAGCAAAGATAAACTTCTAAGATTCAATAAAGTACCTTTTTTCTGTTTTTTGTTGTTGTTTGTTGGTTTGTTTTTAGAAGTAGGGTCTTGCTCTAGCCTAGGCTGACCTGGAATTCATCTCAGCCTGGCCTCAAATTCACAGTGATCCTCCTATCTCTGCATCCCAGGTGCTGGGATTAAAGGTGTATATCACCATGCCCAGCTAAAGGACCTTTTAGTTACATTTTGTGTTTACTTATTTGATAATTTTATACCTATATAATGTATTTTGTTATATTCACCCCTCATTACCCTCTCTAGTCTCCTGCCCACTCTCTGAACCACTTCTTCTCAGCTAGCCCTTCTACTCTGATTTTTCATGACCCACTGAATTTAATTAGAGTTGCTTATATGAGCATGAGTGGAATGTTACTTGCAAGAACTGAGATGACTTACCGTGGCTACACCACTGAAGAAAATATCTTCCCATATCCCAGCAGCCATTAACTGCTAATAGCTCCTCAAGGAGGGGTGGGACTTCATGAGCCCACGAGGCATCCATCCATGTCAGAATGTTGACAGACCTAATCTTAAGCAGGTCTAATGCAGGTCATCAGAGCTCCTGTGAGCTTATAATTGCAATATCCAGATCCTATCTGGAAGACAGTATTCCACAGCCCTCCTCCCCATCCTCTGGCTCGCGTATGCTTCCTACGCCCTCTTCTGTGATGTTCTCTGACCCTTGGAGGGGGTAATATTGATATCCTGTTTAGGACTCAGCACTCAACAGTCCTTTACTATCAATTATCTGCACTCTAGTTAGGTATGAGTCTTTCCAATAACTGCCACCCACTGAAAAAAAGGTACTATGACCAATGTTGAGAGCAGCATTAATCCATGGACATAAACATTTTTTTAAGGCAATTTGATGATCACAGCATGTTCATTTAGTGAAAAGCATTGGTAATTTCCTCCTAGGGCCTCTGACCTCTCCAGCCATGGGCATTAAATCAGGTTTACAGTACCAGGTATGAAATCCCTCCTATGCATCTGGCCTCAAATCCAATCAGAAAGTGGTTGGTTAATACCTAGCTCCATAACAATCACTCCACTATTGCACACTAGTGGACATATCCTGCCTCATAGGCCAGACGTGCAGCACACAGTTTACAACTAAGGCCATTGATGACTTTTTCTCCCGTAGCAGCCTACATAACAATCTGGTATTATGAAAGCTACCCAACAAGGAGGAAGTTCCCAGCTCACTTCCAGATTGGTTTCTGTATGTCATACAGCCAATGTTTGTGGTGCCTTTAACAATATTAATTACATATTTTTATTATTTATTTAAGAGAAAGAGAGAGAGGGAGTGAATATGGGTGTGCCAGGGCCTCCTGCTACTGCAAACAAACTCCAAACACATGTGCCACTTTTTGCATCTGGCTTTATGTGGGTTCTAGAGAATCAAACCCAGTACATCAGGCTTTGCAAGCAAGCACCTTCAACTGCTAAGCTATCTCTCCAGCCCCTAATTAACATTTTTTTTTTTGAGATGGGAACTTACTATGTAGCTCAGGATAGCCTCAAACTGTGCAAACTCCCTGCTTCAGCCTCTTGAGTGCTGAGGCCACAGGCAGGCACCACCATACCCAGCTTCTAATTATTTTTGGAATGAAAATTGTCTTTTTTCTCTTCCATATACATACAAGACAAACACACAAATATGCAATGAATATTTTCTTTCTATTTAACTTTTTATTATTATTTTATGTTAGAGAGAGCAAGAGAGAGAAATAATTGGCACACCAGGGCCTCAACCACTGCAATTGAACTCCAGATGCCTGTGCCACCTACTGGGCTTGTGTGACTTTGCTTGTCTCACCTTTGTGTATCAGGCTAACGTGGGATCTGGAGAGTCAAACATGGGTCCTTAGGCTTCACAGGCAAGCGCCTTAACCACTAAGGCATCCCTCCAGCCTTTTTTTTTAACTTTTTTTTTTAATTTTTTTTTATTTATTTATTTGAGAGTGACAGACACAAAGAGAAAGACAGATAGAGGAAGAGAGAGAGAATGGGCGCGCCAGGGCTTCCAGCCTCTGCAAACAAACTCCAGATGCGTGCGCCCCCTTGTGCATCTGGCTAACGATGGGACCTGGGGAACTGAGCCTCAAACCAGGGTTCTTAGGCTTCACAGGCAAGCGGTTAACCGCTAAGCCATCTCTCCAGCCCTTTTTTTTTTAACTGTTTCTTTTCTTCTTCTTCTTTTTTTTTTAATTTAATTTATTAGTTTTCTTTTCAGTAAATACAGGCAGTTTGGTACCATTATTTAGGCTCATCTATGATACACCCCCTCCCATTAGACCCTCCTTGTTAATGAAAATGGGTCGTGCATTGTGGAGTTAGCCCCCAGTTCTTGGTATGATAAATGTCTCTGCAAATCATGACCCAACATGTGACTCTGACATGCTTTCCGCCCCCTCTTCTGCAAAATTTCCCTGAGCCATGTTGGGTTCATTTTTGGTCTGCTTCAGTGCTGAGGTGTTGGGGGCCTCTGAGGCTCTGGCTCTCTGATTTGGTAGGAGTTGATTTTTCTCTGCGTTGATCTCCTTCCCCTTTGTGCTGGTATCTGGTTCACAGGAAAACATCACCCTTGCTTATTTCACCAGTTGTCCTTAGTTTCAGTTGGGCCCCTTTAGAGGTATGTTGGGGCAGCTCTCTTCTTAGGATCTGCATCTATCTGAAAAAGAGAAGCAGATTCTCCAACGGAGAGTAAGTTAGCACCCGGAAAATTGAGATAACACTTACTTTTTTGATAGACAGTATGATAGGTTTAGGCCCTCTTATATCCCGTGATTGATGGTAGCTTGATATTGTAGAGTGGGCTTGTGTTTGGGTATGGTTCTGACTTGTTTCCCAGCTCCAGCTATGGGTAAGGCAGGAGAAGGAAATAAAAGGGATACAATTTGGAAAGGAAGAAGTTAAGTTAGCTCTATTCGCTGATGACATGATTGTATATGTAAGAGACCCAAGAGACTCCATCCCAAAACTCCTGAAGGTGATTAATTCCTATAGCAAAGTAGCAGGATACAAAATCAATGCACAAAAAATGGTAGCATTTCTGTATGCAAATGACAAAGACACAGAAAAAGAAATAAAGGACATAGTCCCATTTTCAATAGCAACAAAAAAAATAAAATACCTTGGAATAACATTAACCAAGGAAGTAAAAGATCTATACAACGAAAATATAAAAACTCTCAAAAAAGAAATTGAGGAGGACTTGAAAAGATGGAAAGACCTCCCATGCTCCTGGATAGGCAGAATTAACATTGTGAAGATGACAATCCTACCAAAGGCAATATATAGATTTAATGCAATTCCAATTAAAATCCCTACAGTGTTCTTCACAGAGATATAAAAAATGATCTCAAATTTCATATGGAAAGGCAGAAGGCCTCGCATATCCAAACATATCCTCAGCAAAAGAAATACCTCTGGTGGCATCACCATACCTGATATAAAGCTATATTACAAAGCCATAGTAATAAAAACAGCATGGTACTGGCATAAAAACAGGAGTATAGACCAATGGAATAGACTTGAGGACCCGGATTTTGGATCAAGCAACTATAGCTACTTGATATTCTCCAGCCCTTTTTTTAACTTTTTATTGACAACCTCCATACATATTGACAACATACCAAGATCATTATCCCCTCCCACAACTTTCCCTTTTCCTTTCCCAAATCTCCCCTCCATTAGTCTTTCCAACTTTCATCTTGTCTTGTCTATTTTGATGTCATGATTTTTCCTTCCTATTATGCAGGTCTTGTGTAGATAGCATCAGTCACTATGAGATCATGAATGCCATAGCCTCTTTACATCTGCAAGACAATATTGCAAAGCAGTCCTCCCCTTCCTTTGGCTCTTACATTTTTTTCTGCCATGTCTTCTGCAGTGGTCCCTGAGCCTTTGGAGGGTATGAGAAAGACATCTCACTTAATGCTGCACACACCACTGTCATTTCTTCTCAGCTGAGAGTGAGTTTTGAGTCTCCCCAGTGGTCACTGCCATGTGAAAAGAGAAACTTCTCTAAATAAATGTGACAGTGGTATTAATGTATGGGCATAAGCATAAGTATTTAGAGGGTAGTTCCATGAATATTTACTTTTTAGATATGTATATGAGGACAGTTCAAAAGAATAATAATGAGGGCTGGAGAAATGGCTCAGTGATTAAGGCACTGTCCTACAAAGCCTAAGGACCTCAGTTTGATTGCCCAATACCCACATAAGGCCAGTTGCACAAAGTGGCACATGCATCTGGCTTTCATTTCAGTGACTAGAAGACCTGATGCAAATCCATTCTAGTAAGCCCCTTTTAAGAGAGAGAGAGTGTGTGTGTGTGTGTGTGTGTGTGTGTGTGTGTGTTTTCATTCCTCTGCCTCGTAGGGGGTATTTACTTGTAAATGACTTAATATTGAAACTAGGAAGTTTAATCAACAGGTACAGATTTTTTTATTGTTGTTTGGAGAAAGGGTCTCATACAGTGAAAGCTGACCTAAACTCACTCTGTAGCTGAGGCTGGCTTGCACTCCTGATCTTCCTACCTCTGTCTCCTGAGTACTGGGATTAAAACCATATAAAAAGCTGGGCATGATGGTGCATGACTTTAATTCTAGCACTTGGGAAGCAGAGGTAGGAGAATTTCCAGGAGTTCAGGGCCACCCTGACAGTACATAGTGAATTCCAGGTCAGCCTGAGATAGAGTAAGACACTACCTCACATATATATATTCCCAGTTCTCAGGTATATATTTCAAGGAATTTGCCTGTATGATTTTTTTCAATGTTTTGTCTATGTGGTGAGAAAGATAGATTGCTATCACATATCCAATATACAATTGACATTTGCAGGGACACTCAAACCATACTTAAACTTATCACAATATTCCTTCAAATAATTCTATACTACTATAATCAATATCATGATAAAATTTATATTAGCCATACTTTGTCCACAATAAAATATCTGTGGCAGCTAACTTCCTAAAAAGGAAACGTTTGTTTAGCTCACAGCTTTGTATGTTCAGTGTCCAAGATGAGGCAGGCCCCCTTGGGTTAGCCTCTGCTGAGGGTAGCAGATAAGTCACAGCAGAGGTGCATGAATGTGGAACAGCTTACGTCAACACACAAGAAGTCAAAAATACAGAGAGAATTATCCCAAAATTCCTTGTGGCCCCAAATACCAATGGGCACATCCCCAAGAACTTAAAATCTTCTAATAGGACTTATACCCTGGTGGTTAAGCTCTGTTGTCAACTTGGTATGATGAGGAGTCCACAGATATTCCTCTTGAAGGCCTCTGAGGTTTCTTCCAGGAAGAACTGACTGAAGAAGGAAGTCCTTCCTCCAGAATAAGTCCTTTCCCCAGAGTGGGCAGCCCCAGAGTGTGGGGAGGGGGGCGCATAATGTAAGGAAGCCCTGTGAGGAAAGAGCTCCTTCCTCCCTCTTGGATGCCAGTGCTGCTTGCTGATGAGTGCCTTCACTTGCACCTGCATCGATCCTGTTCGGCTATTGTTTGTCAGCACTGGAACCAAGTTTCCTCAACCTTCCAGCATGGACTGAAGACAAACAGCTCTCCAGGAATCCACCAGGCCTTCAGTGCTGGATTGGAACGGCTGAGGCATCCAGCCTCTTGGACTGAGGAGCTACTGAGTTCCATGACTCTCAAACCTGCAGACTACGATTGTTGGACTGTCATAAACTAATCTAATAAATTCCCTTTTTATAAAGTCTTTATTTATTTATTTGGGAGCCACAGACAGAGAGAAAGAGGGAGAGAGAGAGAGAATGGGCGCACCAGGGCTTCCGGCCACTGCAAATGAACTCCAGACGTGTGCACCCCTTGTGCATCTGGCTAACGTGGGACCTGGGGAGTCGAGCCTCGAACCGGGGCCTTAGGCTTCACAGGCAAGTGCTTAATCGCTAAGCCATCTCTCCAGCCCATAAATTCCCGTTTTAATACAATTCTATTATTTCTGTTTCTCTGGAGAACCCAGACTAATAAATATACCTTGATTCCATCCCTTCTCAAGACTGTTACCCTAGGGACCAAGAAATTATAATTGATCCTTGAAAAAAATTATAACAGATATGAAAATCTATTTCTTTTAGATTTTCCATATTAGTGGAATATGAATTTTTAAGGTATCTTCAAATGATTTTCTGAATTTCACTGGTATCTGTTGTAATGGTTCCCTTTTCATCTCTAATTTTATTAATTTGGGTCTTCTCTTTTTTCTTTTTGTTAGCTTATTAGTTTATCAACTTAGTTTATTATTTTTTTAAATATTGTATTTATTTATTTGAGAAAGAACGAAAGAAGCAGATTAGAGAGAGAAAGGGCACAACCCGGCCTCCAGTCACTGCAAATAAACTCCAGGCACATGTGCCACCTTGTGCATCTGGCTTACATGGGTACTGGGGAATTGAACCTAGGTTCTTAGGCTTTGCAGGCAAGCACCTTAACTGTTAATCGATCTCTCCAGGCCCCTAGTTTATTCTTACAAAGAACCAACTCTGTTTCACAAATTGGATTTCTGGTTTCTATTTCATTAATTTATGACCTCGTCTTAATTAGCTCTTTCCATCTACCGATGTTTGGTTTGGCTTGTTCTTTTTCTGAGGACCTTAGGTGTGCTATTGAGTTATTTATTTGAGATTTCTCTAATTCCTTTAAATAGGAACTGAGAACTATAAACTCTGCTCTTAGGACTACCTTCATTGCATCCCACTGGTTTTTGGTATGTTGTATTTTCTTTATCATTTGTTCTTAGGAATTTCTTAATTTCCTTCTTGGTTTCCTCAGTGACCCATTCATCATTCAATAGTGTACTATTTAATTTCCAGGAATTTGTATATGCTTTATAGTCTCTCTTGCTATTCATTAAATTTACCCCATTGTGATCAGATAAAATACAAAGAATTATTTCAACTTTCCTACATTTGTTCAGATTTGGTTTGTGTCATAACATATGATCTACTTTAGAAAAAGTTCCATGCACTCTTTTTTCTTTCTTTTTTTGATTTTTTCTTTTTATTATTATTAACAACATATTTCATATGGATACATTATGTGTTGGTACCCTCTTTACCCTCATCCCCCCCATACCATTGGGGACCCGCCTCAGTGGGGTTGTAGGTATTCCCTATGGGGTTGTGGTTTATGCATTGTGGGAGCAACAGTCAGTTATTTGGGTGGAGGAGAATGTCTCTGGGCATAATGTCTCAACCTGTGGCTCTTACAATCTTTCTGCCCCCCTCTTTTGCAAAATTCCCTGAGCATATGGCGGGTGAGTTTTAAGAAAGGAATGTATATGTTACAACATTAGTATAGAATGCTCTGCAGATGTCATTTGTTCTGTGATGTTATTTAACCCAAATGCTTCTCTATTTTTCCCCAAGATGGCATGTCAATTGGTGAGAATGAGGTACTGAAGTTTCCCACTCCTCTTTTGCTAGGGTTAATCTGTGACTTTACATCTAGTTATGCTTGTTTAAGGAATTGGGTGTACCCATGCTTGGTGCATATATATTTAGAATTGTAACTCCTCCTGTTGGATTGTCTCCTTAATCAGTATAAATTGGCCTTATTTATCTGTTCTGACTAATGGTTGGAAGTCTATCTTGTCAGGTATTAGGACAGTGACAGCTGCTTCTTTCCTAGCCTCATTTACTTGCCATACCACTTTCCATCATTTCCTCAAGATAGTTATTTTTCATGGAATGGTGTGTTCCCTGGAGGCAACAAAAAGCAGGATCCTGGGCTGAAAAGATGGCTCATCAGCTAAAGGCACTCTCTTGTAACATCTGCCAAACCAGGTTCAAGTTCAATACCCAAGTACCCATGTAAAGCGAGATGCACAAAATGGCACATGCATTTGAAGTTTGTTTGCAATAGCAAGAGGCCCTGACACATCTATATCCTCTTCCTCTCTGTTTCTCTCCCCCTCTCTTGCTCTTTCTCTCAAATACTTTTTTAATATTTTATTTATTTATTATTTATTTGAAAGAGAGACAGAGAAAGAGACAGGTAAAAAGAGAATGAGTGTGCCAGATCCTCTAACCACTGAAAATGAACTTCAGATGCATGTGCCACCTTGTACATCTGGGGTTATATGAGTACTGGGGAATCAAACTTGGGTCCTTGGGTTTTTCAGGCAAGTGCCTTAATCATTGAGCCTTCTCTTCAGCCCCTCAAATTTTTGAAAAGCAGGATCCTGCCTTCTTTAATGTTTATTTTTGACACTTCCATATATGTATACAACGCATTTTGATCTCACTCTCCCCAATTCTCCTCCCTCTTCCTTTTCCTTCTAACTAAAACTCTTCTTATTATTAGATCCCCATCCTACTTTCATGTATTTGTTGTCTGTGATTTGTTTGATTGCTTTTGACCCACTGAGTTAAGCTAAGGTTGCTTTCAAGAACATGGGTGGGAGGTTATTTACTGGAGAACAGACAACCCACCAAAGGCTATGCCAACAAATAATGGCAATGGATGAACCTGACTTTTTTTTTTTTTTTTTTTTTTTTGAGGTAGGGTCTCACTCTAGTCCAGACTGACCTGGAATTCACTATGTAATCTCAGAATTCTGCTAGTGTACATTGTTTGGTTAATGAATTGAAGCCATCTATATTCAGAGCTATTATGAAAAGGCATGTATTAATGCTTGTCATTCTTTTTGAAAGTTATAGTATTTTTCTATTCCTCTCGCGCATTATCTATCACTCAACCATAGTTTATTCTTTCCTGTGGCCTTAGGTATAAGCTTTTCTTTCTCCTTATTCTAAAGAATTCCTTCAAATATTTTCTGTAGAATTATGTAAGTGGTCATGAATTCTTTTAGCCTCCTTTATTATGGAAAGTTTCTTCTCCTTCAATTATCACAGATAGTGTTGTTGGGTAGAGTAGTAATTTTCTGTTGAAAAAAAAATGCTATTCTGATGGGTCTGTTTTTTAAGTGACCTGGTGCTTCTCTCTTGCTGTTTCAAATATACTTCTTTTGTTCTGTATATTTAGTAACATAATTATAATATAACTAGAATTTCTTTTCTGGTTTTATCTGGTTGGTATTCCCCATGCCTCTTGTATTTGTATTGGTATTTCTTTCTCTAATTTTTTCTATGATTTTTGTTGATATTCTCTTCCTTCCTCTATGCCCAGAATTCTTAGAATTGACCTCTTTATAATGTACCAAGTATCTTGAAAGTCCCAATCATACCTTCTTATTAATTTATTTTTCTCCTTGTTGGAATGTTCCACTTTCTCCACATTGTCTTCAGGCTTATGCAGTCCTCTCCTTCATTCATTCTATTGGTGACACTTTTATGGAGCTTTCTGTTTTACTTACTGTGTTCTTTTACTTCCAGTATTTCAGGTCAGTTTTTATTTAGCATTTCCATCTCTTTGCTCATATCTTCTATCAATCTCCTTATTTCATTCACTTAATTTTTTGTGTTCTCATCTCTTTTTTTGAGAGAGACACAAAGAGAGAGGAAGAGGGAAAGAGAGAGAGAATGAGAATGGGCATGCCAGGGCCTTTCAGCTGCTGTGTACGTACTCCACATGCATGCGCCCCCTTGTGGGCATTTATGGCATTGCATGCTTATGTCACTCGTTTCTACCTATTTACAGGATCTGAAAGATTCCAACAGTTCTTGCTTGCTTCTCAGGCAAGCGCCTTAACTGCTAAGCCAGCTCTCCAGCCCTTTTGTGTTCTCTTGAGGTTCCTTCAGGAGTTTGTTTTTTCTTTGATTTCTTTGAACATACTTATAATCATCCTTTTGAATTTGTTATATAACATTAAATCTAATTCACTCTCACTGAAAGCCATCCTGTAGGATTCATAATTTTTGGAATAGTTATGTTGTCTTTATTTTTTGTGATTCTTATATTATCACATTGTGATATTTGCATCTCATGTTGTTTCTTTGCTTAGATTTGCTGTTTGTTTGATCAGCTGTATTTTTAAGTCATATTGTTCAGTAGATGTATTCTATGAGCTCAAAGTGCCTGGTGTGGCCTCTACATTACTCCCAAAGTAGATTACTCATAGAAAGAATGACCAAAGCTCATGGATATACCTGCTATTAAAATTTTCCTGCTATTAGAATTAACAGCAATTAGTATGTCCATCAGTGTTCTCTAGAGGAACAGAAGTGATAGAATGAGTATGAATTAAAAAGAGGATTTACTGAACAGTCCAACAGTAGCTATTTACAGGCTGGAGAAACAGAGTCCAGTAGCTTCTCAGTCCACATAGCTTTATGCAAACTGAAGAGCCAAAGAACCAGAAGCTACTCAGTCCATGGGCTGAATGCAGCCTGGGTTCCAATGTCTTCAGACAACAGCCAAACAGTAGATGCATGCATGCATGAATAGCAAGCACTGCCAAGCAAAAGACAAGCACCCAGAAGTATGGGTAACCAGACAAAAGAAAGGCACCACTGTCTTCTAGAACTTCCTTATATATAGTCTCCCACTGGAAGTGCTTTCCACTCTGGGAGCAGGACTTCCTCACTCAGTCCATCCTTCTTGGATCAACTTCCTGCCCTCACAGACCTATCCCAAGAGTCATCTCTGTCACTCTTTCCTAATTTGATGAAGTTGACAACAGAATTTAAGTGTGCAGTCCCTTTGACATCAATCACTGTTGGTGGGTAAATAAGTGAGGTTAGTTGGAAGTATATGAGGATTTTGATTACTTAAAAGTAAGAGTGATGTGAGGTGGGTTAAGATGGGGACTACTGTTAATTTCTTAAAAGCAGAAGTGGTTTCCCAGGCATTCTGGCACATGCTTTTAATCCTAGCACTTGGGAGGTAGAGCTAGGAGGATCACTATGAGTTCAATACCACCCTGAGACAACTGAGTGAATTACAGGTCAGTCTGGGCTAGTGCAAGACCCTACCTTGAAAAAAAACAAAAACAGAAAAAAAAAAGTTAACCCTAACATACAATTAAAGAAAGCAAAGTATACTAAATGTAGATTAACTCTAAAGTTAGAATTTCTGCCTTAGTTTTGAATTATTTTTTTCCTCTCTTTAATGTTTGTTAACAACATGCCCTGATATGGAAGGTGTGATTAGCACTTTAGTTCAAACCTATATAACCAGAACTGAGAAGAAGGCTCAATGGATAAGCCACTTGCCGGCAACTCTCAATACCTGACTTCAGATTACCAGATCCCATGTAAAAGCACTCATGCAGAGATACAACAAATAAATAAACTTTCAAGAAAACAAAATGAGGTGGGCATGATTGCTTATACATATAATCCCAGCATTTAAGAGGATATGGTAGGAAGATCATCATGAGTTTGAGGCCAGTCTAGGCCAATAGAGTGAGTTCCAAGTAAGCCTGGACCAGAGTGCAATTCTGCTTCAAAAATAAAAATAAAGGGCCGAAGAGGTTGCTCAGTGTTTAAAGAGGCTTGGTTACAAAGCCCAGCAGCATGGGTTTGATTCCCTAGTACCCACATAAATCCAGATGCACAAAGTGGGGCATGCATCTGGAGTTTGTTTGCTGTGACAAGAGCCCCTGGCATGCCCATTCCATCACTCCCCCACCCCCACCCCTCCCTGCCCCCCTCTTCTCCCTCTCTCTCTCTCTCTCTCTTTCTCTCTCTCTCTCTTTCTCTCTCTCTCTCTCTCTCTCTTTTCTTTCAAATAAAAATATTTTTAAAAATAAGCACATGACTGGAGAAATGGTATGGCAGTTAAGAAACTTGCCTACAAAGCCTAAGGACTAGAGAATGGTTCCCCAGTAACCATGTAAAGCCAGACATATAAGGCAACACCTGCATCTAGAATTCATTTGCAGTGGTTGGGTGCCTGGCATGCCCATTCTCCATCTACCACTTTCTGTCTCACACTCTCTCAAATAATGAAATAAATAAATAATTTTTAATTTTTTTATGAGAGAAGGGAAAAGAGAGAGAGAATTGGTGTACCAGGGCCTCTAGCCACTGCGATCAAACTCCAACCACATGCACCACCCTGTGCACTTGTGTGTGCATGCATCACCTTGTGCGTCTGGCTTATGTGGGTGCTGGGGGAGTCAAACCTGGGTCCTTAGGCTTCACACACAAGTGCCTTCACCACTAAACCATCTCTCCAGCCCATTTTTTAAAATAAATACATAAATAAATAAAATATTGCTGGGTGTGGTGGTGCATGCCTTTGGTCCCAGCACTCGAGAGGCAGAGGTAGAAGGATTGCCCTGAGTTCAAGGCAAGCCTGAGACTATATAGTGAGTTTCAGGTCAGCAAAAATTAAGTAAATTTCAAAACTCAAATTAATAATTAAAATTAAATAAATAAATAAGACTATACAACCAGATTCAGGGTTTATATTACCCCAAAGGAGATTACCCCTGCTACCTTATACAGTGAGTTTCTATCTCACCTGCCTGAACCTGTGAAGAGGACACCCTCCTTGATGTATTCTTGTCTTGTTTTGGGTGGTTCTGTTCAGTGGGGCTTTGGATCCTCTGGTCTTGATGATCTGTGGGGAAGGGGCAAAGAGAACCCTCTGTCCTCTTACAGTCTCCAGTGTTCCTGGTGCAGGTATATGTGCAAGTGAGGTTGTGAAGTGCTTCCTGTAGGTGTTTTCAGGGAGCTTAGTTGCCCCGTCTTCTCCTTTAGGTTCTCCTGATTTTGCAAAACTGGCACAAGTGGTGAGAAGCCCTTTCCCACAATTTCCAAAGCTCTCCCTGGCACTAGATGGATAGGGCTGTTGTGAACAAGGAGAAGTACGTCCTGGGGACCTGCTGAAGCCAATTAACACTGATTAGCAGCAGCTCCCACCTACTTCTCCACAGGGACCTCACCTGGCTTAATAAGTTTGTTTATATATCTCATCTCCTGCCAAAAAAATAAACAGTATATTGTTGTGTTATATTGGCTCTTTTCCCCTGAGGTTTCTTGAACAAAGCACCTATTTCACCATCTTACCCAAAAGTCTCAGGATGCTTAGTCTTGTTGAGAAAAAAAAAAATTAAACAGCTCCAAGCAGGGCATGGTGGTGCTCGTCTTTAATGGCAGCACTCAGGAGGCAGAAGTAGAAGGATCACCGAGAGTTCGAGGCCACCATAGTGAATTCAAGGACAGTTTGGACTAGAGTGAAATCCTACCTTGAAAAAAAAAAAAAAAAGTTCCAAAGGAAGCTCTAGAACAATTTTGCCATAATTTGAGATAAAAACAATGTGGCCAGTATTGTGGTTGAATGTAAAATATCCCACATAGACTCACATGTATGGACACTTTTCCCCAGCTGGTGGCCATGCTTTGCCAGGAGGAGGTAATTTTCCCTTCATGAGACTCAATAAAGTCCTGTTACTCCACCTTCCTCCCTTTCGTGTGGTATTTTAAAGTTTTAAGGAAATGCAGTTGTGAAACTTCCCTTTTTTAAAGTTGGCGTGCTGGAGTTGAGGTAGCGCAGTCGGCCCAGTGTTTTTGTAGGCATGCTTGTAATCTAAGCTCTGGGGAGGCACAGACAGGAAGAATCTTTGTGCTCACAAGCAAGCCCATATATCCTAGGTAGTGAGCATCCGGCCAATGAGTGATCCAGTCTCAACAAAAGAAAGGAAAGGGATAGAGAAATTGCTAAGTGGTTAAAGCACTTGCTTTCAATGCCTGACAACCCAGGGTCCAATTCCCCATTACTCATGTCAAGCATATGCACAGCCATATGCATCTGGAGTTCATTTGCAGTGGCTACAGGCCCTGGTATCCAGTCCCTCTCTCTCTCTCTATCCATCTATCTATCTATCATCTATCTATGTACCTATCTTTCTCTCTGTGTTTTAAACTAAATAAATATTTAAAATAAGAGTATTTAGAAGAAGAAAGGTAGCCCACCTGCCCAGCACTGCCCCACCAGGCACACTAAGCAGCAGCAGCACCAGAGACCAAACAAGGGAATTTTTCTTTTTCTTTTTTTCAATTTTTATTAACATTTTCCATGATTATAAAAATAACCCATGGTAATACCCTCCCCCCCCTGTCACTTTTCCCTTTGAATTTCCATTCTCCATCATATCCCCTCCCCATCTCAATCAGTCTCTCTTTTATTTTGATGTCATGATCTTTTCCTCCTCTTACGATGGTCTTATGTAGGTAGTGTCAGGCACTGTGAGGTCATAGATATCCAGGCCATTTTGTAGGAGCATGTTGTAAGGAGTGCTACCCTTCCTTTGGCTCTTACATACTTTCCACCACCTCTTCCGTATTAGACCCTGATCAAGATGTTACTCAGTACTCCAGTCACTTCTTTCCAGCCCTATGATACCCTATGAGCCATCCCAAGGTCACTGCCATCTGAAAAGAGAAGATTCTCTACCCAAAGTGAGAGTAGTGTTAATATAAGGGTATGAATATTAAGAGAAGTGTTTACTGGGCAGTTTGATAAGCATAGTATGTACATACATAGTATATACATCAGCAGATGTTATACCCCCAGGGCTCATGACTACCCCTATTTTAAGTTTTCAGCATCAGGGATGTATTCCCCCCAATTGGAGTCAGTTGGTTTCTACCATGACAGATGTGCCACTATTGCACCCATTGGCTCATTTGCCCTGACTGGCCAATTATAAGGCTTGCAGTGTCCACTGTTGAGTATCTTCACTGGTGGTATCTTTTTATCCCATTGAACTACACATAGAATGGCTTCTTCCAGCTTTCTGTCAGCTGGTCTACATGGAGGATGTTATCAGCTCAGTTCCAGCAGGATTTCTCAGTGACCTTGGAGTCCAAGTATGTGGAGTCTTCAGCAATAGGGTCTTACCATGTAGTTCTGGTAGGAAATTAAGGGCCTCGGCAATGGCCTATAATCAAACAGGGGAATTTTTCAACTTCATCAGCCTTCTGGCAAAGTTAAGAAATCTGAAGGAAAGACAGCTAAGGTCAACTAAGGAGCTACTGAAAGGGATACAGGTAGAACTGCATGAGCAACTCCAGAAGTCTGAACTCTCCCATCCTCCAAACATCAGAACCACAAACCTCCAGCATTCAGCCCCCAGGGGCAGCACAGCCAGCATGGATGATCAGAGCTCCAGCTCCACAGCACAATACAGTGGGCACTCAGCATAGGTGAGATTGGAAGCCAGCCCAAAAGGTAACAAGGCCGACTAACAAAAAAAAAAAAAAAGGTACATAGGCCTGCCTTGGATGACCTAATCTCTCTTTCCTTGTCAGGGCAGGTTATAGGTTATATATTCTTTGTTGGCATTACCATTTTCAGATAAGCTGTATTTGGGGTTGAATATTGTTGCCTTTGATGCTTTCATATTTATAGGACCTTTGTCTTTTGCTTCTGTCATTATTGTGAGCAGGGTCTGATCCAGATCCAGGTTGACCGGCAACCCAATTCAGAATAGAAATCTCTACCTCCCAGCTGACAAGGTTAAGGGTGTAGGACAACACACACCATTAGGGATTTTGGCTTTATAAGACTATCTGCTTGTTTTAATCCACACAATTGCATATTTTGTGCTGGGTTTATTGATTGTGTATATTGCTCAGTTGAAGTTTGGAATTTGCCACTAAGTTGTTTCACCCAGTCCACTAGAATACTTGCCTAGCAAGCAAACTCAACACCTAGGATTACTTATGTGGCTTGATTGTGGGACAAGAGCTACACCTGGGACCTTGAACTCATATACTGAGGGTATATGGAGGTAGATTGCCATGTCTGAGGACACTGCAGATAAGTAGAAAACCCAAGCATCAAATCAATTCAGGATGCAAAAGTTGCTACAATATAATACAAGAAACTCAAAGAATCAAGACAATACAGTACCACCAAAAACTATAAATCCAGGAGAAATTATCACCAATGAGACTGTTTTAGATGAAATGCCTGACAAAGATTTCAAGAAAATGAGGGTATCTGTGCTCAAAGAAATCAGAGATTTCTATAATCAAACAGGGGAATTTTTCAACTTCATCAGCCTTCTGGCAAATTCAAGAAGAAAACAAAGAAATTAAAGAAGAAAACACTTCTTAAAGAGACCATAGGAAACCAGCTTAATGAAATTAAGAGGTCATTACAAGACATAAATAAAGAGATAAAAATCAGGAAGAAAAACCAGGCTGAAATCCTGGCTCTGTAGGAAACAGTCAATGAAATTTAAAAAAAAAAAAAAAACTGTGGAAAGTCTCACCAGTAGAATGGATGAAGGAGAGAACAGATAACTAAACTAAGACCAGGTGGCAGATCTAATACAGTCCAACAAACAGAAAGACAAGCTAATAGCAAAGTATGAATGGGAATTTCAAGATATGTGGGTCAAATATTTGAAGACAAAACCAGCTCTACAGAAAATACTTGAAAGAATCCCCCATGCTGAAGAGAAGGAAAAGCACACATATAAGGAACCTGGAAAACACAAGCAATACTCAAATACTAATTAACACAAGAGAGCAAAGGTAGAACCAGATCCACACAAAAAATTGCAAACAAATACACACCTTTCAATATTATCACTTAATATCAATGGCCTCAATACCACAACCAAAAGACATAGGTTTGTAGACAGGGTTAAAAAGCAGGATACCACAATTTGTTGCCTCCAAGAAACTCACCTTTCTACAAAGGACGGACATTATCTCAGGGTGAAAAGTTGGAAAACAGTGTTTCAAGCAAGTGGGCATAGAAAACAAGCAGGGGTTGTCATCCTAATATCTGACAAGGTAGACTTCAGTCTAAGATTAGTCAAGAAAGATAAGTAAGGTCACTTTATATTGATTAAGGGCACACTCCAACAGGAGGACATTACAATCATAAACATATATGCACCTAGTATGGAGGCACCCAAATTCATCAAACACTATTAGAACAAAGGTCACAAATAACACCAAACACAGTAGTAGAGGTGACTTCAACATCCCACTTTCATCAATTGACAGGTCATCCCAGGAAAAAATAAACAGAGAGGCATCTAGACTAAATTAAGTCATAGAAGGAATGGACCTAACAGATATATACAGGACATTTCATCCAAATGCTAAAGAATATACATTCTTTTCAGCAGCACATGGAACATTCTCTAAAAATAGACAATATATTAGGACACAAAGCAAATCTTAACAAATACAGGAAAATTGAAATAATTCCTTTCATTCTCTCTGACTAAAATGGAATAAAACTACAAATCAATACGATGAAACACTATAGAGCATACACAAAATCATGGAAACTAAACAATACACTTCTAAATGATGAATGGGTCAATGAAGAAATCAAGAAGGAAATAAAAAAATTTATAGAGCCAAATGATAATGAGAACACAACATACCAAAATCTCTGGGACACAATGAAGGCAGTTCTAAGAGGTAAATTTATAGCTTTAAGGCCTATATTAAGAAATTAGAAAGGTCACAAGTAAATGACCTAATGCTTCACCTTAAAGCCTTGGGGAAAAAAGGACAAGACAAACCAAAAATCAGTAGGTGGGAAGAAATAATAAAGACTAGGGCAGAAATTAATGAAATAGAAACAAAAAAATATTCCAAAGAATTAATGAAACAAAGCGTAGGTTCCTTGAATGGATAAACAAGATTGATAAACCCATAGCAAATCTGACCAAAAGAAAGAGAGAGGAGACACAAATAAATAAAATTAGAGATGAAAAAGGTAACATCACAACAGATGCCAGAGTAATTCAAAATATCATAGGGATATACTATTAAATCATATACTCCACAAAGTATGAAAATCTGAAAGAAATGGATGACCTCCTTGATTATCTAAATTAAATCAAGATGAGATTAATCACTTAAATAGACCTATAACAAGCATGGAGATCCGAACAGTTATCAAAAATCTCCCAACTAAAAAAAAGCCCAGGCCCAGATGGATACACTGCTGAATTTTACCAGACCTTCAAGGAAGAGCTAACACCATTGCTTCTTAAGCTTTTCCAGGATATAAAAAAGAAGGAATTGTACCAAACTCCTATGAAGCCAGCATCACCCTAATACCAACACAGGCAAAGATAGAACAAAAAAAAAATTACAGACCAATCTCCCTCATGAACATAGATGCAAAAATTCTCAACAAAATTTTGTCAAGTAGAATACAAGAATATATCAGAAAGACCATTCACCCTGACCAAGTAGGCTTTATCCCAGAGAAGCAGGTATGGTTCAATATACACAAATCTATAAATGTAATACATCATATAAATGGATTGAAGGACAAAAATCACAAGATCATCTCATTAGATGCAGAGAAAGCATTTGACAAAATCCAACATCCCTTCATGATAAAAGTCCTACAGAGACTGGGAATAGAAGGAACATATCTCAACATAATAAATGCTATTTATGACAAGCCTACAGTCAACATATTACTTAATGGGGGAAAACTGGAAGCTTTTCAACTAAAATCAGGAACAAGACAAGGGTGTCCACTGTCCCCACTTTTATTTAATATAGTTCTGGAAGTCTTAGCCATAGCAATAAGGTAAGAGATACACATAAAGGGGATACAAATTGGAAAGGAAGAGATCAAGTTCTCATTATTTGCAGATGACATGATTCTAAATAGAAAGGACACTAAAGACGCTACCAGCAAACTGTTAGAGCTGATAAAAATCTACATCCATGTAGCAGGATACAAAATAAATACACAGAAATCAGTAGCCTTCATATATGCTAACATAAAACACACAGAGGATGAAATAAGAGAATCAGGGCTGGAGAGATGGCTTAGCGGTTAAGAGCTTGCCTGTGAAGCCTAAGGAACCTGGTTCAAGGATCAGTTCCCCAGGTCCCACGTTAGCCAGATGCACAAGGGGGCACACACATCTGGAGTTCATTTGGAGAGGCTGGAAGCCCTGGTGCTCCCATTCTCTCTCTCTCCCTCTATCTGTCTTTCTCTCTGGGTCGGTCGCTCTCAAATAAATAAATAAATAAATTTTTAAAAAAAGAGAGAGAATCACTCCCATTCACAATTGCATCAAAAAAAAAAGTACCTTAGAATAAACCTAACCAAAGAAATAAAGAATCTCTACAATGAGAACTTTAAAACACTCAAGTGAGAAATTGCAGAAGACACTAGAAAGTGGAGACACATCCCTTGTTCCTGGATTGGAAGAATATTGTGAAAATGGCAATCAGGAACAAGACAAGGGTGTCCACTGTCCCCACTTTTATTTAATATAGTTTTGGAAGTCTTAGCCATAGCAATAACGCAAGAGACACACATAAAGGGTATACAAATTGGAAAGGAAGAGATCAAGTTATCATTATTTGCAGATGACATGATTCTATACATAATGGACCCTAAAGACTCTACTAGCAAACTGTTAGAGCTGATCAAAATCTAAAGCAATGTAGCAGGATACAAAATAAATACACAGAAATCAGTAGCCTTCTTATATGCTAACAACAAACAGAGGATGAAATCAGAGAATCACTCCCATTCACAATTGCATCAAAAAAAAATAAAGTACCTTGGAATAAACCTAACCAAGGAAGTAAAGAATCTCTAAATTGAGAACTTTAAAACGCTCAAGCAAGAAATTGCAGAAGACACTAGAAAGTGGAGAAACATCCCTTGTTCCTGGATTGGAAGAATCAATATTGTGAAAATGGCAATCTTACCTAAAGCAATCGACACATTTAATGCAATCCCTATCAAAATTCCAAAGGCTTTCTTCAAGGAAATAGAAAAAACAATCCAAAAATTCATTTGGAATCACAAAAAAACCTTGAATATCTAAAATAATACTGAGCAACAAAAATAAGGCTGGTGGTATCACCATACCTGATTTTAACCTATACTATAGAGCCATAGTAACAAAAACAGCACAAAAATAGACATGTAGATCAGTGGAACAGAATAGAGGACCCAGATGTAAGCCCAAGTAGCTATAGCCACCTGATATTCAATAAAAATGCCCAAAATGCTCATTGGAAAAAAGACAGCCTCTTCAGCAAATCGTGTTGAGAAAACTGGATATGTATCTGCAGAAGGATGAAAATAGATTCTTCTCTCTCTCCATGCAGAAGAATGAAGTCTAAATGGATTAAAGACCTTAACATCAGACCTGAAACTCTGAAATTGCTAGAGGAAAAAGTAGGGGAAACCCTTCAACATACTGGTCTTGGCAAAGACTTTCTGAATACAACCCCAATTGCTCAGGCAATAAAACCACAGATTAATCACTGGGACCTCATGAAATTACAAAGATTTTGCACTGCAAAGGACACTGTGAATAAAGCAAAGAGGCAACCTAAAGAATGGGAAAAAATCTTTGCCAGCTATATATCTGATAGAGGATTAATATCTAGGATATACAAAGAACTCAAAAAGTTAAATAATAAGGAATCAAACAAGCCAATCAAAAAATGGGCTATGGAGCTAAATAGAGAGTTCTCAAAGGAAGAAATATGAATGGCATATAAGCATCTAAAAAAAATGTTCTACGTCACTAGTCATCAGGGAAATGCAGATTAAAACTACATTGAGATTCCATCTCACTTCTGTCAGATTGGCCAACATCATGAAAACAAATGATCATAAATGTTGGCGGGGATGTGGAAAAAAAGGAACCCTTCTACACTGCTGGTGGGAATGCAATCTGGTCCAGCCATTGTGGAAAACAGTGTGGAGGTTCCTAAAACAGCTAAAGATTGATCTACCATATGACCCAGCTATAGCACTCCTAGGCATATATCCAAAGGAATCATCTCATTTCCTTAGAAGTACATGTTCAACCATGTTTATTGCTGCTCAATTTATAATAGCTGGGAAATGGAACCAGCCTAGATGTCCCTCAACAGATGAGTGGATAATGAAGATGTGGCACATTTATACAATGGAGTTCTACTCAGCGGTAAAGAAAAATGAAGTTATGAAATTTGCAGAAAAATGAATGGGCCTGGAAAGTATTATACTAAGTAAGGTAACCCAGGCCCAGAAAGCCAAGCGCCCCATGTTCTCTCTCATATGTGGATCCTAGCTACAGATAATTGGGCTTCTGCGTGAGAATGAAAATACTTAGTAGCAGAGGCCAGTAAGGTAAAAAGGAGACATAAAGGGTAGAGAAAGGAAGGGAGGAGGATACTTAATAGGTTGATATTGTATATATGTAATTACAATGATTGTAATGGGGAGGTAATATGATTGAGAATGGAATTTCAAATGGGAAAGTGTGGGGGTGGGGAGGGAGGAAATTACCATGGGATATATTTTATAATCATGGAAAATGTTAATAAAAATTTTAAAAAAAAAAACAAGTAAACAGAAAACAGGAAACACTACAAAATAAGAAGAATGGTGAGAATAAATGCATGATTTTCAATAATAATTCTTAATATCAATGGCCTCAGTGCACCAACCAAAAGAGACAGGTTTGCAGACTGGATTAAAAGGCAGGATCCTACCATTTGTTGCCTCGAGGAGACTCAACTCTCAATAAAACATAGATACTGGAAGGATGGAAAATGGTATTTCAAGCAAAATGGGCCTAGGAAACAAACAGGAATTGCTATCCTAATACTGACAGTATAGACTTCAAACCAACGTTACTGAGGAAAGATAAAGGTCCTTTTTTTTTTTTTTTTTTTTTTTAAGTAGGGTCTCACTCTAGCTCAGGCTGACCTTGAATTCACTATGTAGTGTCAGGGTGGCCTCAAACTCACAGCAATCCTCACACCTGTTCCTCCCAAGTGCTGGGATTAAAGGCATGTGCCACCACACCCAGCTAAGGTCATCTTATATTTTATATTGATTAAAGGAACACTCAATGAGGAGGTCATTACAATCCTAAACATATATGCACCTAACATGCAGGCTCTGTTTCATCAAACAAACACTATTAGACTTAAGGTCACAGATAACATCAAACACAATTGTAGTGGGTAACTTCAATACCCCACTCTCATCCTGGCAGAAAACAAATACAGAGATATCTGAATTAAGTCATGTCATGGAACAAATAGACCCAACAGCTATCTACAGAACATTCCATCCAAATGCTGCAGAATATACATTTTTCTCAGGAGCATATAGAACGTTCTCTAAAATGCACCATATATTAGGGCACAAAGCAAATCTCAACAAATACAGGAAAATTAAAATAATCCCTTGTACTCTTTCTGACCACAATGGGATTAAACTGCAAATCAGCAGAAAGAAAAGCTACAGAGCATATAGAAATCCATGGAGACTAAACAGTACACTATTGAATGATCAATGGGTCATTGAAGAAATCAAAAAGGAAATCAATAAATTCTTAGAATCAAATGACGATGATAATACCTCAGACCAAAACCTTTGAGACACAATGAAGGCAGTCCTAAGAGGGAAATTTATAGCTCTAAGTGCCTATGTTAAGAAATTAGAGAGTTCACAAATAAACAACTTAATGCTTCACCTTAATGCCTTGGAAAAAGAACAAGGCAAACCAAAAATCAGTAGAAGAGAAGAAATAGTAAAGATTAGGGATGAAATTAATGAATTAGAAACTCCCCCCAAAAATGCAAAGAATCAATGAAACAAAGAGTTGATTCTTTGAAAGGAGAAACAAGATTGATAAACCATTAGCAAATCTGACCAGAAGAAAGAAAGAAGAGATAAAAATTAATAAAATTAGAGATGAAAAAGGTACCATTACAACAGATACCAAAGAAATTCAGAAAATTATAAGGACATACTTTAAGAATATATATGTGAGACTTTCAAGTAAGATGGCAGCATAAAAACCATACCAAACTATCATGTATTTTTTGTTTTTAAGCTTATTTATATGGTGTATTACATTGACAGATTTCCATATAATGAACCATCCCTGCATTCCTGGGATGAAGCCTACTTGATCCAGGTGGATAATGTTTTTGATGTGCTGTTGAATTCAGTCTGCAAGGATTTTGTTCAGGATTTTTGCATCTAAGTTGATCTTAGGACTGCCTTCATTGTGTCTCAAAGGTTTTGGTCTGAGGTATTATCATCGTCATTTGATTCTAAGAATTTATTGATTTCCTTTTTGATTTCTTCAATGACCCATTGATCATTCAATAGTGTACTGTTTAGTCTCCATGGATTTCTATATGCTCTGTAGCTTTTCTTTCTGCTGATTTGCAGTTTAATCCCATTGTGGTCAGAAAGAGTACAAGGGATTATTTTAATTTTCCTGTATTTGTTGAGATTTGCTTTGTGCCCTAATATATGGTGCATTTTAGAGAACGTTCTATATGCTCCTGAGAAAAATGTATATTCTGCAGCATTTGGATGGAATGTTCTGTAGATAGCTGTTGGGTCTATTTGTTCCATGACATGACTTGCAGTTTTCTTGTGGCATCTGCACCTAGTTTTGGTATTAGGGTGATAGTAGCTTCACAAAGGAAGGTGGGAGCTTTCCTTTTTCTCCAATGATGTAGTACAGTTTGAGGAAAAATAGTGTCGATTCTTCCATGAATGTTAGATAGAATTCAGCTGAGAAGCCATCTGGTCCTGAACTCTTCTTCTTAAGGAAGTTTTTGATTACCTGTTCAATCTCAGTGGTTGTGATAGGTTTGTTAGGAGACTAATCTGCTCTGAGTTTAGCTTTGATAGGTGGTATATGTCCAGGAATTCATCCATTTCCTCCATATTATCCAGTTTTGTGGAGTAGAGGTTTTTGAAGTAAGTCCTAATGATTCTCCCAATTTCATTTATGTCTGTTGTGTTCTCTGCTTTTTCATTTCTAATTTTGTTAATTTTAAGCTTTTTTTTTTTTTTGGCTTGATCAAATTGGCCAGGAGTTTATCAATCTTGTTTATTTTTTCAAAGAACCAGCTCTTTGTTTCATCAATTTTCTTAATTGTTTTCTCAGTTTCCAATTCATTAATTTCTGCTCTGTTCTTAATTATTTTTTCCTGTCTGGAACTTTTTGTTTTGGATTCTTCTTGCTTTTCCAGTGCTTTTAGGTGGATGGTTAGGTTATTGATTTGGGATCTCCCCACCTTTGTTATGAAGGTATTTAGCACAATGAATTTTCCACTTAGGACTGCCTTCATTGTTCCACATAAGTTTTGGTACATTATGTTCTCATTGTCATTCATTTCTAGAAATTTTGAAATATCATTTGTTTATTTTTTCCACTATCCATTTGTTGTTTAAGAGTGTGTTATTCAGTTTCCAGGAGTTGTTTGAGTTCCTGGCGCTTCTTTTGCTGTTAATTTCTAGCAATACAGCATTGTGATCTGATATCATGCAGGAAATTTTGTCAATCCTCCTAAATATATGGAGGCAGGCTTTATGACCCAGTATATGATCTGTTTTAGAGAAGGTTCCATGGGCTGCTGAGAAGGTGTGGATTCTGTGAAGAATTTTTGGATTTGGTGTAGAATGTTCTGTAGACATCCATTAGGTCTAATTGATCTATGGTATTGTTGAACTCTCTTACTTCCCTGTTAATGTTCTGTTTGGATGATCTATCTATTGGTGATAGTGGAGTATTGAAGTCCCCAACTATGACGATGTTTGTGGTTATTTCTCTTTTACTGTTAATTAGGTTTTGTTTTATGAATTGTGGTGCACCTGTATTTAGTGCATAAAGATTGATGATTATGGGCTGGAGGGATGGCTTAATGGTTTAAGGCATTTGCCTGCAAAGCCAAAGGACCCAAGTGCTATTCCCTAGGATCCACGTTAGCCAGATGCAAAAGGGGCACATGCATCTGGAGTTCACTTGCAGTGGCTGGAAGCCTAGTGAGCTCACTCGCTCTCACCTGCTCACTCTTTCTCTCTCTCTCTCTCTGTCAAATAAATAAATAAATAAAAATATTTTTTAAAGATTGATGATTATGCTATCCTCTTGTTGGATTGTTCCCTTGATAAGTAATAAGTGACCTTCTTTATCTTTTTTATTTCTTTTGGTTTGAAGTCTACTTTATCAGATATAAGTATAGCTATGTCTGCTTGCTACTTATTTCCATTTGCTTAGAATATCATTTTCTATCCTTTCACCCCAAGGAGATATCTGTCTTTAGTGGTGAAGTGGGTTTTTTGAAGACAGCAGATGGAGGGGTCTGATTTTCTGATCTACCTTGTTAGTTTATGTCTCTTGATGGGTGAATTAAAGGCCATTAATATTAGGGTAACTATTCTGAGGTTCGATTTAGTCCCTGCCATATGGTGGTTTACATAGTTGATGTTTTCTTGGAATTTGTACTTTTGTGCCCTCATATTTCCTTCTGCTTTTGTATGTGTAGCTTCCAACCCTCTGGTACGTTCACTTTTCATGTCATTTTCTGATTTTCTTAATGTTTCTTCGAGTTCATCCTTGGTTAGTCTCGCTTTTTTTGTTTGTTTGTTTATTGGTTGGTTGGTTGGTTGGTTCATTGAGCTTAGCCAGATAGTTATTGAGGGCCTCTTCTTGTAATAATCTTTTTCTTCAAACATTTAACATCCAACATATAAGTTTTCTCTCCAGTTTATCTTCTTTAGTTAGTTCATTGCTAACTACCAACAAAAACTCTTATTTCATTGTTCTTACCATAAGAATTTTAATATGACCATTTAAGTTGGGGGTTTTTGTCCTCAAAAGGCCTTTTGAAATAACCTTTTTATAAAAGAGTAGACAAGACTTGACTTATACTATTTACCCAGAATATGGCAAGGAAAGATTCTTTCCAGGTTTTGTCTGTCTGGTGTTCTAAAGACTTCCAGTATGTGCATAGGCATCTCTTTCCCAATTTGGGGGAAGTTTTCTTCTTTGATTTTGTTGAAAACACCTACTATGCTTTTAGAGTGAAATTCTTCTCTTTCTACTATACCATGAATTCTTATGTTTGATCTTTTCATGTCCCAAGTATCTTGAAATTACCATTCATACTTTCCTATTAGTTGCCTGTTAGTTTGTCTTTTTCTTTGTTGGACTGCATTAGATCTGCCACCTGATCTTCTAGTTTAGATATTCTGTCCTCTCCTTCATCCATTCTACTGGTAAGATTTTTCTACAGAGTTTTTATTTCATTGACTGTGTTCTTCATTGCAAGTAATTCTGACTGGTTTTTCTTTATTATTTATATTTCCTTATTTATGTCTTGTACCTCCTTATTTCATTAAATTGGTGTCCTGTGTTTCCTTTGATTCCTTTTATTTCCTCTTTCATTCCTTTGATTTCCTCTTTGATTTCTTTGAACATATTTATAATCATTCTTTTTAAATATTTCTCAGGCATTTCCTCTAAATCAGTGTCACTGGAGGTCAGTTCTGATGCATTGATATTTTTGGTGGATTTATATTGTCTTAATTTTTTGTGTTTCTTGTATTATAACATACAAATTTTTGCATCTTGGATTAATTTAATACTTGCATTTTCTAATTATCTGCAGTATTATTAGATTTATCAATCCATCTAATGGTATATATCTTCAGGGTAGGAGGTTAAACTGCTGTGTGTAGACCTTAAGACTCTCAGAGTAACCACAAAAGTGAACCTTTAGTGTTGAGGTTGCCCGCTATGATAGTATTCAAGTAGGCTGACTGGAACAAAATACAGTCAGATTCTAAAATTTAACTAAACAATGTACACATTCAATGAAAAACAGCAGAGTAGTTATGCAAGAGTAGGCATATGACAACCTGATCCTCAAAGTCACAGTCACTTAGAGTATGTGCTTCCCCACACCCTTAATCCTGTCAACTAGGAGGCTAAGATTTCTGGTCTGTTGAGGGTTCCAAGTCACTTGTGACCAAGTGAGGCCCTTCCCTAATGAATGACAGAAGAGGAAACAAAGGCACTATAAATCAGGAAGCAACAAATGATAAGCCCAAAATATATCTTATTTAGGAAGGGAAAATCTGACCATCCATCAGATTTAAAATATAATTTATCCTGATGTGGAAGGTGCAATTAGCACTTCTGATTCAAGCCTATATACCAGGCTTATTTGGCAGGTACTGACCTGGTGTAATCCCAGTTACCTTCTGGGATGGTTTTGGTCTCAGTTATGCTGCACTCCTGCCTGGGTCCCTCTTTGTTGTGCTGTGGGGTCAGGTTGGCTGGTGGGTCACTGGATCGCTGCTCTGATTGCCTGTGCCAGGTGTTGTGTAAGTGAGCTAGCTCCCTTCCCTAGGTCTCTGGTGCTTGTGCTGATGGTGGGGGTGGGAGGCTATGGATGGTGGCTGAAGTTCTTCTACTTATCCTTGCAATCCTCTTCCTCATGAGCTGCTCCTCTGTTCTTCCCTGCCATCCTCCTTTCACATTTCTTGAGTTTGTGAGGAGCTCCAGTATGAGTGGAGAATCCCCTCACTTGGTTCTTCCTGCAGCTCAGGCTGAGCCTTGTTACCAGGGAAGGGGTTAGGAGAGGCTGAGGAAGCTGGAGGAGCCAGAGGAGCTGGTGAGGCCAGGTCATCTATGGCGGCCAGGTCAAAAGCAGAGGGTGAGGATGAGTATGGGGGAGGGGTTAAATTAGAGTGCATTCCTGAGACCTTAGCTAGAAGGACCTGGTAAGAAGAGCAGGTAGAGCAGAGAGAAGGCTCTGCTCAGAGTGAAAAATGTCTGAATTAGGGTATTTCAGACCACCTGTCTGTACATTAACAGAAGTTTTCTAAATTAGTGAAAATTTAGAAATTAAAAATATAATTCTCAGGCCATTTGGACCCATTGTCTAGCTTATATTGTGGCCAGGCAGAGTTGCAGAGAAAGATCAAATGATGAGGTTTGATGTCATCCAAGAATCATAGAGGCTTTAAGTTCTTAAGGAGACAGGAAAAGAACAAAACAAAGTTAAGAGAAAGGAGCCAGAGTTTAAGCTGGGTTTACACAGAATACCAATATGACCCCCTGGCCTATTAGCGTGAGTGGGGTCTGCTCCTCCCACGTGGGCAGAGGCCATACAGGTCACAACTGTTGGCTTTTTAGGTGGGCAAGGCAGGCACCCGTGCTCCAAATGGCATAAGTGGCTGGCAGTGAAAGATGAGCCTTCAGGAGGTAGAGGGAGAAGAGGGAGGGGGAGAGTGTCCTGAGATGTTACAAGCAAACCAAAAGGCCTATCTTCAGGTATAGTAGACCAGTGAGAAATAGACCCAAGATATTGAGAGTGCATCTTTCTCAAGACCTGGGGTGGTGGCCCAAAAGCAGGTGAAGGGTGTAGTCTGGTGTTCTGGCATGGTTTCCATGAGGAGGGATTAAAGTGGAGAGCAGACCAACCCAAGAGGGACACTTACGAAGAAGGAGGGAGGAAACAAAGAAGGGAAGAAAAGTGAGGCCAGATTGTGATGGAGGGGTCTGATTTTCTGATCTATGTAGTGTCAGGGTGGCCAGTATCAGAGATGGTCTGAAGCCTTCAGAGGATCAGTAGCAGCTCAGTGATCTGGTCAGGTGAAAGGAGGTCTGGCTGCCCAAGAGAGCAATTGGAAGCCTTCTATCTGAGTCAGGGCATCAGTTGTCAGGTTTGGGAGTGACCAAGACCAAGGAGAACACTCTGTGGCAAAGATGAAAGTTTTCATTCAGGAAAAGCATGAGCTGCCAGGGCTGACTCTCAAGAACAGAGCACAGCCAATCTGAGTTTTTAGGTAGTGGGCTTCATATATAGACTTTATATATAGGGCTTTTTCAGTTGGGGGAAGGTGAAGAAGGGAAAATAACTTGTTTGTTAAATTGAATAAAAAGGGTTCTTTGGGCTGGAGAGATGGCTTAGCAGTTAAGCGCTTGCCTGTGAAGCCTAAGGACCCTGGGTAAGATGGAGGCATAGTAGCTATGCCAAAGCAGCCTAGGGGGAAAATAAGCAGAGAAACACCACAATACACTCTTCTACCAAAAAGTAAAGGTATATAAGGGATTATCAACCACAGGAGAGACCCAGGGCTTCTAGAAACCATAGAAGAAGGCAAAATTGGCTCTTGCCATGGTACCAGTGCCAGTCCATCTCTGGAAATAGCTATGCTGTGCTACTCCTGCCTGGGCCACAGAAACAGAACCCAGGGGAGGGATGCTCCAATCATACCAGCCTCATTGCAAAGTCAAAAACCCTAAGGTGAGTCAGGCATGGTGACACACGTCTTTAATCCCAGCACTCAGGAGGCAGAGGTTGGAGGATCCTCAAACTGTGAGTTCAAGGCTACCCTGAGACTACAGAGTGAATTCCGGGTCAGCCTGGACTAGAGTGAAACCCTACCTCAAAAAAAAAAAAAAAAAAATGGGGGAAGGGGTGCTGGAGAGATGGCTTAGCAGTTAAGTGCTTGCATGTGAAACCTAAGGACCCCGGATCAAGTCTCTATTCCCCAGTACCCACGTTAGCCAAATGTACAGGGGGTATGCACATCTGGAGTTTGTTGGCAGTGGCTAGAGGCCCTGGTGTGCCCATTCTCTCTCTCCCTCTCCCTCTGTCTGTTGCTCTCAAATAAATAAATAAAAACCCTGAAGGTGCCACACATCTTTAGTCCCAGCACTTGGAAGGCAGAGGTAGGAGGATTACCATGAGTTTGAGGCCAGTTTGAAACTACAAAGTGAATTCCAGGTCAGCCTGGGCTGGGGCTATCCTACCTTGACAAAAAAAAAAAACCTGAAGGAGAAGATAGCAGAGACCACTGAACAGCTCCTGAGGAAGAGGATCATGGAGACCATCTCCAGTATTACTTCAGCACCCTCCACAGCTTTTCCTTTCTCAACTGCCAGTGCCAGGAACCATTGGAGACCTGGGGAAAGGAGATCAGGTAAACAGAATCCAGGTCAGCTGATTAAAACAGCAAACTCACTGAACCAGTCATCCTAGCTGAGTCCACAGCTCAGTAAAGAGGAACATAAGTGGATAAAAAGTATAGGTGAGGGCTGGAGAGATAGCTTAGTGGTTAAGCGCTTGCCTGTGAAGCCTAAGGACCCCGGTTCGAGGCTCGGTTCCCCAGGTCCCACGTTAGCCAGATGCACAAGGGGGCGCACGCGTCTGGAGTTCATTTGCAGTGGCTGGAAGCCCTGGCACGCCCATTCTCTCTCTCCCCCTCTATCTGTCTTTCTCTCTATGTCTGTCACTCTCAAATAAATAAATAAAAAATGAACAAAAAAAAAAGTATAGGTGAGACCAAAAACCAATGGCCTACTTATACCAGGTAAATACCTGCCCCCAAACCTAGTATATATGCCTGCATTGCAAGTGCTAATCACACCTTCTCTGTCAGGGCAGGTTATGTGCCATTTTTAAATAAGATGCATTTTGGGGTTGTCTTTGGTTACTACCTGATGTGTAGACTTTGTCTTCTTCTGTAATTCTTGGGGACAGGGTCTCTTTCAATCCCAGGCTGACCTGAAATCCTGTACAAACCAGAAATCTCAGCCTCCTAATAGACAGGATTGAGGGTGTGGGGCAACAAACACCCTTAGGGACTTTGACTTTGTTAGCTTATCTGTTTGTTTTAATACCCACTCTTACATAAATTTTGTGCTAGTATTGATTGAATGTGTACATTGCACAGGTGAATTTTAGATCTGCCTGTATTGGGGCTGGAGAGATGGTTTAGTGCTTAAGCGCTTGCCTGTGAAGCCTAAGGACCCTGGTTCGAGGCTTGATTCCCCAGGACACATGTTAGCCAGATGCACAAGGGGGCACATGCATCTGGAGTTCATTTGAAGTGGCTGGAAGCCCTGGCGCTCCCATTCTCTCTCTCTCTCTCTCTCTCTCTGTCTGTCTCTCTCTCTCTCTCTTTCCGTCACTCTCAAATAAATAAATAAAATGAACAAAGAAAAAAATTTTTAAAAAAGAATTTGCCTGTATTTTGCCCCACTCAGCCTACTAAAATGCTTTCAAAGCAGGCAAACCTATAACCTAGAGACACTTCTGCTGTTACTCTGGGAATAAAATAAAAGCCACAACTGGCAACTTAAACTCCTAACCCATAGATATATAACATCAGATTTACATGTCTAAGAATACTACAGATAATTCAAAAACACAAGCATCAAATTAATGCAAGATGCAAAAATCTCAACATTATAATAAAAAATGCCCTGGCCAGTGGGGAGTTGAACAAGGACTCAAGGAGAAGCTAACCTGGGTGAAAGAAGGCAAACAGACACAAGAAGGAGACCATGCTAGGTGTTTGTCACGGCTTCGAGAGTTTATTCTTACATGTAGGTTTATATATGGCTGTAGGGGGTAGGGGACTTGGTCAGGGCAAGGAGTTGTAGGGGGAAGGGGACATAGTTAGGACAAAGATCACAGAGTTACTGGTTAAACTGCAATGCCTTTGTTTCTTCATTAGCTACCGGCAGGATGGGGGAATGTTTGGCCAGGTGTATGATCCCATTGTTTCTGGTAGTTAAATATTAGGTAAGGAAGTAGAAAGTTAACTTGCTATATGGCAGTCTTTGTTTGTGGTAGTTGAGTATTAGGTGAGGAAGTAAAAACTTAACTTGCTATATGGCAGTCTCTGTTAACATGACCAAGGTTTGGTTCATAGCTCCCAACAAAAAGAAACACAAAAAATCAAGATAATATAATCCCACCAAAAATTATAAATCCATCAGAAACAACCTCTAATGAGACTGATTTAGATGAAATGCCTGACAAAAAAAATTCAAAAAATGACAATAACTGTGTTCAAAGGAATCAAAGAAGAAAACAAACACCTGAAGGAGAAAACAGAAAACCAGCTAATGAAATGAGGATATCAATACAAGACATGAATAAGGAAACAGAAATACTGAAGAAAAGCCAATCAGAAATGGTATAAATAAAAAAAAACACAGTAAGTCAAATTTTTTTTTTAAGTCTAAACAACCAGAGGTCTAAGCTACTCAGAAGCAAACACCCTGACACAGTGTACACGCCGGTGCAATAGTGGCACACAGCCTCAGTGGATAACCAATAGCTTTTTGATTGACTAAGAGATGTGCTCTCTATGAAGGAACCTATATCTGGAATTGGGAACCAGATAAGAATTCTATGGAGACAAAGATGATCTCCAATATCAAGCTCTCACTAGTCTTTGGCTAAAAGAGGGGTTACATGCATCAAATTCTCTCTAAATTAATAATGCTTATTGTGATAGTTAAGGTGTTGTCAACTTAATCTGTTTAGTAATCCACAGGTTGCTTCTAGGAAGGCTCAACTAAAGGAAGAAGTCTTTCCCCCAGAGTGAGCCCTTCCCCCAGAGTGAGCAGCCCTGCTCAGAGGGGCACTTGATATAAGGAAGCTCTGGGTAAAAAGAGTTCCTTCCGTCCTTCCTTCCTCCCTTCCACTTGGCTGCCAGAACTGCTCACTACCTTCCACCATGGATTGAAGACCGGTGCAGACTGAAGACAAGCATCAACTGAAGACCTGTGTGGATAGAAACCCAGTGGCTTCTCAGGAAGCCGCCAGGCTTCCATGCACCATCTGCAGTGCTGGGTCAGGACTGCTGAGGCTTCTGGACATGAGGACTGAGAAGCTACCAGGCTCGGTGATTCTCAGGCCTGCAACTGTTAATGGACTACTGTAAGCTTATCCAATAAATCCCCTTTTTAAATAATTCATTCTAGCAGTTCTGATCCTCTAGAGAACCCTGACTAATACAGATTTTGGTATCAGGAGTGGTTCTAGAGAAACAATTGTAAGGATGGTTTTCCCTAGTGGGCTTAGTGCTATCTGGGGTCGCCTCTCCAATTTCAATGCTACTAAAGGCACTAATGGTGATAAGGAGAGCACTTTTCCTGGAAATAAGGAAGACGCTAATAATCCATGGTGTGCACTATTTCAAGCACTCCATGAGATAGATGTATTTGGTGACCCTGAGTCATGTCTTGTGAAAAGTGAGGAATTTAGTGACTCTGTATTTAAAACATTTGAATATTTGTGGAAAAGTAAGACCAATGATGAGGCTGGTTGGTTGATTTTAGCATCTCTGGACAAACTACTGAGGGAACAGCAGAAGCTCAAAAAGGGAAATTCCAAGCTTAAGACCCACATACATGATCTCAAGGTTTCTAAAGGTGCCCTGGAGGAGAGTCTCCTCTCTAGCCAGAACAGGGCTCAAATTGCAGAAAACCAAACCCAAGCTCTCATTGTGAGACTGGCTAACTTGCAACGTAGACTCGAATCCCAGCCTCACCAACTATCAGAAGTTAAAGTGAGGGCACTGATTAGGAAAGAGTGGGGTCCTGTGACTTGGGATGGTGATGTGTGGGAAGACCCTGAAGAACCTGGGGACATGTAAGTGTTAGATTCTGAAGAAGATGTTTTGGATGGAAATATGACCTGCCCTCCCTTAGCAGCAGTTGTATCCCCACCCCCACATCCTGAAGTATTACCCCCCCCCACCCTTGCCTGGGGGAATTCATCCCTCTTTGTCTGAGGTATTAGCAGGAAGTGCTGGTGCTTCTCAGTTCCCACTCATCTTTGCCTCTAGGCCTATAACCAGATGGAAGACTAGGCAGGCCCCTAAAGGTGAGATAGAAAGTGTGACACAGGAGGAGGTGAGGTACACCCCTAAAGAACTTCAGGAGTTTTCTAACTTGTACAGGCAGAAGCATGGGAATATGTGTGGGAATGGATTTTAAGGGTGTGGGATGATGAAGGACAGAACGTAAGATTAGATCAGGCTGAATTTACTGAAATGGGCCCATTGAGCAGAGATTTTAGATTTCACAATGCAGCTCATGCAGTTGGAAGGGGTGCCAAGAGTTTATTTGATTGGTTGGCTGAAGTATGGATCCAAAGATGGTCTACTGTGAATGAGCTCGAGCTGCCTCATATCCCTTGGCTTAATGTCGATGAAGGGATTTAAAAGCTCAGAGAACTTGGAATGCTGGAGTGGATTTGCCATGTAAACTCATCTTTGCCCCCACAATGGGAGTGTCCAGAAGATGTGCTCTTCACTAAGACTATAAGAAACAGATTTGTGAGTTTTACTTTACCCACTGAGCAATCTCACCAGTCCCAGATTATAACTCCTCTGTTTTAGAGATAGGGTCTGTATGTAGCCTTGGCTAACCTGGGACTCTCTATGTAACACAGGCTGATTTTGAACTTGCGGTTTGAACTGCCTCAGACTCCCAAGTGCTAGGATTACAGGTTCTGTCAGTAGAGACTGGATTCTAGGAACTGCTGGAGTGGGGCCACACCGAGGAGGCTGGGTATGCTCCCATGACCACTGTCTCCCTCAGGGTCGCATTCTGTTCATCATACTCTGCTCCTTGATGTTCCCCGTCATCTACATCCTCCTGTGCTGCTGGACCTGCCTGCCCCTCTGCCTGGCAACCTGCCTAGATCGCCACCTCCCTGTGGGCTCCAGGCCTACTGTGCCGGGTCCCCTGCCCTTCAGTGGCTACAGCAGCGTGCCAGATGGGAAGCCACTCGTCCGAGAACCATGTCACAGCTGTGCGGTGGTATCCAGTTCTGGCCAGATGCTGGGCTCTGGCCTGGGCACCCAGATCGACGGTGCTGATTGTGTTCTATGCATGAACCAGGCACCCACCCTGGGCTTTGAGGCCGACGTGGGCCAGCGTAGTACCCTGCGTGTGATCTCTCACACAAGTGTGCCTCTGCTGCTGTGCAACTATTCTCACTATTTCCAGCAGGCCCGGAACACGGTCTATGTGGTGTGGGGCCAGGGCAGGCACATGGACCGGGTGCTGGGTGGCCGGACCTACCGCACGCTGCTGCAGCTCACCAAAATGTACCCAGGCCTGCAGATATACACCTTCACCGAGCGCATGATGGCCCACTGTGACCAGATCTTCCAGGATGAGATGGGCAAGAACCGGAGGCAGTCCGGCTCCTTCCTCAGCACTGGCTGGTTCACCATGATCCTGGCCTTGGATCTGTGTGAGGAGATCGTAGTCTATGGGATGGTCAGTGACAGCTACTGCAGGGAGAAGAGCCCCCCCCTCGGTGCCTTACCACTACTTTGAGAAAGGCCTGCTGGACGAGTGTCAGATGTACTTGGCACACGAGAGGGCACCTCGGAGTGCCCACCGCTTCATCACCGAGAAGGATGTGTTCTCTCGCTAGGCCAAGAAGAGGCCCATCGTGTTTGCTCACCCATCCTGGAAGGCCGAGTAGTCCCTGGTCCCCAGCGGCCATCTGCCTCTACCAGGCCCACAGCCCCTCCCAGGCCACCGCACTCCATCAAGAACATTTAATTTGTGACTTTTGCCTCCTGCCACCTGCCTAGTGGACTTGGGGATGCCTTTTGTTCCCACTCTGGAGACACTTGGGAAAATTCTGGACCTCATGACTTGAAGAGGAGTCGAGGGGTACTACTATTTCAACCCCTGCTCCCTGAAGAATCCATGTCTTCATTTCGGGGTTTTCATCCACCACCGGGACTGTCAAGTGGCCTTTGCCCTGGGGCCAATGGTCCCCACTCACCAGCATTATGACCTTGTGCCAGTTCTGATATTCAGCAACAGGGAATCAAGACCTCTTAATCAGTTTCCAGATGAGCCAGTTTACAGATCCTGAGCCCCTTGATTGAAGGGGTGGCTGGGTCACCTCAAGGAAGGACCCTCCTGCAACTGCCAAAAGTTTCAATATTAAACTTACACCTATCCTTCCTCAAAGGGACCTGTGGCCTTTTGCTAGAGTAACTGTACACTGGGGGAAAGGAAATAATCAGAACTTTCAGGGCCTACTGGACAGTGGCTCTGAATTGACATTGATTCCAGGAGACCTCAAAAAGCACCATGGCTCTCCAGTTAAAGTAGGTGCTTATGGAGGTCAGGCGATCAATGGAGTTTTGGCAAATGTTAGACTGACAGTGGGTCCAGTGGGTCCCTGAACTCACCCTTTGGTTATTTCCCCAGTCCCAGAATGCATAATTGGTATAGATATACTTAGGAGTTGGCAGAGCCCCCACATTGGCTCCCTGACTTGTGGAGTGAGGGCTATTATAGTTGGAAAGGCCAAATGGAAGCCATTGAGGCTCCCACCACCAGGGAAAATAGTGAATCAAAAACAGCATCACATCCCTGGAGGGATTTCAGAAATTAGTGCCACTATAAAGGACTTGAAGGATGCAGGGGTGGTGGTTCCCACCACGTCTCCCTTTAACTCTCCTATTTGGCCTGTTGAGAAGACAGATGGATCCTGGAGAATGACAGTGGATTATCAGAAACTTAATCAGATGGTGACGCCAATTGCAGCTGCTGTACCAGATGTGGTTTCTTTACTTGAGCAGATTAACACGTCTCCTGGTACCTGGTATGTAGCTATTGATCTTGCAAATGCTTTCTTCTCCATACCTGTCCATAAGGACCACCAGAAGCAATTTGCCTTCAGCTGGCAAGGTCAGCAGTACACATTTATTGTTTTACCTCAAGTTTATATTAACTCTCAAGCCCTATGTCATGGCTTAGTTTGCAGGGACCTTGATTGCCTGCCCCTTCCACAGGGTGTCACATTGTTCCATTATATTGATGACATAATGCTAATTGTATCAAATGAGCAGGAGGTGGCAACCACTCCGGAGTTGCTGATACAGCACATGTGCATCAGGGGATGGGAAATAAATCCATCCAAAATTCAAGAACCTTCCACCTCAGTGAAATTTCTAGGAGTTCAGTGGTGTGGGGCATGCAGGGATATTCCTTCTAAGGTGAAGGACAAGTTGTTGCATTTGGCCCCTCCTACCACTAAGAAAGTCCAGGCTGCTCTGCCCCGTGGGCCATATTATCCAGCAGATCTGATGGTACTTGAGGTTTCAGTGGCAGACAGGGATGCTGTTTGGAGCCTTTGGCAGGCCCCCACAGGTGAATCACAGTGGAGGCCACTGGAATTTTGGAGCAAGGCCCTGCCATCATCTGCAGACAATTATTCTCCATTTGAGAGACATCCTTAGCCTGCTATTGGGCCTTAGTGGAAACTAAACTTTGACAATGGGCCATCAAGTTACTATGCGACCTGAGCTGCCCATTATGAGTTGGGTGTTATCTGACCCACAAGGCCATAAAGTTGGACGTGCACAGCAGCAGTCCATCATTAAGTGGAAGTGGTATATATATGATCAGGCACTAGCAGGCCCTAAAGGTACAAGTAAGTTATATGAGGAAGTTGCCCAAATACCTCTGGTTGCTACTCCTGTTGCAATGCCTTCTGTCCCCAAGCATGCACCTATGGCATCATGGGGTGCGCCGTATGATAGATTGACAGAGGAGGAGAGGTCTAGGGCATGGTTTACAGATGGTTCAGCACGTTATGCAGGCACCACCTAGAAGTGGACAGCTGCAGCATTACAGCCCCTTTCTGGGACAACTCTGAAGGACTGTGGTGAAGGGAAGTCTTCACAATGGGCAGAACTTCAGGCAGTGCATATGGTTGTGCATTTTGCTTGGAAGGAAAAATGGCCAAATGTGCAGTTATACACTGACTTGTGGGCTGTGGCCAATGGTTTGGCTGGATGGCATGGGACTTGCAAAGAGCACAATTGGAAAATTGGTAAAAGGACATTTGGGGAAGGTGTATGTGGATAGAACTCTCTGAATGGGCAAAGGATATAAAGATACTTGTGTCCCATGTTAATGCTCATCAGAAGGTGACCTCACTGGAGGATGACTTTAATAATCAAGTAGATAAGCTGACCCATTATGTGGATAGTTGTCAACCATTTTCCTCAGCCACCCTTGTCATTGCCCAGTGGGCCCATGAATAAAGTGGCCATGGTGGCAGAGATGCAGGCTATGCTTGGGCCCAACAACATGGACTTCCACTAACTAAGGCTGACCTGGCTACTGCTACTGCTGAGTGCCAAATTTGCCAACAGCAGAGACCAACTCTGAGCCACCGATATGGTAGTATTCCTCGGGGTGAACAGCCAACAACCTGGTGGCAGGTTAACTACATTGGACCTCTTCCATCATGGAAAGGGCAGTTTTGTCCTTACTGGAATAGACACTTATTCTGGGTATGCATTTGCCTTTCTTACACATAATGCTTCTGCCAAAACTACCATCCATGGGCTTATAGAATGCCTTATTCACCTTCATGGCATTCCACACAGCAATGCTTCTGACCAAGGAACTCAGTTCACCGCCAAGGAAGTACAGCAGTGGGCTCATGATCATGGAATTCACTGGTCTTACCATGTGCCCCACCACCCTGAAGCAGCTGGCTTGATAGAACGGTGGAATGGCCTTTTGAAAAATCAGCTACAGTGCCAACTAGGTGACAATAGTTTGGAGGGCTGGGGGAGTGTCCTCCAGCAGGCTGTATATGCTCTGAATCAGCATCCTATATATGGTACTGTTTCTCCTATAGCCCGGATTCACGGGTCCAGGAATCAAGGGGTGGAAATGGGAATGATCCCACTTACCATCACCCCAAGTGACCCATTAGCTATAATTTTGCTTCCTGTTCCTGCAACCTTATGCTCTGCTGGACTACAAGTCTTGGTCCCAGAGGGGGGAGTGCTTTTGCCAGGAGACACAAAGAACATTCCATTGAATTGAAAGCTAAGACTTCCAGAAAAATGGACTTCCAGTTAAGATGGCAGCATAGGAACCACGCCAAAGAAGCATGGGGGGTGGGAGAAAGACCAAAAAAACTCAGCAAAATACGCACTTTTACTAAAAAGTTAGGTGTATAGGAAATTGAAGGGGCAGCAGAGAAGTAGAAGAGAGCCAGAGCATCCAGAGCCCACACAGGCCAGCAAAAGTGGCCCCAGCAGCTCCACTAAATGCGGTGGTGGCAGTGCAACAGACAGCAGCCAGGCTCAGCTCCAGCTGCAGGAAAAGCCAGGTGCAGGGAGCTTCCCCTCACACCGGTGCTCTCCACAACTCAGGAAACATGAAGGGGAGCAGCAGTGAGCAATGGAGGAGCAGAGCACGAGGTAGAAGAACACATGGAACAGCGAGAGATCCAGAACAGCTGTGGCTCCCACCCCTCACCCACCGCCTGAGCCCAGCTCCAGCAGAGCAGTGGACCCGGGTCCTGGGCACACCAACTTGAGCCAACAGCGGGACACAAGCAGGAATAGAGTTTGGCAGCAACATCAGTGGCTCCAGCACCGGTAACAGCAGCCCCAGCAGCAGAGGACCCAGGAGCAGCAGCAGCAGCAGACCCAGCAGCACCAGCTTCACCAGCAGTGGTGGCTCCAAGAGTGACAGCTACAGAAACAGCAGCAGAGGCAGCAGCAGCGGTGGGCCCAGAAGCAGCTTCAACAGCAACAGCTACAGACCCAGCAGCGGCAGCTTTAGCAGCAGCAGTTCCATAAACAGGGGTGCTGTTCTACAGGGCCAAACTTGCCAGGCCCGGTTTGCCTGACAGGAAAAGTCAGCGCCCAGCTCCAGAAATCAGAACAGCAACCTGACAACCCTGGCAGCAACTTGACTGAGACCAAAATCATCCAAGATAACCAGGATTGCACCAGGGAAGGATCTCACTTGGTCACAAGCTGACGTGGATCCCTCAACATACCAGAAATCTTAACCTCTTTCTTGATAGAGGATCTGGTTGTTATAATAACTACTCTTGCATACATACCTGGGGCTGTTTTTGATTGAATGTGTACAATGTTCAGTTAAATTTTAGAATCTACCTGTATTTTATTCCACTCAGCCTATTTGAATACTCCAATAGCAGGGAAATTCAACCCCTAGGAACACCTTTGTAGATACTCTGAGAGTCTTAAGAGCCACATCTAACACCTTAAGCTCCTACCCTGAAAATATATAACATCAAATCAATTGATACAGCTAAGAATACCCAGCTAGCTAGAAAATCCAAGCATTAACTTAATCCAAGATGCAAAAATATATACATTATAACACAAGAAACACTAAAAAGCAAGACAATATAAATCCACCTAAAAGTATTAATGCATCAGAAATGACCTCCAGTGAGAACAAGTTAGAGGGAATGCCTGAGAAAGATTTCAAAAGAATGATTGTAAATATGTTCAAAGAAGTCAGAGAACAACTCAAAGGAGTCAAAGAGGAAATCAAAGGAATCAAAGAAGACATAGGACACCAATTTCATGAAATAAAGAAAGCAATACAAGACATAAATAAGGAAATAGAAATGATAAAGAAAAATCAGTCAGAATTACTAGCAATAAAGAACACAGTTAATGAAATAAAAAAATGTAGAAAATCTCAGGAGTAGAATGGAGGAAGGAGAGGACAGAATATCTAAGCTAGAAGACCAGACGGCAGATCTAATACAGTCCAACAAAGAGAAAAACAAACTTATAGAAAAGTATGAGTGGGAATTTCAAGATATTCGGGACACTATGAAAAGATCAAATATAAGAATTCAGGGCATCGTAGAAGGAGAAAAATTCCACTCCAAAGGCATAGTAGGCATCTTCAACAAAATCATAGAAGAAAATTTCCCCCAAATTGGGAAAGAGGTGCCAATACAGATACAGGAAGCCTTTAGAACCGCAGCGGGACAAAACCCAGAAAGAACCTCTCCTCACCATATTATAATCAAACTTCCAAACACACAAAATAAAGAAAAAATATTGAAAGCAGTAAGAGAGACAAATCAAGTTACCTACAAAAGCAAGCCCATCAGGATTACAGCACATTATTCAATGCAAACTTTTAAAGCCAGAAGGACTTGGAGTGATATATTCCAAGTTCTGAAAGATACCAACTGTCAACCGAGGTTACTTTATCGTACAAAGTTATCCATTCAAATACATGGAGAAATAAGGACATTCCATGACAAAAGCGGGTTAAAGGAGTATTTGAAGACAAAACCAACTCTACAGAAAATACTTGATAGAATCCTCCATGCTGAAGAAAAGGAAAAGCACACAGACAAGGACCCTAGAAAAAACAAGCAATACTCAAATACTAGTTAACAGAAGAGAGCACAGGTAGAACCAGAACCACAAAAAAAAAAAAAAAATGGCAAACGTAAATACACATCTTTCAATAATATCTCTTAATATCAATGGCCTCGATGCCCCAATGAAAAGACAAAGGTTTGCAGACTGGGTTAAAAAGCAGGATCCTACAATTTGTTGTCTCCAAGAAACTCACCTTTCTACAAAGGAGAGACATTATCTTAGGTGAAAGGTTGGAAGATGGTATTTCAAGCACATGGACCTAGAAAACAAGCAGGGGTTGCTAGCCTAATATCTGACAAAGTAGAGTTTAGTCCAACATTAGTCAAGAAAGATAAGGAAAGTCACTTTATATTGATTAAGGGCACACTCCAACAGGAGGACATTACAATCCTAAACATATATGCACCTAACATGGGGGCTCCCAAATTCATCAAACAAACACTATTAGAACTAAGATCACAGATAACACCAAACACAGTGGTAGTAGTTTACTTTAAAACCCCACTCTCATCAATTGACAGGTCATACCGGGAAAAAATAAACCGAGAGGCATCTGGACTAAATGAGGTCATAGAAGGAATGGACCTAACAGATATATACAGGACATTTCATCCAAGGGCTGCAGAATATACATTCTTTTCAGCAGCACATGGAACATTCTCTAAAATAGACCATATATTAGGACACAAAGCAAATCTTAACAAATTCAGGAAAATTGAAATAATTCCTTGCATTCTACCTGACCACAGTGGAATTCAACTACAAATCAGTAGCAAGAAAGGGTATAGAGCATACACAAAATCATGGAAACTAAACAATACACTTCTAAGTAATGAATGGGTCCATGAAGAAATCAAGAAGGAAATCAAAAAATTTATAGAGTTAAACGATAATGAGAACACAACATATCAAAATCTCTGGGACACAATGAAGGCAGTCTAAGAGGTAAGTTTATATCCTTAAGTGCCTATATTAAGAAATTAGAAATGGCGCAAGTAAACGACCTAATGCTTCACCTTAAAGCCTTGGAAAAAGAAGAACAAGGCACACCAAAAATCAGTAGATGGGAAGAAATAACAAAGATTAGGGCAGAAATTAATGAAATAGAAACAAACAAAAAAATCCAAAGAATTAATGAAACAAAGAGTTGGTTCTTTGAAAGGATAAACAATATTGACAAACCCGTAGCAAACCTGACAAAAAAAGAGAAGAAAAACAAATTAATAAAATCAGAGATGGTAAAGGTAACATCACAACAGATTCCAGAGAAATTCAAAAAATCATAGGGACATACTATAAAAGCATATACTCCACAAAGTATGAAAATCTGAAAGAAATGGATGATTTCCTTGATCTATATGACCTACCTAAATTAAATCAAAATGAGATTAATCACTTAAATAGACCAATAACAAACATGGAGATCTGAACTGTTATCAATAATCTCCCAACTAAAAAAAGCCCAGGCCAGATGGATTCACTGCTTGATTTTACCAGACCTTTAGGGAAGTGCTAACACCATTGCTTCTTAAGCTTTTCCAGGAAATAGAAAAGGAAGGAATTCTACCAAACTCCTTCTATGAGGCCAGCATCACCCTGATACCAAAACCAGGAAAAGATAGAACAAAAAAAGAATAGTGGAGACCAATCTCCCTCATGAACATAGATGCAAAAATTCTCAACAAAATATTGGCAAACAGAATACAAGAGTATATCAAAAATATCATGCACCCTGACCAAGTAGGCCTTATTCCAGAGATTCAGGGATGGTTCAATATACGCAAATCTATAAATGTGATACATTATATAAACAGGTTGAAAGACAAAAATCACATGATCAGGCTGGAGAGATGGCTGAGCGGTTAAGGGCTTGCCTGTGAAGCCTAAGGACCCCGGTTCGAGGCTCGGTTCCCCAGGTCCCACGTTAGCCAGATGCACAAGGGGGCACAAGCGTCTGGAGTTCGTTTGCAGAGGCTGGAAGCTCTGGCACGCCCATTCTCTCTCTCTCCCTCTATCTGTCTTTCTGTGTCTGACACTCTCAAATAAATAAATTAATAATGAACAAAAAATATTTTTTTAAAAAAAATCACATGATCATCTCATTGAACGCAGAAAAAGCATTTGACAAAATCCAACATCCCTTCATTATAAAAGTCCTACAGAGACTGGGAATAGAAGGAACATTCTCAATATAATAAAAGCTATTTATGACAAGCCTACAGCCAACATATTACTAAATGGGGAAAAGGCGACTTCCGGTAAAGATGGCAGCATAGGTACCACACCAAAGCAGCCTGGGGGTGGGGGAGGAAGACCAAAATAACTCAGCAAAATACACACTTTTACTAAAAAGTTAGGTGTATAGGAAATTGAAGCAGCAGCGGAGAAGTAGAAGAGATCCAGAGCTTCCAGAGCCCGCACAGGCCGGCAAAAGTGGCCCCGGCAGCTCTGCCAACTGCGGCGGTGGCAGCGCACCAGAAAGCCACCAGGCTCGGCTCCAGCTGCAGGAAAACCTCACCATATTATAATCAAACTTCCAAACACACAAAACAAAGAAAAAATATTGAAAGCAGTTAGAGAGAAAAATCAAGTTACCTACAAAAGCAAGCCCATCAGGATTACATCAAATTACTCAACACAAACTTTAAAAGCCAGAAGGGCTTGGAGTAATATATTCCAAGTTCTGAAAGATAACAACTGTCAACCAAGGTTACTTTATCCTGCAAAGTTATCCATTCAAATAGAGAAATAAGGACATTCCACGACAAAAGCAGGTTAAAGGAGTATTTGAAGACAAAACCAGCTCTACAGAAAATACTTGATAGAATCCTCCATGCTGCAGACAAGGAAAAGCACACATAAAAGGAACCTAGAAAAAACAAGCAATACTTAAATACTAGGTAACACAAGAGAGCACAGGTAGAACCAGAACCACAAAAAAAATTGGCAAACATAAATACACACCTTTCAATAATATCTCTTAATATCAATGCCCTCAATGCCCCAACGAAAAGACATAGGTTTGCAGACTGGGTTAAAAAGCAGGATCCTACAATTTGTTGTCTCCAAGAAACTCACCTTTCTACAAAGGATAGACATTATCTTAGGGTGAAAGGTTGGAAGATGGTGTTTCAATCAAATGAGCCTAGAAAAAAGCAGAGGTTGCTATCCTAATATCTGACAAGGTAGAGTTTAGTCCAACATTAGTCAAGAAAGACAAGGAAGGTCACTTTATATTGATTAAGGGCACACTCCAACAGGAGGACATTACAATCCTAAACATATATGCACCTAACATGGGGGCTCCCAAATTCATCAAACAAACACTATTAGAACTAAGGTCACAGATAACACCAAACACAGTGGTAGTGGGTTACTTTAACACCCCACTCTCATCAATTGACAGGTCATCCTGGGGAAAAATAAACAAGAGACGTCTGGACTAAATGAGGTCATAGAAGGAATGGACCTAACAGATATATACAGGACATTTCATCCAAGGGCTGCAGAATATACATTCTTTTCAGCAGCACATGGAACATTCTCTAAAATAGACCATATGTTAGGACACAAAGCAAATCTTAACAAATTCAGGAAAATTGAAATAATTCCTTGCATTCTACCTGACCACAATGGAATTAAACTACAAATCAGTAGCAAGAAAGGGTATAGAGCATACACAAAATCATGGAAACTAAACAATACACTTCTAAATGATGAATGGGTCCATGAAAAAATCAAGAAGGAAATCAAAAATTTTATAGGGTCAAACCATAATGAGAACACAACATATCAAAATCTCTGGGACACAATGAAGGCAGTTCTAAGAAGAAAATTTATTAAATGGGGAAAAACTGGAAGCTTTTCCACTAAAATCAGGAACAAGACAAGGGTGTCCACTGTCTCCACTTTTACTTAATATAGTTTTCGAAGTCATCGCCATAGCAATAAGGCAAGAGACACATATAAAAGGGATACAAATTGGAAAGGAAGAGATCAAGTTATCATTATTTGAAGACGACATGATTCTATACATAAAGGACACTAAAAACTCTACTAGCAAACTGTTAGAGCTGATCAAAACCTACAGCCATGTAGCAGGATACAAAATAAATACACAGAAATCAGTAGCCTTCTTATATGCTAACAACAAACATACAGAGGATGAAATCAGAGAATCACTCCCATTCACAATTGCATCAAAAAAAAAAAGTACCTTGGAATAAACCTAACCAAGGAAGTAAAGAATCTCTACAATGAGAACTTAAAAACACTCAAGCGAGAAATTGCAGAAGATGCTAGAAAGTGGAGAAACATCCCTTGTTCCTGGATTGGAAGAATCAATATTGTGAAAATGGCAATCTTACCTAAAGCAATCTACACATTTAATGCAATCCCCATCAAAATTCCAATGGCATTCTTCATGGAAATAGAATAAACAATCCAAAAATTCATTTGAATCACAAAAAACCTTGAATATCTAAAATAATACTGAGCAACAAATATAAGGCTGGTGGTATCACCATACCTGATGTTAACCCATACTACAGAGCCATAGTAACAAAAAACAGTGTGGTACTGGCACAAAAACAGACATATAGATCAGTGGAACAGAATAGAGGACCCAGATGTAAGCCCAAGTAGCTATAGCCACCTGATATTCAATAAAAATGCCCAAAATGCTCATTGGAGAAAAGACAGCCTCTTCAGCAAATCGTGTTGAGAAAACTGGATATGTATCTGCAGAAGGATGAAAATAGATTCTTCTCTCTCTCCATGCAGAAGAATGAAGTCTAAATGGATTAAAGACCTTAACATCAGACCTGAAACTCTGAAATTGCTAGAGGAAAAAGTAGGGGAAACCCTTCAACATACTGGTCTTGGCAAAGACTTTCTGAATACAACCCCAATTGCTCAGGCAATAAAACCACAGATTAATCACTGGGACCTCATGAAATTACAAAGATTTTGCACTGCAAAGGACACAGTGAAAAAAGCAAAGAGGCAACCTACAGAATGGGAAAAAATATTCGCCAGCTATATATCTGATAGAGGATTAATATCTAGGATATACAAAGAACTCAAAAAGTTAAATAATAAGGAATCACACAAGCCAATCAAAAAATGGGCTATGTAACTAAATAGAGAGTTCTCGAAGGAAGAAATATGGATGGCATATAAGCATCTAAAAAACTCTTCTGTGTCACTAGTCATCAGGGAAATGCAGATTAAAACTACATTGAGATTCCATCTCACTCCTGTCAGATTGGCCACCATTATGAAAACAAATGATCATAAATGTTGGCGGGGATGTGGAATAAAAGGAACCCTTCTACACTGCTGGTGGGAATGCAATCTGGTCCAGCCATTGTGGAAATCACTGTGTAGGTTCCTAAAACAGCCAAAGATTGATCTACCATATGACCCAGCTATAGCACTCCTAGGCATATATCCAAAGGAATCATCTCATTTCCTTTGAAGTACATGCTCAACCATGTTTATTGCTGCTCAATTTATAATAGTTGGGAAATGGAACCAGCCTAGATGTCCCCCAACTGATAAGTGGATAATGAAGATGTGGCACATTTATACAATGGAGTTCTACTCAGCGGTAAAGAAAAATGAAGTTATGAAATTTGCAGAAAAATGGATGGACCTGGAAAGGATTATACTAAGTGTGGTAACCCAGGCCCAGAAAGCCAAGCACCACATGTTCTCTCTCATATGTGGATACTCTACAGATGACTGGTCTTCTGCGTGAGAATGAAAATACTTAGTACTAAGGGCCAGTAAGTTCAAAAGGAGACAAAAAGGGAAGAGAAAGGAATGGAGGAGGGTACTTAATAGGTTGGTATTGTATATATGTAAGTACAATGATTGTGATGGAGAGGTGATATGATAGAGAATGGAATTTCAAAGGGAAAGTGGGGGGGAAGGGAGGGAATTAACATGGGATTTCTTTTATAATCATGGAATATGCTAATAAAAAATAATAATAATAAAAATATTTTTAAAGGGGGAGGATATTACCATCGGATACTTTTTATAATCTTGGAAAATGTTAATAAAAAGTGAGAAAAAAAAGACATGCGCCACCAAAAAAAGAAAAAAAAAGACTTTCCCCTGGTCACTTTGGGCTCCTAATGCCCTTGAGTGAACAGACTGAGAAAGGAGTTACAGTGACAGCAGGGGTGATTGATCCAGAATACCAGGGGGAAATTGGACTACTCCTCCACAATGGAGGTAAGGAAGAGTATGCCTGGAGTGCAGGAGATCCTTTAGGGCATCTGTTAGTGTTACCATGTCCTGTTGTCAAAGTCAATGGACGACTGCAACAACCCAATAGAAGCAATGTGATAATTGGCCCAGATCCTTCAGAAATGAAGGGATGGGTTACCCCTCCAGGTAAAGAACCAAGACCTGCTGAGGTGCTTGCTGAAGGTGGAGGAAATACAGAATGGGTAATAGAAGAAGGCACAAATACCAGCTAAGGCCACATGACCAGTTACAGAAACGAGGACTGTGATTGCAATGTTTCTGTCCTGCCTTGATAACAGAGTGTTTGTATGTATCTGTACCAATATTATGATTATATCATTAGCTAACTGTTTAATTTATATTAGACCCATTATATTAGAGACTAAGCTTTGTGTTGGGGGGAAGATTTTGTGGTTCTGGTTGTATGTAGGATAGTTATGCCATGTTAGGCAGAATTGTGAGCTTGTTACTGTTTTCATTTGGAAATTAAATATGATGTAAGGCTACGTGATTTGATGCCAAGTTGACAAGGGGTGGGCTTGTGATAGTTAAGGTGTTGTCAACTTGACCTGTTTAGTAATACACAGATTGCTTCTAGGAAGGCTCAACTAAAGGAAGTCTTTCCCCGAGGGTGAGCCCTTCTCCCAGAGTGGGTGGCCCCACTCAGAGGGGAACTTGATATAAGGAAGTTCTGGGTAAAAAGAGTTCCTTCCTTCCTTCCTTCCTTCCTTCCACTTGGCTGCCAGAGCTGCTCGCTACCTTCCACCATGGATTGAAGAGCAGTGCAGACTGAAGACCAGCATCAACTAAAGACCCACATGGATAGAAACCCAGTGGCTCCTCAGGAAGCCGCCAGGCTTCCCACACCATCTGCAGTGCCAGATCGGGACTGGTGAGGCTTCTGGACATGAGGACTGAGCAGCTAACAGGTTCAGTGATTCTAGGGCCTGCAACTGCTATAGGACTACTGTAAGCTTATCCAATAAATCCCCTGTTTAAATAATTCATTCTAGCAGTACTGTTCCTCTAGAGAACCCTGACTAATACACTTATCCTACTTAAACTATGCTGACTTCACTCTCCATTGGAGAATCTGCTCTTCTTTTTCAGAAGATAGCAAGACCTGAAGAGATATACTAACCCTCACACTTCAGCCAGGCCACTAAGGAATTGGGAAGATGAGCAAGAGTGCCACTTCCATGCTGAATCTGATAATCAGCAACAGGGTATAGGAAGCAGCTTCTGAGGTTATTCAACACCTACCAAATCAGAGATCCAGAGGCTCCTAAGAGCTCATCATTGAAGTTGACTTAAAACTCACCCACTACAACTCAGGGAATTTTGCCAAAGAGGGGGAAGAAAGACTGTAAGAGCCATAGGTTGAGACATCATGTGCAGAGACATTCCCTCCCCCCCAAAAATAACTGACTACTGCTCCCACAAGATCATGACATCAAAATAAAAGACAGACTTATTGAGATGGGGAGGAGATATGATGGAAAATGGAGTTTCAAAGGGGAAAGTGGGGGGAGGGAGGGTATTATCATGGAATGTTTTTTATAATCATAGAAGTTGTTAATAAAAATTTGAAGAAGGGGCGCACGCGTCTGGAGTTCGTTTGCAGAGGCTGGAAGCCCTGGCGCGCCCATTCTCTCTCTCCCTCTTATCTGTCTGTCTTTCTCTCTGTGTCTGTCACTCTCAAATAAATAAATAAATAAATAAATAAATAAATAAAATATTTATAAAAATTTGAAGAAAAAAAAGAATTCAGTGCCGTTTCCAGGGATCAGAGCATGATATGCAGTAGGTGCTCAATAAATGCTGTGCTATGGATGAAAAAAAAGAAACTCACCTCTCCATAAAAGACAGACACCATCTTAGGGTGAAAAGATTGAAAATGTTATATCAAGCAAATGGGCATAGAAAATAAGACTTCAAAAACCTCAAAGAGCCAAACTATTTTGAGCAACAAAAAGAAGGCTAGTGGTATCATCATACCCAATTTTAAGCTATATTACAAAGCCATAGTAACAAAAACAGCATGGTATTGGCACAAAGACAGACATGTAGATCAATAGAACAGAATAGAGGCCCCACATGTTAATCCAGGCAGCTACAGCCATCTGATTTTTTTCTTTTGTTTTTGTTTTTTGTTGTTGTTCATTTTTATTTATTTATTTGAGAGAGAGAGAGAAAGAAAGAGACAGATAGAAAGAGAGAGAATGGGCACTCCAGGGCTTCCAGCCACTGCAAATGAACTCCAGATGCATGTACCCCCTTGGGCATCTGGCTGACATGGGTCCTGGGAAATCGAGCCTCAAACCAGGGTCCTTAGGGTTCACAGGCAAGCACTTAACCACTAAGCCATCTCTCCAGCCCAGCCATCTGTTGTTTGACAAAAATATTCATTGGAGAAAGGACAGCCTCTTCAACAAGTGGTGCTGGAAAAACTGGGCATCTATTTGTAGAAAGATGAAAATAGATGCTTGTCTTTCTCCATGCACAAGAATCAAATCCAAATGTATCAGGTACCTTAATATCAGACCTAAAACACCGAAATTTCTAGAGGAAAAGGTAGGGGCAACCCTTCAACATATTGGCATAAGTAATGACTTTCTTAATATAATCACAATTGCTCAGAAAATACAACCACTAATCAACCACTGGGATCTCATGAAATTGCAAAGCTTTTGTACAGCAAACGACACTGTGAATAGAGCAAGAGACAACCTACAGAATGGGAGAAAATCTTTGCCAGCTGCATATCTGACAGGGGATTAATATCCAGGATATACAAAGAACTTAAAAAATAGAATAATAAATCAAACAACCCAATTAAAACATGGGCTATGGAACTAAATAGAGAGTTCTCATCAGAAGAAATACAGATGGCATATAAAAATGTAAAAAAAATAAAAAGTGTTCTACATCCTTAGCTATCAGGGAAATGCAAATTAAACTACCTTGAGATTTCATCTCTCTCCTCTCAGAATGGCTACCATCAAGAAAACATATGACAATAATGATGAGGATGTGGTAAAAGGAGAACCCTTCTACACTGTTGGTGGGAATGTAATCTGGTACAGACATTGTGAAAATCAGTGTGGAGGATCCTGAGACAGCTAAAAATAAATTATCACTCCTAGGCATATATCCTAATGACTCTTCTCACTACCTTAGAGATATTTGTACAACCATGTTTATTGCTGCTCTATTCACAATAGCTAGGAAATGGAACCAGCCTAGATGTTCATCCATACATGAATGAATAATGTGGTACATCTACACAGTGAAGTTCTAGTCAGCAGTAAAAAAAAATGAAATTGTCTGGGAAATGGATGGATTTGGAAATGATTGTACTGAGGTGATCCAGGCCCAGAAGCCAAATATCACATGCTCTCTCTCATATGTGGATCCTAGCTACAAATGTATATACTTGTGTGTGAGCTGGAACCAAAAGTCAGTAGCTGAGGCCAGCAATCTAGAAAAAGGCTATGAGGGAGGGAGGAGAAGGAAGGACTTAAGGGATGATATTCTATGTGTAAGTAGAAGAAGAGATTACAGGGAGAGGAAAGGCCTAAGTGAGATCAGGGAAAGAAATTGTATAAAAGAAGGGTGGGGGGGGTCAATCAAAATTCAAGATATTCTGAATAAGACATATGAAAATCTACTTTCTTGAATAATGGCACATCCAGAAGCTATAGATTGTTACTAGAAAATTTTAGTGCCCTTTTCAGTGGCAGGGATGGGATACCTTCCAGTGAGTTGTTGGCCAGGGAGGTCGCTGTTGCCTCCAAAGCATTATAAGCTATTTCCAAGGCCCTTGGTTTCCCATGAGAAAGAGATGTTAAGAACCTATTGTTGAAGACTTCACATGCCTGAGCAGCAGTCACTGAGAAATCAATCTGATGCTGAGCAGAAAACCTTCTCCCTGTAGCCCAGTCAACTGAAAGCTGGAGAAAAAAAAAAAAAAATACACTGTATGCAGTCTTATGGGAGACAGAAGTCATCAGCAGTGAAAACAGTGAACACTGGAAACCTCAAATTTGGCCAGACAGGCCAAATGACTGAACAAATGCAATAGAGGCGTGTATGCTCTCAGGGAAACCAACTGCTCTCTAATTGGACTGAAGGCCCACTCTATGGGAGGGAATACATTCCTGGTACCTAAAACCTAATCAAAGCCTATGGCAGGGGAGATTATGAGCCTTAGAGATACAAAGCCTGCTTTTGTCTGTATAACTGCATATATTACTCTCATCAAAGTACTCTGAAAACAATACACTTAATGTTCCTACTCATATATGAATGCTACTCTCACTTCTGGTTAGAGAAACTTCCCTTTTCAGATGATAATGGCCACTGTGATAACCCAAAAGGCAACCCAGTGCTGAGAAGAGGGACGGAGGAGTGCACAGCACTGAAACATCTCACACCCTCCAAGGCTCAGGGTCCATTGTGGAAAAGGTGGCGGAAAGAATGTAAGAGCCAAAGGAAGGGTACCACTCCTTACAGACAACTGTCCGGACAGAATTTGGCCTAGATATCCAGGACCTCACAGTGCCTAGCAATACCCACACAAGACCCTCATAATAGGAGAAAAAGATGATGACATCAAAATAAAAGAGAGACTGATTGAGATGGGGAGGGGATATGATGGAGAGTGGAATTTCAAAGGGGAAAGTGGGGGGAGGGAGGGTATTACCATGGGATATTTTTTATAATCATGGAAATGTTAATAAAAGTTGAGAAAAAAAAAGAGAGACTAATGGAGAAGGGGAGGGGATATGATGGTGAGCAGAGTTATGAAGGGGAAAGTAGGGGAAGAGAGGGGAAGGAAATACCATGATTTTTTGTCTGTAAGTGTAGAATTTGTATATATATATATATATATATATATATATATATATATATATATATATGTGTGTGTGTGTGTGTGTGTGTGTGTGTGTGTGTGTGTGTGTGTGTGTGTATGTATATGTATGTATATATATATATATATATATATATATATATATATATATATATATATATATATATATATAAACGCCATGACAGGGGAGGTCTCTGTAACCAAACCAAACCAAACCAAAAACAAAAAAAAAAAACGGGGCATGGTTGTACACACCTTTAATCCCATCACTCGGGAGGCAGTGGTAGGAAGATCGCCGTGAGTTCGAGACCCCCCTGAGACTCCATAGTGAATTCCAGGTCAGCCTGGGCCAGAGTGAGACTCTACCTGGAAAAACAACAACAAAAAAAAAAGGGGGGGGGATGTCCTCAAACAGCATTTTAGTGATGTAAAAGGAACCCTTTGGAAGCTCCTGGATGAGCGATTGGTAGTACACACCTTTGATCCCAGCACTTGTGAGGCAGAGGTGGGAGGGTTGCTGTGAGCTCCAGGCCACCCTGAGACTACCTAGTGAATTCCAGGTAACCTGGGCTACAGCAAGACTGTACCTTGAAGAAAAAAGAAAGAAACAAAAAAGAGAGAGAGAAGAGATATAAATTAATAAAAGTAGAGATGAAAAGGCTCCATTAAAACAGATTCCAGGGAGGCCGCGCGCGCGCCCGCTGCCTGGCTCGGAGCTCCCCTGGGGCCGGGCGGCCGCGGCAGCTGGCTTCGGTGCTCCTCCGCGCGGTCCGCCAGCGGCGCGGCGCGGGCTCGCTGCTGCGCTCTCAGTGACCAATGCGCAAGTTCAGCGGAATAAATGGCGTCCAAAGTCACAGATGCTGTAGTCTGGTATCAAAAGAAGACTGGAGCATATGACCAACAAATATGGGAAAAATCTGTTGAACAAAGAGAAATCAAGGGGTTAAGAAACAAACCAAAGAAAACAGCACATGTGAAACCAGACCTCATAGATGTTGATCTTGTAAGAGGGTCTGCATTTGCTAAGGCAAAGCCTGAAAGTCCTTGGACTTCTCTGACTAGAAAAGGGATTGTTCGAGTTGTATTTTTCCCCTTTTTCTTCCGGTGGTGGTTACAAGTGACATCGAAGGTCATCTTTTTCTGGCTTCTTGTCCTTTATCTTCTTCAAGTTGCCGCAGTAGCATTATTCTGCTCCGCTCCTAGTCCACCTTGCATACCTCTAACGGAAGTGATCGGGCCAATATGGCTGATGCTGCTCTTGGGAACTGTGCTCTGCCAGATTTTGTCAACAAGAACATCCAAACCTCCTCTAAGCACAGGCGGGAAAAGAAGGTACTGCCTTTCAGAAGCAATTGTTTTGTAGATACTGGTTTCCTCCATGGAACATAATATTACCTTGTAAAGTTATTCTTTCAAATAAAGCACTAAGTTCCCGGATCAGTTAAAAAAAAAAAAAAAAGATACCAAAGAAATTAAGAAAATTGTAAGGACGTATTTTAACAACATATGCTCCACTAAGTTTCAAAATTTGAAAGAAATGAATGATATCTCTAGCAGACAGCTTCAGGTCACTGAGATGAACCCAGACCAGACATACTTATGGAGGAAGGGATATTTATTTGAAGTTTGCAGATCCAGGAGAAGTTTCACAAGGGCAGAAGAAGTTGGCCTGCTCTTACAAGACCAAACACAGAGAAAGGAAAAAAGCCATGCCACTCAGGACACTTCAGGAACTCTAGGCAGAACTAGGCATTTTGCATATCTTTAGACTGGAATTTCAAATCTACCACCACACCTCAGGGCTGGACCTTAAGATTCTCTGAGTGACACCTCCTCCAGCCAGGTGGTTAGAAACCCAAGAAGTTTTAATAAACTCCTGAATCTATTTCCTAGATTTATATGCCCACCAAAATTAAATCAAGTTGAGTTAAACCATTTAAGTAGACCTATAACAAGTATAGCAATCAAAGCCATTATAAAAAAAAAAAATTCCCAACTAGAAAAAAGTCTAGGCTCAGATGCATTCACTGGTAAATTTTATCAGGCTGTCATAGGAGAATTAACACCAATGCTTTTCAGACTTTTCTATTAAATAGAAAGGACAGAATACTACCAAAACTTCTTCTACAATGCCAGGCTTATCCTGATACCAAAACCATTAAAGATATTTAAAAAAAAGAAGAAAATTACAGACCAATCTCCCTCATGAACATGCAAAGATTCTCAACAACATACTAGCAAACAGAATATATCAAAAAGATTATCTACCCAGACCAAGAAGGCTTTATCCCAGAGATGCAAGGATGGTTCAACATACACAAATTGATAAATGTATTATACTATATAAATGTGCTGAAAGACAAAAATATCCCATAATCACCTTAATAGACACAGAAAAGGCATTTGAAAAAAATTCAACAACACTTCATGCTAAATGTCATAAAGAAAATGGGAATAGAAGGAACATATTTCAACATAATAAAGACTATTTATGACAAACACATAGCCAACATAATACTAAATGGGGGAAAACTTGAAGCTTTTCCACTAAAATCAGGAAGTCTTTGCTACAGCAATATGGCAAGAGACACACATAAAAGGGATAGAAATTGGAAAGGAAGAGATCAAATTATCATTATTTGTAAATGAGATGTTTATACACATAAAGGACCCTAAATACTCTACCAGTAACCTGATAGCACTGATAAACACTTTTAGCAAAGTAGCAGGATACAAAATAAACACAGAGAAATCAGTAGACTTCCTACATACTAACAACAAACATGCTGAGGATGAAATCAAGGAATCACTCCCATTCACAATTACCTCAAAAATAAATGAAGGAATGAATGAATAACATACCTTGGAATAAACCTAACCAAGGAAGTAAAGGATCTCTACAATGAAAACTTCAAAACATCCGAGAGAAATTGCAGAAAACACTAGGAAATGGAAAGACATCCCATATTCTTCATGGAAATAGAAAAACCAATCCCAAAATTCATCTGGAAACACAAAAAACCTCAAATAGCCAAAAAAAAATTTGAACAAGAAAAATAAGGCTAGCAGTTATCACCATACCCAATTATAAGCTATATTAGAGAGCCATAGTAACAAAAACAGCATGGTACTAGCACAAAGCCAGATATATAGATCAATGGAACAGAATAGAGGACCCTGATGTACATCCAGGCAGCTACAATTTTCGACAAAAATGCTAAAAATATTCATTGGAAAAAAAAAGACAGTCTCTTTAACAAACAGTGCTGGGAAAATTTGATGTCTATATGTAGAAGGATGAAAATAAATCCTTACCTCTATGCACAAGAATCAAGTCCAAATGGATCAAAGACTTTAATATCAGACCTTAAACTCTGATACTGCCAGTGGAAAAAGTTGGGGAAACACATCAACATATTGGCATAGCCAACAACTTTCTGAATATAAGCCTAGTTGCTCAGAAAATAAAACCACTAATCAACCAAAGGGACTTAATGAAATTCAAAAGGTGTTGTACAAAGACAGGGCATGGTAGCACTCACCTTTAATCCCAGAACTCAGGAGGCAGAGGTAGGTGGATCACCATGAGTTCAAGGACAACCTGAAACTACATAGTGAAGTCCAGGTCAGCCTGGGCCGTGAATACAGCAAAGAGGCAACCTACAGAATGGGAGAAAATCTTTGCCAGCTACACATCTAACAGAGGATTTATATCCAGGATATACAAATCACTCAAAAATATTAAATGATAAGGAATCAACCCAATTAAAAAACAGGCTAGGGAACTAAATAGAGAATTCTCAAAAGAAGAAATACAGATGGCCTATGAACATCTAGAAAAAAGTTCTACGACTTTAGCCATCAGGGAAATGCAAATTAAAACTATTTTGAGATTCTATCTCACTCCTGTCAGAATGACTATTATCAAGAAAACAAATGACAATAAATGGTGGCATATATCCTAAGGACTTCTCTCACTACCTTAGAGATACTTGCTCAACCATGTTTATTGCCACTCTATTCACAATAGCTAGAAAATGGAGCCAGCCTAGATGTCCCTCAACTGATGAATAGATAATAAAGATGAGGTACATTTAAACAATGGAGTTCTATTTGTAGGTAAAGAAACATAAAATTATAAATTTGCAGGAAAATAGATGGATCTGGAAAGGATTATACTAAATGAGGTAAGGCAGGCCCAGAAAGCCAAATACCACATGTTCTCTCTCATACGTGGATCATAGCTACAAATGTTTAAACATATATGTAAGTTAGAGTAAAAAATGAGCTGGGCGTGGTGGTGCACGCCTTTAATCCCAGCACTTGGGAGGCAGAGGTAGGAAGATTGCTGTGAGTTTGAGGCCACCCTGAGACTCCATAGTGAATTCCAGGTCAGCCTGAGCTAGAGTGAGACCCTACCTCAAAAAAACAAAAAAAAATAAAAATTGAAAAATTGGTAACAGAGGCTAGTAAACTAGAAGGGGGATGTAAGGGAGAGAGATGTGAGGACTTGAGATGGTATTGTAGACATGTAAGTAGATGAACAGATTACTGGGGATAGAAGAGAGGTCAAGGGAATAGATTGAGTAAAAGAAGGGGGGTGTTAATCAAAATTTAAGATTTTATGAATAAGCCATATGGAAACCTACTGTTTTGAATAATGGCACACCCAAAAGCCATAGATTGTTATTAGAAAAAGTTCAGGGCCAGAAATGGGATACCTTCCAACAAGTTGTTGTCCAAGGAGGTCCCTGATGTCCCCAAACATTACAGGCCATTACCAAAGCTCTTGGTTTTCCACCAGAAATGGATGGTAAGACCCTATTGCTGAAGAGACCACATGCTTGGGCTATAGGATCACTGAGAAATCAACCTGGAGCTGAGCCAGAACATCTACTCCCTGTAGACCAGATGACAGAAAGCTGGAGAAAGCTTCAATGCATGCAGCCCTATGGGAGAAAGAAGTTGTCAGCAGTGATAAACAATAGTGGACACTGCAAGCCTTAAGACTGGCCAGTCAGGCCAAATGAGCCAATGGGTGCAATTGTGGTATGTCTGTTATGGGGGAAATGTCTAGTTGGACTGGAGGCCCACTCCCTAGGAGGGAATACATGCTTGGTATTGAAGACTTAGTCAAAAGCCTATGACAGAGCAGGTTATGAGCCCTACTGGTGAAACACCTGCTCTTTTTCTGGCAATATGCATATATTATGCTCACCAAACAGACCTGTAAACACTTTGATTAATGTTCATATTCATACATTTATGCTACCCTCATTTTTTATCAGAGAAGCTTCTCTTTTCAAATGGTGGTGACCTCTGGGATGACTCAAAAGGCACCATAGTGCTGAGAAGAAGTGACAGAGGAGTACTCAGCACTGAAACATCTCTATCCAAGGCTCAGGGTCCATTGTGGAAGAGGTGGCAGAAAGAATGTTAGAGCCAAAGGAAGTGTAGGCCTGCTTACAATGCAATCTTCCAGACACAAAATGTACTGGATATCCATGACCTCACAATGCCCAGTATTACCTACAGAAGACCTCAAAATAGGAGGAAAAGATGATGACATCAAAATAAAAGAGGGACTGGAGAGATATATTAGTAGTTAAGGCACTTGCCTGCAAAGCCTAGGGACCCATGTTCAACTCTCCAGATCCCACATTAGCCAGATGCACAAAAGGTGAGGCAAGCACAAGGTCGCACATGCCCACTCGGTGGTGCAAGCCTCTGAAGTTCAACTACAGTGTCTGAGGCCCTAGCATACCAATTCTGTCATTCTCTCCCTCTCCCTCTCTCTCCCTCTCTCTCTCTCTCTCTCTCTCTCTCTCTCTCTCTCTGTGTGTGTGTGTGTGTGTGTGTGTGTGTGTGTCTAAAATAAAGATTTTTTTTAAAAAATTTAACTAAAAAATAAAATAAAAGAGACTAATTGAGAGGGGGAGGGAATATGATGGAGAGTGGATTTGTGACAGAGAAAGTGGGGGAAGGGAGGGAATTATAGTTTATTGTCTATAATTATGGAAGTTGTCAATAAAAACCTTTTCTTTAAGTCTCAAAATCCATATGGAACTACAGAAGGCCTCAAGTATCCAAAACTATCCTCAGCCAAAAAAAAAAAAAAAAAAAAAAAGACTTCATGAGGTGTCACCACAGAACAAGAAGTATGCACCTGTGGAATAGTGACACTCAGAATTTGCAGGTAATCAAATGTGCTCTGATTAGACATGAGGCTGCTCAGCGGCAGAGAACTCATAACTGATCCTGGAAGCAAAGTCAGAATCCCATGGCCAGGAAACTTACAAACCCCAAAAGAAGACCCTGGTGCTCTCTGGATAAGTAGGGCAGGCATACACGTCAAAATGTCTCTCAACAGATGCTACATAGAACTCAACACTAAATCAGACTGCCAACAGGGCTCCATGGACCAGGGAACATTGTGGAAGAGGGGGTGGAAAGATTGTAAGGGCCCCAGAGTGGGTAGGAGTACCTACAGGAAAGTCCCCTGCTGTCCCACAGGGACTGACTTAGGCCTCCATGAATACCACAACCACACTGAGGAGGGGTCCCAGGGTAACAGGAGCAGGGGTGAGGGATTGAGGAGTATAACCTGGGCTGGAGAGATGGCTTAGCAGTTAAGGTGCTTGCCTGCAAAGCCAAAGAATGCAGGTTCAATTCCCCAGTACTTATGTAAGCTGAATGCACAAAATGGTGCATGTGTTTGGAATTAGTTTTCAATAGCTGGAGGACCTCGTGTGCTCATTCTCTCTCTCTCTCTCTCTCTCTCTCTCTCTCTCTCTCTCTCTCTCTCACTCTCATCTGTCTGTTGCAGTCAGATTTGCATTGCTGGTAGAAATCACCCAACCAAGAGCAGTTTGTGGGGAAAAGAGGTTTATTTTGGCTTACAGGCTCACAGGGAAGCTCCACAATGGCAGGGCAAACGATGGCATAAGCAGAGGGTGGGCATCACCCCCTGGTCAACATAAGGTGGACAACAGGAGAGTGTGCCAAACACTCGCAAGTAGGAGCTGGCTATAACACCCATAAGCCGCCCCCAACAATACACTGCCTCCAGGAGGCATTAATTCCCAAATCTCCATCAACTGGGAACATACCATTCAGAATACCTAAGTTTATGGGGACACCTGAATCAAACCACCACACTGCCTCTCTTTCTCTTCCTCCCCCCCCCACCCTCTCTCTCTCTCCCTAAATAAGTAAATACATAATTTTTTTAAAAAGAGATAGAGGATAGCCTGCTGTAATATGTATATAATAAAATAAAGTGGAAAAACTGTCCCTCAAATTTCTATGTATAATCCCCTTAGTGAAAGCTGTTGTCGCCCTTGGTTGGAGAATCTGTTTTATTTTACAGATGGCAGTGAATACTGGGGAGGTTCAAGATCCATCAATACAATAAGAAAAGATAGCTGACTGCTCACCATGAGATGTGCCACTTCTACCCTATTTACCAGGGTCCAGGAGAAATTGCAGAGGAAGCATTGCCAGCATTGTCAACTCCAGGGACAGAGCAACAGATGCTGTGGTGAACCAAAACACATCAACGCAGAAATGTAGAGACTACAGATCACTCGACACTAGCCTAAACTGATAACACACCTGCCATGGCTCAGGAATTGTTATGAAAGAAAGGATGGGAAGTTTTAAGAGCACTGGATGGGTAGAAACATCTTGAGGCACAGCACCTTCTCCCCCAACCCCCACCATTGCAGAGACTGACAGTGGCCCTAATCACCCCACAGTGAGCACCAATAATCCTACTGAAGAGGCCTCTCAGGGAAATGGGGGCTGGAGAGAGGGGATATAAGACTAAAACCTATGTAAAAAAAAGAATAATAATAAGTAAATACAAAGAGAAAATATTTCTCTGAGAAATCCATTTAAGCTGACACTTACATTTTCAAAGAGGAAGCATTTTTATTTAATAAATATGGAGGAAAACATGAGATAAAAATTTTAATAAAAGGACTCTGAGACAAAAGGTGTCCAAAACATTCATATCTCTAGGGAAATCCTAGGAAACCTTGAATGCTAATTATCACATGAGCTTCTGCCCTACAAGATAAACTTATTAACTAACAGTTTTGAATATAAACAACAGTACATTGTATCTGAAGCACAAAAAAAGCTATTATTCTGCCTAGAGAACTATGTCACACCATCACCTTCACTGATAATAAAGGACACAAATCCTTCTGTGTCTGAGAAGAAACAGGGTCTTGTCAAGAAAGTGACAAGAGTTCAGAATGTTCACTTAAAATGACTGACACTAAAAAGAGACTCCCAATCACAATAAAAAATAAAAATAATTTAAAAATTAAAACCCATGGTGATCTCAGACTCATAGAAAAAAAAAGTCTGGAAGAGAAAACCCTCAGGACCACTTTGCCTGGAAATTGTCAGCCAGCCTAACTACTGGTTCACTCTTTCCTAGCCTACAGCTGGTAGTCTATAAGCCTCCCTTGTTTCAAGGTTTCTCTGTTGTTTGCTGTTGTTGTTGTTTCAAAGTTAGGTCTCACTGTACTGCCAGGCTGGCCTTGAACTTAGCCTCCAAGTGCTGGGATTAAAGGAGAGCATCGCCATACTCAGCTCCAAGGTTTATTCAAGAGCAAGTATCTTGATTTGAAAGTCGTGCTAGTTTGAACCAGGTGTCCCCTATAATGTGTTTGGGGTGCTTGGTCCCGAACTTATAGCAGTTAGGTAGGTGAAGCCTTCCTGAAAAAGATGTGTCTTTGGGGGCTGGCTTAGGAGTGGTATAGCCAGCTCCCCCTTACCACAGCTTATCTCACTCTTTGCAGTGGCAAGGAGGTGATGTTCAACCTCTGCTCTGCCATCTTTCCCCTGCCATCATGGAGCTTCCCTTCGAGACCGTAAACCAAAATCAACCCTTTCCTCCCATAAGCTGCTCCTGATGGAGTGTTTTGTCCCAGCAACAAGAAGGTAACTACAGTAGAAGTTGAAATATACAAAGCACTGTGCCATTGGAAACCACTATTACATACTTTACATTGACCTACACACAACAAGAGATAAGTATCCACTTAGAGGAACACTTGAAGGTTCTAGACTCTGTAGAGGATTAGACACTTGTGTCAAGGGACGCATATAATTGTCCTAGCATCAAATAGAAAACAAAACTGTTTTTCATGATAGTACATACCTATTGTCTCAGTCAGCTCCAATAGGCATGTACTTCCTGGTACTGCTGCTGGAATGAGCCTCCAAGAGGATGAAGGGTTTATTGGATGCTTACAGATCCAGGGGAAGTGCCATAATGGCAGAAAAAGCTAGCCCCCTCTACCAAGTCCACATAGAGAGAAAAACCACCAGCAGCACCACAAGCAAGCACACTCCAGGAAGCCAGGCAGAGCTCAAGCACTCTGCATACCTTAGGCTGGAATTCAGATCTGCCCCCAGTAACACCTTAGAGCAGGACCCCAGGATCTGCCCACAGTGCCATCTCTTCCAGCCAGACAGCTGGAAATCCAAGTTACAACTTTAATAAAACATTTGAGTCTATTGGGGGACATAAATTCAAACGACCACACCTATAATCTCAGCACTCAGGAGGCTGAGACAAGAAGATCATGAATTAAAAATCAGCTTTGGGGGCTGGAAAGGTGGCTTAGTGGTTAAGCCCTTGCCTATGAAGCCTAAGCACCCCAGTTCAAGGCTCGATTTCACAGGACCCATGTTAGCCAGATGCACAAGGGGGTGCATGCATCTGGAGTTCATTTGCGGTGACCCTGGTGCATCCATTCTCTCTTTCTTTCTGTCTCTCTCTCTCTCTCTCTCTCTCTCTCTCTCTCTCTCTCTGTCTCTCTCTCTGTCTCTCTCTCTCTCTGTCGCTCTCAAATAAATAAATAAAAATAAAAAAATTTAAAACAAAACACGGCTTTGGTTACACAATAAAATTTGGCCTTTAAAAAAGGGGGGGTTAAGCCGGGCATGATGGCACACACTTTTAATCCCAGCACTAGGAAGGCAGAGGTAGGAGGATCGCTGTGAGTCTGAGGCCACCCTGAGACTCCATAGTGAATTGCAGGTCAGCCTGGGCTAGAATGAGACCCTACTTTGAAAAGCCAAAAAAAAAGGGGGGGGTCATGGAAGTTGTTAATAAAAATTTGGAAGAAAAAAAGGGGGGGCTAGCCAGATGTGGTGGCACACACCTTTAATCCCAGCACTTGGGAGGCAGAGGTAGGAGGATCACCATGAGTTCAAGGCCACCCTGAGACTATATAGTGAATTCTAGGTCAGCCTGGACTAGAGAGAAACCCTACCTCAAAAAACAAAAAGAAGCCGGGCGTGGTGGCGCACGCCTTTAATCCCAGCACTCGGGAGGCAGAGGTAGGAGGATTGCCATGAGTTCGAGGCCACCCTGAGACTCCATAGTGAATTCCAGGTCAGCCTGGGCTACAGTGAGACCCTACCTCGAAAAACCAAAAAAGAAAAAAAAATTTAAAGGCTAAGAGCCTGGAGAAATGGTTTTGCAGTTAAGGCAATTGCCTGTGAAGCCTAAGGACCCAGGTTTGATTCCCTAGTACCCACATAAGCCAGATGCACAAGATGGTACATGCATCTGCTCTTCCCCTCTCTTCCTCTCATAAATAAATAAAAGTATTTTAAAAGTCTAATAAAATGTTTAGCATATGGACTTTCAGGTGATTCCTTGGTAATTAATGATAAAGATAGGGGCTGGGGAGATGTTCAGTGAGTAAGAGTGCTTACTTTGCAAGCATGAGGATCTGAACTCAATCAAAGCACCCATATAAAAAGTCAAACATGGGCTGGAGAGATGGCTCAGCAGTTAAAAGGCTCTTGCTCACAAAGCCTGATGTGTTGGGTTTGATTCCTCAGTACCCACATAAAGCCAGATACACAAAGTAGCATATGTGCCTGGAATATGTTTGCAATGGCAAGAGACCTGGCACACCTATACTCACTCTCTCTGCACCCAGCTCTTTCTCTCAAAAATAATAATAGTAATAATATTAAGTCAGGCCTTTAGCCCCAGCACTGAGGGGTGGTGACTAGAGGGCTACTAGGGCTCCTGTTCTGCCACTGTAACCAAAAAGGAAAAAAGGAAGATCCAGTTTCCATGAGAGTCCGTCTCAGGGAAATAAAGTGGACGAGTGATCCAGAAGGACACCCAACATCTTCCTCTGACCCCTACACAAACATGTGCATAGACCACACACAAAAAAAAAAAACAATGGTGCAGACAAATGTGGACAGATGGTTTCATTGCATGGTATATCCAAGAGCAGAAGTATAGTACTTGCTCTTTGCATTACATGGAATAATTTCAGTATTAGCAAGATATTAGTGAACAGGCTACAGAGTTGATGTAGGAAATTAGTAATAATTACCCTGAGTACTAAATTAGGAGGAAGCACAACAGAATGTAGTTGATTTTGTAACTATAGAGAACAGCAACTGAACTCAGGTACTGAATGAATGAACGAATGAGCTGTTTCTTCCTCTTGTCATAAATTGCCGTGCATTCTTACTTCTCTCCTAAAAATTGGTTCTCAGTTATTCCTTAGGCCCTGTCTAATAGTTAAGAACATGAACTGTACAGTTAACTGCCACGTTTAAATCCTGGCCACAGTATGATTTACATAACATTGAGCATGTCACATAAGCTCTCTGTGCCTTGATTCTTTATCTGTAATAATTGCTCTCAGTACTTGGTATAAGCTACATACTTCAACTCGTGAACAGCCAAACACCTCAAGAGGCAAATCTTGTAAATATCCCCATTTATACGTAAGAAACCTAAGGCATAAAGCTCAGTAATTTGCCATAGGTCACATTATTAATGAGATCAGGGTCAAGATTAAACTTGGGCAGTCTTGGTACCAGGTCGGCCTCAACAGCCCCATCAGTTGCACTGTTCAGATCACAGTACAGCAAGCAGCAGTGGCAGTATTGAAGCCCAAAGGAAACATCAGCGTGATGTTACCATTGATGATGTTGTTATAATGAGAATAGAAATAAGCAAGCTCCAGCATGATTTACTCAATGACTCCTCATTCCTTTTCTGTTCTAAATGTTAGAAAAAGTTTACACAACTTCTCTTAGAAATTTTTCCCTGTGATAGTAAGCAGCTTGCCCTCAGGCCTGGGCTCCACCCTCTGGGGCTATACAAAGCAGCCCTTCCAATACTTCAATTCAGTTACCACATCTCCCCTGATAGGGTAAAGAGATGTGTCCTCCATTCATCCTTTCATTCCATAAGGTTAGTGCCCACTGAGGCAATTCAGTGCAGAAATTCAGAGCACTTTTTATTTATTTTTATTTATTTGTGTATGCATACACCAGAGTCGCTTGCAGATTTATGTGCCACTTTTTAAAATATTTATTTATTTGCAACAGAAAGAAAAAACAGACAGAATGGGCATGCCAGGGTCTCCAGCCACTGCAGATACATGTGCCACTTTGTGTATCTGACTTTACATGGGTACTGGAGAATTGAACCTGGGTTGTTAGGTTTTGCAGGCAAGTGCCTTAATCACTGAGCTATCTCCAGACCTCATGTGCCACTCTGCATCCAGATTTACATGATTGCTTAGAATCAAATGCCAATAGGCTTTGTACACAAGTACCTCTAACCATTGAACCATTCCCCCAGCCCAGGAGCATAATTTTGATCAAGTACTACTTACTAGCAAGTGAATTTGAGCTCTCAGGCTGCCTGGGAAACCTCATCTCCAAACCAAGGATGATAATTCTGCATCATAAGGCTGTTGATTAGTATCACACATAGAAAGCACTTTGCATCTGCCTGGAAATTGTTAATTGTTTAACAACTCCCTTTTCTCATTAGTATTGACACCCTCTGTGCCTCTAGTTCTTCCTACCCAAAGGAGGAACAGTAACCTACACAGCCAGATTTCTGGCCCCAGTGTTATGCAACATCACGGAAAGGGGGGTAGATGCTTCAGCAAGCAGATTTGGGGCTTTGCTTGTTTGTTTGCTTACCTACTTGAGAGAGAGGTATGGGCCTTTTGCTGCTGCAAAATAACTTCAGGCATATGTGCCACTTTATGCATCTGGCTTTACATGAATACCAAGGAATAGAAACTGGACCAGCAAGCTTTCTACTCAAGTGACTTCTACTGCTGAGCAATCTCTCCAGCCCTGTTTCTGTGTTGTTTTTAAGACGAGGTCACATACATTCCAAGCTGGCCTTGGACTTGCACTATGCAACTAAGGGTGACCTTGAACTGGTGATGCCCCTGCCTCCCTCTTCCAGGGTGGGAATCACAGAACTGCCACACCCAGTTAATGCAGTGCTGAGGATCACACGCAGAAGTCTGAAAGTATTCTAGATACGCAGTACTGCTTGACCTATATCCCTAGTTTCAAGTAGAGTATTGGAAATAATTAACTTGTGCCTTACTAGCACTTTGGGGTGATTTGGACGGAGTGTGACTGCCACCTAGTGTAACTTTTCTGAATAACTGGTCAACAAGGCGCTGTTTTTACCCTAAGGAAAAACTGGACTAGCACTCCATTAGTAGTATTGAAAATAAAGAGCCACACCCTCAGGCACACATAATAAATTAATTAATTAAAAAGAGATGGAGTCTATGTCTTCTCTCCTTGAGTCGGGGTGGGCCTGCCTTAGTAAAAAATCAATGCAGTGTGAAGGATTCTGGGACTTCTGAGCTAGGTCTAAGGAAGGCTGGTAACTTCTGCTTTCTTTCTTAGAAAAGCCAGCTCTCATGCTGTACAACATAGAACACTAGACCAGACAGCGGGAGGTCATGGGAAGCGTGACCCCAGAGGATGAAAATCTTGTATCTTCTGGTCTCTATGGAGAACCTACTGAGTGTGCTGTAGCATTCCCTAGGGTAAACACTGACTCAAGTTGTGTGGGTGACCTCAGCTGAGTGGGCAGCATCAGTTGTGAGGGTGACCTCAGATATGCCAGTTACCTCAGCTGGGACAGTGACCTCAGCCACCACAGGAATTGGGAGCCAGCTTTGAGATGATAAGTGACAGCACAACAGGTAACAGAAACATCTCTTTAGCAATGCATTACAATAATTGCTGTTATCCGCATTTTTGTGTACCAGAAAACTAAAGCTTAGACAGTTTCAGTAATTTTCTAAATACAAAGTTTTAAAGTGACAAAACCATAAATTAATATGCATATTGATCTGATTCCAGACCCTACTTTCTAAGCATTATATTACAGAACACACAGAAGTCAACTTGTGCCTTAAAATATCAAGTAAAGTAGCTTAGAGAAATGGCACAGGCCTCTAATCTCAAGATTTGTTTTGTTTTGTTTTGTTTTGTTTTGTTTTGTTTTGTTTTGTTTTGTTTTGTTTTGTTGAGGTAGGGTCTTACTCTAACCCAGGCTCACCTGAAACTTAGTCTATAGCTCCAAAATGGCCTCAAACTCAGTGTTTTCCTACTTCTGCCTCTCCAGTGCTGGAATTAAAGGAGTGCAACACCATGTCTGTTTTCAACTGGCCTTTACTTTCAACTCCTTGGGAGACTGAGACAAGAAGATTGCAAATTCAAGGCCAGTCTGGGCTACAAGGGAATGTTCAGGCCTGCCTGGACAACTTAGTGAGACCATATCTCAAAATAATACAGATAGGGCTGGAGGGATGGCTTAGTGGTTAAGGCATTTGCCTGCAAAGCTAAAGGAGCCAGGTTCGATTCCCCAGGACCCATGTTAGACAGCTGTACAAGGGAATTCATGCATCTGGAGCTCGTTTACAGTGGCTGGAGAGCCTGGCGTGCCCATTCACGCTCCCTCTCTCTCTCTCTCTCTCTTTCTCTCTCCCTCTGTCAAATAAATAAAAATAGGGAATTACCATGGGATTTTTTTATAATCATGGAAAATGTTAATTAAAATTTAAAAATTAAAGAAAAATATCAAAAAGTCTGTTGGGGGAAAGGGGGGGGTGGGGAGGGAGGGAATTACCATGGGATATATTTTATAATCATGAAAAATGTTAATAAAAATAAAAAAAAAAAGTCTGTTGGGGGGTGCTGGAGAGATGGCTTAGCAGTTAAGGCATTTGCCTGCAAAGCCAAAGGATCCAGGTTCAAGTCCCCAGTACCCACATAAACCCAGATGCATAACATGGCATATGCATCTGGAATTCATTTACAGTGGCTAGAGGCCCTGGTATACCCATTCTCTCTCTGCCTCTGTCTCTCTCAATAAATAAATAAAATATTTTTTAAAATAATAATAATAATACAGGGCTGGAGAGATGGCTTAGCAGTTAAGCGCTTGCCTGTGAAGTCTAAGGACCTTGGTTCAAGGCTCAGTTCCCCAGGACCCACATTAGCCAGATGCACAAGGGGACGCACGCGTCTGGAGTTCGTTTGCAGTGGCTGGAGGCCCTGGTATGCCCATTCTCTCTCTTCTCTCCCTATGTGCCTCTTTCTCTCTCTGTCACTTTCAAATAAATAAATGAAAATAAACAAAAAAATTAAAAAATAATAATAATACAGATAGGGCTGGGAATTCAGTTCAGTGGTAGAATTCTTATTTAGCATACAAGAGACCTAGGTTTAATCACCAATACTGCAAAATTAGTGACCAGTTAGAGAGCCAAAAAATATCTATCAATAGCCAGGCGTGGTGGCGCATGCCTTTAATCCCAGCACTCGGGAGGCAAAGGTAGGAGGATTGCCATGAGTTCAAGGCCACCCTGAGACTTTATAGTGAATTCCAGGTCAGCCTCGGCTAGAGTGAGACCCTACCTCGAAAAACCAAAAAAAAAAAAAAAAAATCTATCAATAGGAGGTGGATGCCTCTAGCTTCATCTTACCCATCTTTCCTCAGCCAGGTCAACCTCTGTAACACATTGCTCCGCTTAGAGATTTAAAAGCCCCTGAGTTCTGGTACATGTAACTCTTTAGCAAAATGTTGGTCTGAGCCTGGAGCAGGAAAGCCTCTAGCACCCAGTCCATAGACTGGAGACAACTGTTAAATAGGATCTAAGCTATGGGAAAGTGTGGGGGTGGGGAGGGAGGGAATTACCATGGGATATATTTTGTAATTATGGAAAATGTTAATAAAAATTTAAAAAAAGAGTAAAGAATGAAGGATAAAGAAAAAAAAAAGGATCTAAGCCAAAGGGTCACAAAGATCCTCCACTTGTTTCTTCCCTGAAGCTCTCAGGTCCAGTCACAGGTTGAGAGGCTAAGCCATAGATGAGGCAGGAAGCCCAATGGATTTTTTTACTTATTTATTTGGTCTTTCAAAGTAGGGTCTCACTCTAGCCCAGGCTGACCTGGAATTCACTATGTAGTCTCAGGGTGGCCTTGAACTCACAGTGATCCTCCTTCCTCTGCGTTCCAAGTGCTGCCATTAAAGGCATGTGCCATCACATCTGGATCCCAGTGCATTCTTTTAACTTTTTTAAAAAGTATATATTTATTATTGGAGAGAGAAAGAGGAAGATAGAGACACACAGACAGAATGGCACATCAGGGCCTCCAGACACTGCAAAGGAACTCCAGACACATGCACCACCTTGTACATCTGGCTTACATGGGCCTGGGGAATCAAACCTGGGTCCGT